>NC_071485.1:3093403-3431797 GCF_028500815.1 Rissa tridactyla
CCTCCCCTCCCCGCCGCGAGGGCGCGCGCCGATTGGCCGGGCGGCGGGTGAAACCCGGGCGCGCGGCCCCGCGCGTGCTCAGCGGGGCGCGAGCCGCCCACTATGGCCGCCGCGGCGGGGCTGGTGCTGGGCCGCGGGCCGGTGCGTGTCCCCCGTCCGTCCTTCTCCCTCCTTCCCAGCCCAGGGGCGGGGGCGCGTTGTCCGAGGCGCCCCCCCCCCCCCCCCCCCCCCCCTTTTTTTTTTTTTTGGGTCCGTTTCCCCGCGGCTCCCTCTGTGTCCCGTCCCCCCCCCCCCCGTACCGGTAAGCGCGGGCTGCGCCTCCTCACGGTAAGTGTCCCGGTACCGGGGGAGGTGCCCTCCGCCCCCCTCGCGGTAAGTGTCGTCCCCCCCCACCCCGGTACCGGTGAAGGCGGCCTGCCCCCCCCGCCCCCCCCCCGTTTCCAGTGCCCCCCGCCCGGTGAAGGCAGACTTCCCCAGCTACCTCCCGGCGCCCCCCCCCCCCCCCGGGGAAGGCGGCCTTCTCGCCGCTCCCCCACCCCCGGTGCCCCCTCCTCCTTCGTATTCCACCCCCACCCCACCCCCGGTGTCCGTCCGTCCCCGTCCCGTCCCCCCCCCCATCCCCCCCCCCTCCCCCGCCCCGCCCCCGAAAGGGTTTCTCAGGAGCATTTTTGCCCCCCCCCCCCCCCCAGCTCTTCCTGCGCCGCGGCACCTGGCGAAGCTTCTCCTCGCAGACGGACGGGGAGGCCCGAGTCACCCGCGTCCTGCGGGAGAAGTTCCCCCGGGCCTCCGCCATCAAAGTGGTGGATATATCAGGTACAGAAAAGGCTCTTTATTTCCTCTGTGTGTGTCCCCCCCCCCCCCCGCCCCAAACCATCCCGGCGCTTCGTGAGGGAGGAGTTGAGTCTGTCCCCAGCCCCCCCCCCCCCCCCCCCCCACCTTGCTGGGGATCCAAAAGGATTTGGGAACAGTGGGGTGCGAAGGACCCTCACGTTCACTCATGCCACGGCGTTTATTTTTCTAGGGGGCTGCGGCGCCATGTACGAAATTCACATCGAGTCGGAGGAATTCAGAGAGAAGCGGACGGTGCAGCAGCATCAGATGGTTAATCAGGTGAGGGGGGGTGCCGGGGGGGGGACGCAGCCCGGCTGGCGGCGCTTGTGTTCGGGCACGTCGTGGGACACGGGGGGGGTGTGTGAGTGTGCGCAGCGCTTCGTGCTGGCACTGCCCGTGTGGCACCTGGAGCCCAGCCTGCTGCCCGCAGCGCTCCGTCGTCGGGCTATGTGTGTGCAGTACTTTGCTCCGGCACGTTAATTGTGGTGTGTGTGCACAGCACTAATTGCTGCCTGCACACACAATTGGCGTGCCAAACGGGAGTGCCGTGCGCACGCAGTGCCCAGCTGAAGCGCTGCAGGCAGCGGGCTCAGCTACACGCGCTGCACGGGCACACGCAGTGCAAGTGGTAAGCGCTGCGCGGGCACGCAGCGCAGGTGTCTTGAGTAGTGCAGCTCCTGCTTCCCTCCCAGTAAAGACAGGGCAGCTCCTGCTTCCCTCCCAGTAAAGAACCAGCGCAGCTCCTGCTTCCCTCCCAAGAAAAAGAAAGGCCAGCGTAACTCTGTGTGCGCAGCACTTAGCGCAGGGCACTCTGCGTGTGTGTGCACAGCACTTGTAGCCAGGCACTCTGATGGGGGTGTGTGTGTGTGTGCGCGCATCTGTGTAGCCCTTCCTTCCCCCCCCCAGTAATAACCACCGTAGCCCCTTTTTTTCCCTTCCCGATAATAACCAGCGTGGCCAGCCCTTCTCAGAGAGCAGCGCAGCTGCACACGCAGCGCTCGCAGCCTGTAGCACGTACGAGCGCGCACCCGCAGTACCCAACTGGGCAGCGTTACACGCAGCGTGACCAGAGCCAGAGGATGGTTGGTGCTGGGCCTCTACGCAGTGCTAGTGCCTGAAAAGCAGAGCCCTTCTCCCCTCCCAGAATTAAGTAATAAAATTCCCCTGCCTCATAATAAACAGCGGATAGGTACACACACACACGCTCTCAGCGGGGTTTAAGTTCCAAGAGCCTGCGTGTGCACACAGCGTGAGTGTCACAGTTGCGTTCCCTTTTTTTTCCGGTAATAAATAGCACAGTCCTTCCCTTCCCCGTGAACAGGGTTGTGTGTGTGTGTACCAGCCTGTGCCGAAGCCGGGCGCAGCCGTACTGTGAGTGCCCTGAAAGCAGAGCCTTTCCTTTTTCCCCCACTAATAACCACGTTAGCCCTTGTTTTCTGCCAGTGTAGCACTTCAGCCTGGGGGGCCGTGATGCCTGTGCACAATCTAGTGGGTGCTGACCCAAGGATTAGCGCAGGGTGCTGCGCCCGTACCCAGCACAGCCCTTCCTAATCACAGCGGTGGTGCTGCTGTGTGCGCGCAGCACGCAGGCAGGCTGCCTGCCGGGGGGCAGCCCTCAATTTTTTGCCCAACGGCGCGACTTGGGTACGCTGTTTCTCAGTGCGCAGCACCCTAGAGATGAGCTGGGCCTCTCAAAATGAGAGTCAGCAGCACTTGGTGGCCGCTGGCCTCACGCAGCCACTTCGCTGTGCACAAGCACCAGCCCCCCCCCGCCCCCAGACTCTCAGTGCTGGTGTCTCTGTTGCAGGCACTGAGCGAGGAGATCAAGAGCATGCACGGACTGCGCATCTTCACCTCCACCCCCAAACCTTGACGCTTTGTCGGTTGGTCAATAAAGATGTTTGAGAGGTGCCTGCAGGGCTCTGTGCTGGTGACCAGGAGGCCGCTGCCCTCCCAGACTACCTACAAATTTATCCAAGTGCTGTGTTTTCGATTAGGCACCTGCGCAGGGCTGGGGGGCTGCGAGGGGAGGGGGACAGAAGAAGAAACACCCCTCTGAAAGAAGAGCAGGAAGGAGAAACTTTATTATTGCTGGGTCCCTCCCTCAGCAGCCCCCCCCACCATGCTGGGAACACGAGCAAGCTGCTCTTCCAGGCAGGGGACAGGCTCCCCTTGGGCCAGGCACTTCTTTTCCTCCCCCCCACAACGCTGCTGCTGCTGCCAAAGGGGAGCTTAAGGCTCTAAGTGCACCTCACATCCAAAAAAAAAAAAAAAAACACTTCCAAAAATAAGCCGAGCCACTCTGCTCTCACCCAGGGTAAACACACCCTGGGCTCAGCCCTGGTCGGGCTGCTCACAGGCCAAGCACCGTGTCCATGGGGGCCAGAGGAAAACTTGGCCTCTGGGAGTAGAAAGCAGTAGCGCAGCACCCGGAACTCTGCCCCATGCCTGTGGGGAACAAAACCAGCTCCGAGGCCAAGTCCTAGACTGCAGGACTCGCCAGACTTGAGCGCATGCCTAGAAAACCAAGTGGACTACACACGGCAAGTCACCGCAGCCAATGACTTCTAAACCACCGCAGGCCGCTGCAGAGTAGAAGCGATGCTTGGCCTCTGAGACTGACGCCACTCGGGGCTTGCGTCGCTGAAGGCGAAGCGTAGAAGTGGCAGGCGTACAAAGCGGAAAGGAGCGGCCAAAAGGGTCCTCCGGGGAAAGTTTATCTGTCTTTGGAACCCAGCTTCTCAATCAGTTCCTGCAGAGGAGCCAACTCCCGCCTGTCAATCAAGTTGAATTCCTGGCAGGGGAAAAAAAAAAACAAAAACAACAGAAAAACTGAAGGCACCTCTTAAAGAGCTGCTGGAAAACACATCCGGCCACTGTACACCCCATGTCAATGCATGCCAGCTCCTGAGAGAAATTCAAGCATTTCAAGACAACAAAACCTTTTCCACCGCATCACTGAGAAATACCATGCTGCTCTGCACAATGAATCCCACATCTGGTCACAGAACAGGCTGTTTTAAAAAAAAAAAAAAGGAAAAAAGGTGCTGCTGCTATTTCTGAGTCAATTCTTGAGCTACAAAACCCTCAAGTTCTCCTCTGAGCCTGGTTTCTTTTGCTGCAAGTCGACAGCTAAAACCAGAGAGGGAAATTCAAGCATTTACAGCCAACTCAGCCATACTTCCTGCAAAAAACAAAAACAAAACCCAGACCAACCCAAAACCCAACACCACAAACCCACAGCTGCACAGTTCGCATGATACAGAGGGTGGGAGCCAAGCATATCTTCCAGTGCATGCCTCAGCTGTAGATCTTCAAAGAGCGAGGAGGCACGTAAAATCCAACTCCCTTTAAAGGCAAAGGGGGAACAAGAAACCCCAGAGGCAAGCGACCGGCTGCTGTTTGGCAACTCACCTGCACAAAGAAGATAAAGTGCTTGAAAGAGGTGTTGAGGTGGGCCTCCTCCTGCAGCCGCATGACGGAATCGAAGTGCTGGTGGTAGATGTGGGCGTAGACACGGAACAGACGCTTCAGGATCGTCTTGGCCACCGACATGAAGTTCTTGGGAAAAGGAACGCCTGAAATGCACCAGCACGCACGGATGAATCCTTCCGTTCAGTCAGAAGTACCAAAGCAAGACGTTCCAAGCAGCGTCTTGGTCCCATACGCGAGGCCCGTTGCGTCGTGCAGCCGTGCTTACCGATCTTTGAAGGGAAGAGCGTTTCATCATCCAGCTGGTCCTGCACCCACGTCATCAAGTAATCGATGTACTTCGGAGCCGAGCACTTGATTGGCTTCTTTATGTTGGTGCCGTCCGCCCAGTGGTACTCGTACCTGCGGGGAGAGGGAAGGAAAAGAAATTCTTTGCTCCAAGAGAAAAAAAACTGAATTTTTCGGGCCCCACAGCTTCCTCCTTATCTCAGTACGGAGTGACACTGCAACGCTCGTACTCCTTGGAAGTGACAAGAGCAGCGCTTTGCCTTTCTGAGTTTCTCCTGCACGGCGTCAGAGTTAATGCCTCCATCCCGACTGCCTCAGGGTTTGACCCTCAAAAGTGAAATTCAGCTTCATGGCAACCTCCTCTGACATCAGCGTTTCCTCAAAGTGAGACAAGAACTGGCCAGAGGGAAGCATCAGGGCCATCGCCCATCATCTGAATTAATTCACCTATGGCTTTCAGACACCCTCCAGGAATTCAGCACTCCCTCTCCCCTCACACGAGGTGGCTAATGGCCCCAGGGCTGCACATTTTGGAAGCCGCTGTCTCAAATCGACATGCGTGCTTATCAATCCCATGGCTCCGCCAAACTGGGGCAGACATTGACCGTAACGCTACACGACGACACGACGCGCTTTCTTTGCCATCTTTTGCAAAATCCTTCAAAAGCAGAGGGAAAACCCCCATGTTTTGACTGTCGCCTCTTGACCGACGACAAGTGAAAACAAATGGTGCCATTTAAACAGGAAGTCACTACAGGAAATGTCCCCGAATATAGAAACAGGAACTTGCAATCTACATACTTCTGTGTAGAAAAGTGGGGCAGGATGTTACACAGCACCCTACAAATACTGCCCACCGGCCAGACTCCACGCTGCTGCCCTGAAAAACACAGAGCCTCAAGCAACTTTACAAACAAGATACCCTGCTGCAGCTTCACCTCGACAAAATACACAAGTGCAGAACCAACACATAATCTTTTCCTCCCCACAGTTATTCCCACCGCCTAAAAACAACACGGCACCCCAAGTACATCTTCACTATTTTCCTTCTGCCTTCCATAATACCCCAAATCTATTCCTACAAAGCAGTTACGCTACGTCAGCTAAATATATCTGAAAACCACCGCCCATGCTTCTCGCCTGCATGACGAGCGGCAGTGCTAATCGAGGGACAGCAGCCCCTAAAACTACCTCGGAACAACACACACTTTGTCTCTTTCACGGCCTGTGCCAGGATAAGCATACTTCAAGCCAGGCTGATTCAACGGGGCAGATGATGCCAGCCCTGAGATGGCGTACGGATCGGCAGGACCCAAAAAGATGCTTAGCTGTTCCCTACTGCACCTACCAGTCTCTATAAGCATGAGGTTCCCTTCCCAGCTTTAACTCTCCACAACAGCAGCAGCGTCAGGCTGCCCTTTTCTCCCTGCAGTCATCGCACGCACCATACAGTAACCTGACCCGAGCATTCGCCTGCCTCACGTCCTGCCCTGTGCTGGCCACGGCATCTTCAGAATCGCTCATGCTCAGTAAGACCATGCCACGGCCTCTCAGAACACCGCCTGTGCGAGACGGCACATCAAGAGGTTGCTGTAAGACTTTGACAGCAAAACCAGATGCTTCCAGTCAAGTTAGATCTCTCATTTTTCTTAAAACAAGCCATTTCAACAACACAGCTTTTCAGCCCCCAGATAACATAGGGAACTGATCAACAGGGGGAAAAGAGATCCCCATGCACGCTTCCCCTAGACAGATGCTCAATATGCCAGACAAACTGACGGCTACTGACACCACGCAGCCTCCTTAACAGACAGCACGGCTTCACGCCCAGATAAGTAACACTGGGGGAGCACGATGCTGCGCCTCGACCCAATCTGGACACATCCTGTCCTCTTTTCAGCTTCTTTCTATGCATGCTCGAGCAACCTGCGCATCCACCTACTTCTCCACATTTAAACTGCAGCTGTAGACCACAGTAAACTTCCTACCTTGGTCCTGCGGACATGACTGGACAGCTCGCCTCCGTGCAGAACTCTGTAATGGTCCCGTACAGCATGTTGATTTGGTTGAAGAAATCCACGGCTGGAAAGGAAACGTATCAAGTGTTCTCAAAGTGCAAAACACAAAGCCAACCGAGCACCGGTTCACTCTCGTTCAGCTGACACAGCCTCTGAGGATCACTGTCGCAGGGGTGAACGCGCTGCAAAACTCGGCAAAAACAAACATCCCCCTTCCCTACGACGTCACGTGGCTGATGACTTCGAGACATTTTGACCATCTAGGAATTTTAATTGCACTGTCAATTTTTACTGTCTGGCTACTGCCCCTAATCAATTTGTACAGTGTGAAGCTCCACTTAGCCTTCCCTACCTTGGAAATGACTGCTTTAGGTTCCATTTAGAAACACGACAGTACCTCAAAAACCCAACTGATTTTGATAATACAGGAGACCCTCCCTAGGTTGAAAGCTTGTGGCCTGACAATGTTTTCCATTGCTCAAAGCTACCTTTTCCTCCTTAAACTTCCAAAGAAACAAAATTCAAGGCCAGGGAGAGCAACTGCTGAAAGCAAAACAAATTTGTAGTATTTGGCTTTTTACACTATGCACCCAGCAACGATAAAATAAAAACAGAAAACAAAAAATAAACTCCACAAACCTAGAGTTCAGTGGATGATAAGGTTCCACATTTTCCCTGGACTACTCGCTGTGACCATTTTTGCAGACAACAATGCTAACTCTGTAATTCCAAATATAAATACTCGAAGCTTACTCGCAAGTACAAAAATAACTATTCACAAACCTAATCGCTTTTGCAAGTCTGAACTCAAAAAAATCACCCCAAAACCACCACAGTGCAGGTTTGGGTTTGTTTCTCAGTTTTAGCATGCATCTGGAGCGCAACGCCCCGCTGACACATCTGCCATCGGCACGTCACACTTTACTTCCTTTTAACCCCAATTCGGTTACCTCAACAGAGTATGCTTAGGATAAGAATTTAATTCAGAGAAGTTCTAGGTGCTTTTAAGGATAAAAACCAGTGATTGTTGGTTTTCCCACTCCACCTCCACACTCGGGCGGATCGCTCTTTCACAGTGCTTACTGTTAACTGCGATCCACTCATTCAGGTCCTCTCCCTCCGGCAACATAACCGCTTGTCTAAGGTTACCGCTCCCCAGAGTCGCTTCCGCATGTTTCAAGAGTTCATACTGATGGGAGCCTTCGGGAATGTTCTTCTTGGGTTTGAATGTTTTTGAAGATCGACTCCCGCTAACAAGAGGGAAAACATTTCCAGTTAGTCCTTTAACAGCGTTCCCTTCCCAGAAACGTTACCCCTCACCATCCAGCACTCCTAACCAGGGTGACACCAGCCCTTCCCCATTTCCCCACCGTTGGGGCAGACAGATCCTATGTGCAAGCCGAAGCGTTTCTGAGGGCATCACTAAAAAGCCACCTGCACACTTCCCTCTTTCACCTACCCTTTTTAAAAATCACAAACATTTGGTGCAACGGCCCAAAGACTCATCAAGCAACACTCACTTTCGATCACGAAAGGAAAAGCCCACGTAACTCTGCTGGGGAACAACACGACCTGCCACTAGGTCAGTTTGATGGGGGCAAATATTAGATGCTCCAATGCACTGCAGGAAACAGCTCGCTAAAAATAGCTACTTAATAGGCTCCAGCCCTGAAACGCAAATAGTCATCATAATCTTCCCTTGCTGCATCGTACCGACAGCTGTGCTCAGCAGCCCAGCCATCGCACAACTCCTCGCCAAACTCCCCCCATCCCTCCAACGGGGCCAGCAGTACTGCAGCCTCTCCCTGAACAGCCAACGCTGCCAAAAACGGGATGAATTTTGATACTTCTCAAGCACAAAAGCTTAACTTTCAGACCCCACCAGCTCTCTACTTCCAAACGAGAGTGATGCAAACAACAGGATGGCCAGGGCCAAAGCACAGCTTGGGGGAAATGGGCTTCTCTGGCACGCGCTGCTCGGCATCACCGGCGTCCTGCCACCGTTTCATGTAACCGGATGCGTTTGGCTGACACGCACCTCGCGGCAGCTTCCTGGTGCAACCTTATGGCTTTACACACTCTGTTTACGTGCAGCGCTCAGTGCGGAAATAAAAGACCTTTAGATCCAGCTCGCTCTTTAACCAAACCACTACCTCCTGCTGCAGATGAAATGCAGGCCCAGCACGTCACTGACCTGAGGCAGAGGGTCCCAAAGCCAGACCCAGCACATCATCAACCCTAGGAAGAGGCTCCCCAGACCCTTCTTATGCCACAAAATGCCTCCAGTCCTCATCCACAGCACCTACCAGGCTTTAAGAGCCAGAAACTCTCTCACACTTTACAAGCCTTCACCTCTACAACGCAGGTATGCAACAGCCTACCCCCTGCAGCATTTTTTACACCAGACGCCTGTAGGTCTAGCAAATTACTACAGGGTAAGGCTTACCCAAAGCCCACCCAGGTCTAAGCCCCACACCCATGGGACCAAGGCCTCCTCCTTTCCACCTTACCCCACACCCCCAAAGCCCCCTCCCGTCTCTCAGGGCCTCCCCCAATTCCCCTGGAAGACCAACCCCTCAAATTCTCCCCACCTGGGAGGGATTAACCCTCACAAGACAACCCCTCTCCAGAGCCTTCCCTCTAAGACTACACCCTAAGAGGCTTCCCATCCCCTCAAACACGCCTCAAAGCCCCCCCGTACCCTTCCACGGCACTCACCCAATGTGGGCACTCCCTGGGGTGCGTGCCCTCCAGGGCCACCCTGCTGCCAGCCCCCCCTCCACATCCCGGCCTGGGACCCCAGCCCTGCAAGGCACCGTCTCTCACCCTGCCTTTCTCCTAGAAAAACACTACAGGACTTCCTCCACAGGACTACACTCCTCTCTATGTCCCTCCAGGGCCTCCTCACACTCTTCCTTGGTCTCTCCTCATACAGCCCTGGGGACACTTTTCAAAGCCATCCCCCCTCCATACACACCTAGGCCCCCCCAAAGCACCTCATGAACCCCCAGGGCCTCTGCCCAAAGCCACTCAGGGCTTCCCCCTGAAACTTCCCTTAAGAGCCCTTTCCTACCTCACCACAAGACCTTCCTGAGCTCCCAGGCACCGCTGGGGCCTCCAACCCCCAAAAGCCTCCCTCGAGGCCCAGGACTTCCCTCAGGACCCCACCCCCACGCTCCCAAACACCACCTGCACCTCCCTGCAAGGCCTCCCTCAGCATCCCCCACCCCAGGAACACCCCCAGGGCCTCCCCAAAAGCCTTCCTCTCCCTCAAGGCCTTCAGAGGCCCGGCCTCAAGGCCTCCCCAAACGCTCCCATCTCTCACAGACCAAGCTCAAGTACTGGCCCCCCAGCCAAATCCTCTCACAACCCTCCCAAAGCCCCCCACATACCCCCTCCCCACAGGCCTTCCCCCCCCCAAGCCTCTCACGCAGTCCCTCCCCAAAAGCCTCCCCCCCAAAGCCCCTCACAGCTATCCCACTCCCTCGGGGTTTCCCCAAACGCTCCTCCCAACCCAATACCTCTCATAGACCAGGCCCAAGTGCCCCCGCCCCAACAAAATCCTCTCACAACCCTCCCAAAGCCCCCCACAGACCCCCTCCACAGAGGCCTTCCCCTTCACAGAGGCCTTCCTCCCCCCCAGAGCCCCTTCTCCCCCCACAAAGCCTCTCACAGTTATCCCGCTCCCTCAGGGCCTCCCCCGAGGCAGCCCGGGCACTCACAAGAGGAAACTCATGGCGAGCGGGGCCGGGCCGAGGCCCCGGACCGAGCTGAGGCGAAGGCGGCGGCGGCGCCGGCGGCTTCTCGCGCGCGGCCAGAGCTCCTGGCGGGCAGCGCCCGCCCCGCCCCGCCCCGCCGGCAACTCTCGCGAGAGCTGCGGCGGGAGGGCGGGGCTTCCGGCAGAGGGAGGCGGGGCC
This sequence comes from Rissa tridactyla, assembly GCF_028500815.1. NCBI lineage: Eukaryota > Metazoa > Chordata > Aves > Charadriiformes > Laridae > Rissa > Rissa tridactyla. The sequence continues at coordinate 3,103,890 of NC_071485.1, forward strand.
TCGCGCGGCGCCATCGCCATAGCGACAGCCCCCGGGCCCGAGGTCAGCGTGGGGCTGGGCCGGCCTCGGGCCCCCCGTGGGCCTGGACCTCCCCACAGCCCCCTCCCCCTGGGCCTGGGGACGCCCAGAGCCCCCTCCACATGGGTGTGGGGAACCCCCGTGGGCCTGGACCTCCCCACAGCCCCCTCCCCATTGGCCTGGGGACCCCCCAGAGCCCCCTCCACATGGGCCTAGGGACCCTCTATGGGCCTGGACACATCCCATGGGCCTGGGGACCCCCTGAGCCCCCTCCTAATGGACTTGGGAACCCCCCATGGGCCTGGATGTCTCCACAGCCCCTTTCCCATGGGCCTGGGGACCTTCAAAACCCCCTCCCCATGGGTCTAGGAACCCTCCCATAGGCCTGAGGACCCCCAGAGCCCTCTCCACGTGGGCCTAGGTATCCTCCACGGGCCTGGGGACCTTTCAAAATCCCCTCCCCATGGGCCTGGGGACACACAGAGCCCCCTCCACGTGGGCCTAGGTATCCTCCATGGGCCTGGGCACCCCCCATGGGCCTAGGGACCCTCTATGGGCCTGGACACACCCCATGGGCCTAGGAACCAGCCCCTCCATGGGCCTGGGCATTCCCAGAGTCCCCTGCCGTATGAGCCTGGGCAGCCCCAGAGCCCTCACCTTGTGAGCCTGGGCAGCCCCCCATGGGTCTGGACACCTCCTGAGCCTCCTTCCCCAGCAGTCTGGGCACTCCCACGGGCCTGGGCACCCCAAAGACCCTCCTCGTGTGCCTGGGCATCCCCAGAGACACCTCCCCATGAGCCTGGGCATCCCCGCTATGGGCCTGGGCACCTCCTGAGCCCCCTCCCCATAGGTCTGGGCACCCCCCATGGGCCTGGGCACCCCCAGAGACCCATCCTTACGGGCCTGGGCACCTCCTGAGCCCCTTGCTCATTGGTCTGGGCATCCCCAAAAAACCTTTTCATGGGGCTGGGCACCCCCCCACACCATGGACCTTCCTCTTCCTGGGTCACCCCCACCTCACAGGCGCTTCCCCACACGCCTGCTAACCACCATTTTATTTCAGTGCCTTCTTTTCAGCGTCAACACCAGGCCGGGCCCGTATGCCCCATCTAGCCCCCCAGACCAACTTCATGGGCTGAAATCCTCCCAAAACATCCTAAAATTTCTCAAGTCCTTTTCCCAGGGCTGATTTCTGCAGCTTTTCACCCCCTTTTTTTTTTTTGCAGCCACACAACCCTTACAGTCCTCATCTTAGCAAGGAGCTGCTGTTATTGACCCCAAAAAATTACTTTTAAAACCAGGGAGTGACCGTGGCCACCCTAAACAACTTAAAAAATAAAATAAACCCCATGAGGTTATCTTCGCTCCTGACCGGGCCACCTCCCGCAGCTCTCACAAGCAGCACGGTGTGGAGCCAGCTCCACTGAAGGACATCACGGGGATGGCGGCTGGTGATGCTTAGTATTTATTTGACACTCGGGGAGGCATAAAAGCCTCCCCAGGCTTTACCCAGCACCTCAGTAACCTTGAGATAAACCTCCAACGCCGCCTTCGGCAGCTCAGGGGGCGCATAAGGTAAAGCCAAGGAAAATAAACACGCAGGCGTGGCTAAACTCGCTCAGGACGGGTTCCGCAGGATTTACAGACTTTCATTTTACCTCTTTGCCGTGCAGGTTTCTTGCTTCCTTCCACCCAACACCCGGGAGCATCATCCGCACCCATCCCGACCCGAGCCAGTGCCATGGGCTGGCAGACGCCATGCGGGACCTGTTAAAAAATAAATTAACGATATTTCGTTTTGCACAAAAGCATTGAATTTTTCCACCTGCGAAGAGCGCGGCCAGAAATAGCGGAGAAATGCAAAGGGTGAGTAACGGCTGCCTCTCGCCATCGATGGATGCTGACGGGTGGCCGCCCTAACCCCAACCCAGCGTTTAGCCGTAAATCCAGTCCCAATCCCAGCCCCAATCCCAGCTCTAACCCCAGTCCCCGCCCCAGTCCCAGCCCTAATCCCAGCTCCAACTCAAATCCCAGCCCCAATCCCAATCCCACCCCTAATTCCAGCTCTAACTCCGTTCCCAGGCCCAATCCCAGCTCCAACCCCAACCCCAGCTCCAACCCCAATCCCAGTGCCAATCCCAGCGCCAATCCCAGCTCTAACCCCAATCCCAGTGCCAATCCCAGCTCCAACCCAAATCCCAGCCCCAACTCCAATTCCAGCCCCAATCCCGCCTCTACCCCCAGTCCCAGCCCCAATCCTGTATCTAACCCTAATCCCAGCTCCAACCCCAGTCCGACTTCAATCCCAGACCTAATCTCAGCCCTAATTCCAGCTCTAACCCCAATCCGGGCTCCAACCCCAATCCCAGCTCTAACCCCAGCCCCAGTGCCAATCCAGCTCCGACCCAAATCCCAGCCCCGACTCCAGTCCCAGCCCCAATCCCAGCCCCAACTCCAATCCCAGCCCCAGTCCCATCCCCAATCCAGGCTCTAACCCCAATCCCGGCTCCAACCCCAATCCCAGCCCCAATCCCAGCTCCAGTCCCATCCCCAATCCAGGCTCCAACCCCAATCCCAGCTCCAATCCTAGTCCCAGCCCCGATCCCAGCCCTGACCCCCGCCCCAGCCCTGACCCCTGACCCCCCTGGCCCCGCCCCCAGCCCCCCGGCCCCGCCCCCGCCTTACGCAACCCGCGGCCCCTCTTGCAGCCCCTCTTCCCCTCCCCGCCCCAGCCAATGAGCGCCGCCGTGCCCAACTAGGGAGGCCGAGCCCCGCCCGTCTCCGCCAATCACATCCTCTTTCTCCTTCCGCCCCGCCCACCCCCTCTCTCCCGAGCGCCTCTCTCCCCTCTACCCCAATCGCAGCCGCGGAGCTCCCGCTCCGTCCCGCCCCCTCCCTCTCCGCCGCCATTCAGCTTTCCCCTCCGCGCCGCTCGTCGCGGCGATTGGCTCCCGCCGCTCGCCGGGAGGGGAGGGGCCAGACCCTCTGCCCTATATAAGGGCGGGCGGGCGGCGCGGAGGGGAGCGCTGCCGCCCGCCGTCGCGTGTCCCTCGCCGCCCGCCGTCGCCCCTCTCCCGCTGCCATGGCAACCGCGCTCTGCCCGCTCCGCGCCGCCCTGCGCCCCCGCGGCCGCCGCCTCCTTCACCTCAGCGCCGCCAGGTACGGCCCGGGACGGGGGGCTGTATCGGGGGTCGGGATATGGGGCCCGCCCCCACCGCTTAGTCCCGCTGTGCGGCGGACTGAGGAGGGGGAGGCCTGACGCCCCCCCGCCCCGCGTCGCCCACTGGACCGGGGTAGGGCTGGCCCTCCCCTGCCGGTCCCGGGAATGAATGAGGTGGGCCCCCAGTGGCCGCCCCGAGCGGTGCAGGCTGATGAAATCCCGCTCCCGCCTTGCATGGTGTGTGCTGGGCTCCCCTCAGACGGGGAGGGGGGCACCGGGCTCTCCCCGGGCATGGGCGGGGGACACCGGGCCCTCCCTGCACCCCACAGGGGCCTCTCAGGCCCCAGGTCGCGGGATCCCCCCGGGTTTAAGCGGTGTGAGAGGGACCAGAGACCCCCAGCATCTTTCCCCTTCTATTTCCGCACCATCTCCCCTTAGTTTTGGCTGTGCTGGTGCTTTAGTTTCCCTGCTGTTCCCTCCTCGAAACAGGGCTCCTAGCTCTTGCTTTGGCTTCCCCGTGGGTCACAGGGGTGCTGCTGGTGGCTGTCCCCATCCCCTGGGAGCCCAGCCTGGGCACCCTGGCCTCAGGCTTACGTAAGGAGAGATTTGGGTGGGTTCTTGGCATGAAGTGTCGCTGGTTTAATGAATTCTCCTCTCCCTGGCTTGGTAGGTACTGATAATAATTCCATTTACGTATAGGTAGGTGTATGGCGGTTTAGCTCTGAAGCTAAAATATAAGAATTTATATTAGAATTTAATTTATAGACCAGTTGGTCTGGAATGGGTTTTTATTGGTTATGGCTAATGTAAATTCTGATTGGGGCGATTGCTGTTACGGGTGAAGCAAAAATTAATTCCCATTGAATGGGGAAAATGACATATTTGAGCAGGTCGGGGATTAAGAAAGCACAAAAGATCCTCTGTGTCTCTAAGTATTTTAGGCAAAAGACTTTCCTACCTGGGATGGCACCTTGTGGCTGTCCTGTGTGGGTCTGCAGCGGCTCTTGTGGTGGTTCTCCCCGGTGGCAGCTGTCCCCAGAGCTCCTGGATTGGGATTGTACCTAGAGAAGGTCAGAAAACAGCAGTGTTGGACTTCAGGTAGGATCCTGGCAGGAGAAGGTCTGGACAGCAGGCAGCGGATGGATTTTTGAGGAGGAACTGCAGCAATTCAGCTCGCTTTTGTTGTATGGTGTGGTGCAGGGAGGGTTGGAAACGGTGCTCGGTGCTGTTGGGCTTTCTCCTGTGGGTCTCCTGGATTCCTGTGGCAAGTAGAGTGGCTTGTGCAGTTATGATGCACACTGCTTGGTGATTGCTTCAGAAATGGGGTGGTCCTTGCGATTCAGGAAGGCACCGTGAATGACAGTAACGCTGCAGGGAGCATCTTTGCCTGCCCCGTCTCAGAGGTGGGAATAATTGGGCAAGTGAGTAAGGTGCTCGTCATGATACCTTGCAGCAAGGCAAGACTTAAATACCGTAGCGAAGCCTAGAAGTGAAATTTGAAGGTGAATCCTCTCACAAAGCGATTAGTGTATGAGAACGATGTTTAAGTAAGAGTTACAGTGATAACCTGAAGGGGAAAAAAAAAAACAAGCGTGAGGAGTGTGGACAGCCTGCTGTGAGTGGGGACTGGCAGCCGTGGCCTCCCAGTTAGCTGTAGGTCAAGCCAGCCTTTCTATATACTGCAGGGTGTCCAGTTGCCTGGAATGCATTTGGCAGTGACTGGATATTCCCGTTACCAATTTAGTCCAGAAATGTACGCGAGGAGCTGTTTTGACGTGGTTCAAAGGGGCAAGTGTCCCTTCTGCTCCAGCTAGACGCTGGAGTCTGTCAGAGGGGGTGAAACCGCATACCCCCAGCCCAGCTTTAACAGCCTGAAAATACGATTGTAGCCGTTGCAGCAATTACTTGAGCAGGGGAGGACATGAGATCGGCTCACACAAGGTGCATGCTGTGCTAGATGGGCTGACGGTCTCCCCAAGGAATTTGTGGGGGACGAGGATCTCCGGGAACAGCACTTGGTACAGAAGCACGGCGCGCTCTGCCTCCGGCGCTGCATCCAACGAGCCAGAATTACTCAATAAACCTCTTTGGTGGAAGCTTCGCTTGCGTGGAGCGAGTTCTGCTTTGTGTAAGTCCTTTGTAGTGAAGCTGTCATGCCTTCGCAAGGAACGGGTGACCAGCTTTCTAAAAATGGGAGCTAATAATATCTGAGCTCGAAACACGCGCCAGGCGAACGATACACGCAGGCTCTTGGCCTTGCAGAGAAGGAACAGTGCATACGCTTTCTCCGCCTGCACAAAGAAGTTGGTCTCTCTGGCGGTTTTGTTTGCCGATCCCCGCTTTGGGCAGCAAAGCTGTAAACTAAGACTGAAATACGCTGCTTAACATGATTTGCCATAAAGGTGCAATAGGCTCATGGGCGAGTAAGAGAGCCTTTTGTGCCCTGGCTTGTGGTTGGCATCCACTTTTTCCTGGTCTGTGTTGCACAGAGCTTGGTTTTGATGGTCGTAACGATGCTGACTGCTTTGGTAATGCTTTCTCTGTCACAGAAATGATGCGGTTGTGATTTCTGGAAGGAAGCTGGCCCGGCAGATCAGGCAGGAAGCCCGTCACGAGGTTGAGCAGTGGGTAGCGGCTGGAAACAAGAGACCTCACCTCAGCGTTGTTCTCGTCGGTGAAAACCCAGCGAGTCACTCCTACGTACTGAACAAAACCAAAGCGGCTGCTGATGTCGGTACGTCTTGCACTCCGTTCCGAAAAAGTGGAGCAAGTGATTGTTTTATCTTGCTTTAGTTGGGAGTTCTCGATGCTGGAGGCTAGGGCAAGCTTTTTGGGATGCATCCATCTGGCAGCTCTTCACCTCAGCTGCGTGGCAGTCCACGTTTGCCCCAGTGCTTGCTGTGACTCTTGGCTGCTTTCATTGTTGTACTGGGATGTAGTTACTGACACGGTTCACATGTGCATTGTGCCATTTGAATCCCTTAGGGCCACACCAAGCTCTGTAGTTCGGATCTGCAGTCTTCCTAGGGCTGTAGGAACTACAGACAGGGCTCTGATTTGCCTTCTTTCCTCAACTGCCCGACACACAATCATCCTTCAGCAGCCCTGCTACCCTCTGACTCCTTTCAAACTTACAAGCTGAGGTCCTTCTCGGTGCTCAGCCAAGTATGCATCTGGAGAAAATGTGCAGAAAGGGGCTAGGAGGCAATAAATGGTTTCATTTCTCCTTGGGTTCTGTGCTGCTGAAGCCTTTTTTGGAGCTGAGATTTTTCAGGCTTACTGGACCACAGGAGGTGCGGTTGCATCTTCATCGTAGCACACTTTGGTTAGGTTTCTCCAAGCCCTCCCTGCACTTGGAGGGTCTCTGCTTTCAAATAGTCTTTCCCAGGTCAGTAGACCGATACTGATGGTCCTCAACCATAACTCGCAAGTCTTGGGAAGGGCTCAAGCCTGGAATGTGCTTGGTGTTACCCAAAGCATGCAATCCTTGGTGTGTGCCTGCCGCATTTGGTAGAGCAATGAAACAGGGCAGCTTAAATCCACGCGGATTAAGAAAGTTGCTCTCCCACTTGCGCACGTGTGTCTTTCTAATGCAGTGCTTTCGATGATTGCGCAGGAATCAGCAGTGAAACCATCCTCAGGCCGGCCTCTATTACTGAAGAGGAGCTACTGGATTTGATTGGCAAACTCAATAACGATGCCAACGTGGATGGCCTCTTAGTACAGCTTCCTTTACCCGGTGAGTAGCTAGATTTCCATCTCTTTCATTTTTACACAAAGCTTTTAAGGAGTAGCACAGGGACTCTCCTGTGACACGAGAGGTGGCACCCTGCCATGATGCAGCTTAAAGATGTTGATGCAGCGACTCCACCACAGCTGCCCGTAGGAGTTAAGTTGCTGGGGGGGGGTCTCAGAAATGTATTCTCTTGTGGGGAGTATCAGCTTCCAGAGCCAGAAGCCTGAACTTGGCTGTGACGCCGAGGCTGCCTAAAAATACCCTCTCAGCATTAGCTATGCTCTAGTCCTAAAGTGGTTCCAGTCCCCTCCTGCTGCGAGCCGTTAGCCTTGAGCTTGCTGGAAGTCTTGAGTAGCTTCCGCCTTCCAAACTCTGAAGGGGCTGGTGCAGCAGGTCAGGGCTCCGGCTGACCGCAAAGAGCGGGGTTTTGGCTGATCCTTAGGGCTAAAGCACTTTTGTTCCCTTTCAGAACACATTGATGAGCGCAAGATTTGCAACGCCGTGACTCCAGACAAAGACGTTGATGGCTTTCACGTGATAAACGTGGGGCGCATGTGCCTTGACCAGTACTCCATGCTGCCGGCTACCCCGTGGGGGGTGTGGGAGATCATTAAGAGAACTGGTAAGCTGCTGCATTATTTGGCTGCTGTCTGACATAAATCCAGCTTGTGTTTGTTTTAAGAGTCCATCTTGTCCTCTGCAGGCATCCCAACGCTGGGGAAGAACGTGGTGGTGGCTGGCAGGTCGAAGAACGTGGGCATGCCCATCGCCATGTTGCTGCATACGGACGGCAGGCATGAGCGCCCAGGAGGTAGGAGCTTGGTGGCCTCAGAGCCTGCGGGCCAGGCAGCTGCGGGAGGAAGCCCTCGGCCTGTCACATCGTCCTCTTTAGGCTCCTAAACCGGTCCCAGGAGCGCCTTAGGGACATCACACGGGCTGTGGTCAAGGCTGAGGAGTTAACTCTGCAGGTAGTCAGTCTTGTAACATTTCGGAGCCTTCCTCAATGAGTCCTTATCCTCTTCCTTACCAGATCCCTCTGACTTCGTAGGCTGTTCCCTGGGGTTTGTCGTCAGGCCCTGATGTTCCTGCTAAATACATGGGTGCTCTTGAAGGGGAAAAGTTAGCGAAGTGGCTGGGTTTGGGCAGTACGCGTGAAGTAACAAGCTCTATGTAACCACTCCTGCAGGTGATGCCACAGTCACAATATCCCACCGCTACACTCCCAAGGAGCAGCTGAAGCAACACACGATCCGTGCTGATATTGTGGTAGCAGCAGCAGGTAAGACCTGACTCTTAACAGCACAGGCAAGGCGTGCACAGGGCGCCGCGCTGCAGCATGGTGGTTCTGATGGGAATCCTTGCTTGCAGGAGATGATCCTGTTGGTATTGAATGTCCTGGGGCCTCCCTATCTGAAGCAGCTCTGTCAGTGTAGGAGAGTCTGGTGCTCTCACGGCTGTCAGCAGCTGCCCTAGGCGAGGGCCAGGACACAGAGTGAACCATAAAATCATAGAACTGTTTAGGTTGGAAGGGACCTTTAAGATTGAGTCCAACCATCAACCTAACACCGCCCAAACCCCCACTAACCCACGTCGCTCAGCTCCACGTCTGCCGGGCTTTTAAATCCCTCCAGGGATGGCGACTCCACCACTGCCCTGGGCAGCCTCTTCCAATGCTTGACAGCCCTTTCCGGGAAGAAATTTTTCCTAATATCCATCCTGAACCTGCCCTGGCGCAACCCGAGGCCGTTTCCTCTTGTCCCACCGCCTGTTCCTTGGGAGAAGAGATCGACCCCCCCTGGCTACCCCCTCCTTTCAGGGAGCTGTGGAGAGCGAGAAGGTCTCCCCTCAGCCTCCTCTTCTCCAGGCTGAACACCCCCAGCTCCCTCAGCCGCTCCTCACCACACTCGTGCTCCAGAGCCCTCACCAGCTCCATTGCCCTTCTCTGGACACGCTCCGGCGCCTCAAGGTCCTTGTGAGGGGCCCGAAACTGAACAGAGTATTGGAGGTGGCTCTCTGAGCCAGCCAGTTTATCCTGTGATTAAGCCTAGGAGCCGCATACTTGATCTTACCAGCAGAGGTATTTGTAGCTCTGCCTTTGAAATGTAAAATAACATCTGGCCGGAGGGCTTGGTATGCCAGCGAGCACCTGATCAGATCTAGAGAACAGCTACAGACAGGCTCTGTTACACGTGCAGACGCTTCTGTATTTATGTGGGGAGGAGAACAAAAATACCAAGATAGCATCTGCTTACCTAGAGAGCGTCAAAATGCCGAGGGACAGCTGCAGTGCCATCTTCAGAGCACAAGGAATCACTCGGAGGCGTGCTCCTCTCCGGGCTGTACCCTTGGCATGGAGACGGTTCATCAGCAGAGGAGCTGAGCCGATTTGGGGTGTCTGTTTGGCAGCAGAAGCTGGGTGTGAGCCTGTGGGGAGGGAGGAGAGAAAATGAGGCGGTATCTGGCAGAACCAGACAAACGCACCCCACCCTTCAGAGGGCGGCTTTGCCCCAAGCTGCTGCTCCCTGCCCCTGTCACGCTGGGGGTTTCGCAGCCCCTGGGTGAAGCCAGTGCCTCCGCCAAGCCGGTCTGCGGTGGTCTTGGACAGTGTTCCAGCTTGCTGGCTTAGTGCAGGTGCGAAAACCATTGCTGGGGCTGCATAAACAAATGCAGCCCCAATCTTCAAATGGAGCTTCAAGGTTTCAACTTGGAGAGGGTGCTTTGGTCCCAGCTCACGGGATCACGGCCAGACCTCTCTTTTTTTTTTTTCCTCTGGGAGTGGATGCCAGTTCTTTACACTCTGAGGTTATCAGTAAACCACTCAAACTCCTGAGCTGAACATCAAGTAGCAGCGCTGGATTGTGCAGCTGCGGGTAGATTTGCCTTTCATAAAATGATAGAATCGTTTAGGTTGGAAAAGACCCTTAAGACTATAGAGTCCAACTGTTTTGTGCGGCAGGAGGGCCCAGGTGGGTCAAAACATAATGTGGAGAGGGGGTCAGGGGGACCAGGGGGCTGTTTAGCACCACCGTGAGCGTGTGGTTCTGTTTCCTTGCAGGCATACCCAATCTGATCACGGCCGATATGATCAAGGAAGGAGCTGCAGTTATTGATGTGGGGATAACGCGAGTGCAGGATCCCGTCACTGCCAAATCGAGACTGGTTGGGGATGTGGATTTTGAAGGTACGAAAGACTCTGCATCTGGTTCCTTGAGCACTAAACATCCAGGGCGCTGCAAAGGGGAGGGGAAGGTCCTAGCTCGTGTGACAGAGCAGATGCAGACCAATGCTTGTCTTCTCTTGCTTGGTGCACCCAATACTGCACCATATGCAAAGGTGCAGCCTTTCTGTAATACGGACTCATGGAATGGTTTAGGTTGGAAGGGACCTTAAAGACCATCTTGTTCCACCCCCTGCCCCGGGCAGGGACACCTCCCACCAGCCCAGGTTGCTCCAAGCCCCGGCCAACCTGGCCTTGAACCCCTCCAGGGATGGGGCAGCCACAGCTTCTCTGGGCAACCTGGGCCAGGGGCTCACCCCCCTCACAGCAAACAATTTCTTCCCCAGATCTCATCTCAATCTCCCCTCTGTCAGTGTAAAACCCTTCCCCCTCGCCCCATGGCTCCCCTCCCTGCTCCAGAGTCCCTCCCCAGCTTTCCTGGAACCCCTTTAGGGACTGGCAGGGGCTCCAAGGTCTCTGCAGAGCCTTCTCTTCTCCAGGCTGAACCCCCCCAGCTCTCTCAGCCTGTCCCCACAGCAGAGGGGCTCCAGCCCTCCCAGCATCTCCGGGGCCTCCTCCATCCCCGCTCCAACAGCTCCGTGTCCTTCTGCTGTTGGGAGCTCCAGAGCTGGACACAGTATTCCAGGTGGGGTCTTGTGACCCCATATGCCGTGGGAAAGCTGTATGCCGCAAAGCGGAGAACCAGCCTGAACCGAAGCAGTCAGGTTGCTTTGCCTCTGCTCCAACTTATCACTCCTGCTCTTAACTAACACCATGCAGAGCTTACCTTCTGGCTTGCGTTTCGCTGGCCTCGCTCACCGCTTAGCTGCGACAGCGCCCAGACGGGCTGTTGCGCTGAGCCCTGCACCTCCGGGTGCCTGGTGACAGCCACGGGAACCTTCTCCTGGAAAAGAGAGAGAGAGGGTGAACGTTCAGGCAGTTGGTATTTATTGGTGCCAGCCACAAGAGCGTGTTTGAAGCCCACATCTAGTCTTGGACTTGATGTTTCTGTGCTATGAGTCCAGCTGTTAGACCTTGATTTTTATTTTTTTTTTTTGCCTTTTCCCCCAGCCTGGGCTTTGCTGTTGAGGTTGCTCAGTAGCAGGGATGGACAGACTACGGTGTGCTCCCCCCTGCCCTGGCTAACGGGGGAAAAAACAACGCTTTGGGAAACCACTATTCCTTAGGCGGCAAGCTTGAAGGAATTTGGGCAACGTTAGACTGGTTACAGCTTCCTACTGGCCAGCTGGCTTGGTAAGCGTCACCGCTCTTGACTTGCGTGCTGAGCTCTGGTTTTCCTTCCCGCAGGGGTGAAGAAGAAAGCCAGCTACATCACCCCGGTCCCGGGAGGAGTCGGGCCCATGACGGTTGCCATGCTGATGAAGAACACCATCATCGCCGCCAAGAAGCTGTTGAAACCCAAAGAGCTGGAAGCATTAACAGCTTAACGTGGGAACTCTCTCTTTAGCACTGAAAACGACATTCCAAACTGACTCCCAAACAGGCCGATAGAAAATGCAATATTTTTATTTATTGTATTGGAAGTGGAATTTCCTGCTCTGAGGTCATAGGTATTTATTGGAAGCTGAAGCATATGCGCACTAGTCGTACTAAGGTGTGAGCATCTACACTCCTGGCCTACTCGCGCTAGCAAAGCTGCTTTCTGCGTGAGCCGGCCCTGCCCCTGCGGGGAGCAGGCAGCGGTGGGGCCCCGGGTGTGCGGCTCCCCCGGGAGCTCGGTGTGGCGTTAGCGATCCCCGCGGGAGGCAGAGCGCCGCTCCGTGGTGCGCAAGCAACCGCCTTCGTGGTTCCGTTCTCACAAAGGCTCAGCCTGACTCGCGCTGAAGTCTCCTCCTCGATGCTGGATGTTTAGTTTGAGTTAGAGCTCTTCTGTAGAAGTTTTTACTTGAATTAAAAAAAAAATAAAAATATACATATATAAAAATAAGCCATATGTCTGTCCTGGGGCCCTGGGCAGCGGCAGATTTGTTGTAACATGCTCTTCTAGTGTGTGGCTAAGCTGGTTTTTTTTTTGCTATTTGGACGGTGAGTTTTTTAAAAGCCTTTTTTTCTAACCAAAGAACGATGAGGTGGGGGCTCTTGGTGTCTACACTGGGCACGCAGGAGCCTTCCTGGACTGTATTGGAGAGTGTACGAGTACTTAGTGAATAATGCAGGCTAACTCTAAATAAAGTATGAGAAGAAAAAGAGAAAAAAAACAAAACACAAACCCTCCTTGTGTCCTAGAATTATTACTAAGCAAGTTTTTCGTTTCTCCCAGAAAAGGGGAGCTGCCCCCGGCAGTGGATTATGAAAGCGGTTGTGCCGTCCCTGCAGAGCAGGGTTCGGTCTGGCTTTCTCCCCACGTTTAACTGAGACGCAGCGGCTGCCCCCAGTTTGTGACGCGTCCCGGTTTGAGGTAAAATAACCCCTTTTCTGTTCGGAAACTTCCACTTTTCCAGCTCGGCCTCTTCTTTGAAGCGAGGGGCGTCTCTTACCTTCACACCCGAACAAAACCCGCTCGGCTGCCGGGCTCCATCCAGCCGACAGCGCAAACTTAGTCCTCTAATGAGTTTGTTAGCAAGCGCTAATTATCCATCAAACATTAACCTTACCTGAGTCGCGATGCCTTGGCGGGATGGAAAAAAAAACTTACAGGCGGTTCTTGTTTGTGGGCAGCGAGGTGAGTCAGGGCCTCCTTCCTCTTCGCGTATTCCCTGGAAAGATTGATCCCCCCCTTCCTGGGAGCAGGAAAGGGCCGTTGTGACGCTGAAGGGGCTCTTCCTGGTGAGCTGGGACTAACCCCGGGTTTGTGGCGCTCTCCCGGAGGGGAGAGTGTTTGTAAACCCACTAAATTTGGGAAGGAAAGTTGCGGTTCGAGGGCTCTGCACCAGAAACACGCTAAGAGCTGAGACTCGTTGGAAGGAGGTTTATTGGGTTGCATCACCGATAAATACAAAACGGCTAAAGTGGTACTGTGATGGAGGTGGCAAATCCGAGACACTCCACTGTTCTCGTATACAAAAAAAAAAAAAAAGTATAAACCCCGTGTTTCAACCGTGCAAAATTAGAACAAATTTAATCAAAACAAGCTGGATTGCGAGAGTGGCTTCAGCTCTGCTCTACGAAACATCTACCAGAGTCCACAAAGCCTTTCCGGGGGCGGCGGGTAACGGAGCGGATGGACTGGATAAAGCAAATGAACCTGTTTGATTACAAGGGGAAGGCTACCTGTCCCACGCGTCGGCTACCGCACGGGAGACGGGGACAAAACGCTACAAGGCAGACACGGCGCGTTCCAGTCGAAAGCGTTCTTAATGTTAACGTCAAGCTACGCGGCTCTCGCTCAAGCGGCGACGGAATTAACACCCTGTCATTTATCTCACCGCCTTTCCCCAGGAGGGGCGCTTGGACCCGAAAAGAAGAAAAAAAAAAAAAAAATTAATAAATTTGCTATAAATAGGAAATTGCCTTCAAGTTTTTGTTGGACTCGACTATTTACAGAGAACTGGGATCTGTCCCGTGCAAAGGTTCAGACCAGCTGCAATATTTCGCTGGTGTCCCAGAACCGTCCCCCCCCCGCCCCCGTAGGGCTGGTATAAATAGACTGGTTTTGCACAGGGGGAGGGTTGGGGCTCCGCGAGGCTTGAAATAGAGGGGGGGAGGAAGAAAAAATAAGAATCCACCTAGCAAAAAGGAGGAAAAGAAACAGATTGGAGCGGGGAGCGGGGTGGGGGGGGGGGGGGTGTCGCGTCAGACCGCTGTTTCTAAACGGCAGCTGGGCTTAGCCCGTGCGAGGAAGGAAAACAAAACCCTTTAAAAGCCTGGGCGCTGCTGGAAAAAAACAAAAAAGGTGGTGAGAGCTGGGCAGAGCCCGACGGAGCTGGGCGCCCGCGTTGGCTCCCAACCCGCTCCCTTCCCTTCCTTCCCCGAGGCCCCAAAGGCAGCGGAGCCGAAATCCCGAGGGAGACCAAGCAGCCCCAAAGCGGGGCTGGGGACGTGGCGGGGGACACCCCTGCTCTCCCTGCCCCGCTCCGAGCTCTTTGCTGTTCAACCACAGCAAGAATCACCAAGATGGAGGAGGTAAAGTCGGGGGGCGAAACCCCTGGCACCGGGGCTGGGTGGGCTCGTCCGGTCAGATCACGGCTCCAGCTCCCGTCCGGAAGGAAAGACAGGGCTGGGACCAGCCCCGGTGGCCCTGGGAGAGCTGCGGGTGGGAACGGGTGACCAAATGGCTTCACCGCAACGACCGGTCCCCTTTCCCAGTAGAAACCATCCCGCATCCCCTGCGGAAACCGAGGTCCCGTTCCCTGCTCTGCTCTCCCGCCGCAGCCCGGCTGCTGGTGCCCTTAAACCGGAGCTGCTGGTCCTCTTTCCCCTCTGCGTGACATCGCTCCAGGCCACCAGCTCCTGCACAACCCTGCCGTGCCTCCTCATCCCCTCCTGCCATGCCTTCCCATCCCCTCCTACGCCTCCCCCTCCAGGGCTGGGGGGGTCCCTCCTGCATCCCCCTGGGATGCCGTGCCGCAGGAAGGGACTCCCCGTGGCCGTGGGCTTGGGACTGGCATCTTCTGGCCAACACAAAGCCTTGTCACCATCCCCTTCGCCAAACGGGACTCCCCAAGAGCCGCGTTGCGATTTCAGGGATGGGGGAGCGGGGACGTGCGCTCCCCCCCGGCTTCCATCTCAGCCATGCGAACCTCCTCCCTGCCCCGAAAACCCCCCTCAAACCATCCCCCAGCAGCAGTCCCCTTCCCCACCAACGCCCCCAGCATCCCGGCTGCTCCCACGGCCCCCGCCACCTTCAGCTTCCCCAGCCCAGCGGTGGCTCCGGGGCGAGTGGAGGCCAAAAATCACCAATTCCACCTTTTCGGCCCCATTTTTCGCCACCAGTGGCGACGCCTTCGCCCGGCAGAAAGGGAGAAAAATTCAACAACGCGTTTAACTCGTGACGCTAAAAACTACCGGAGCAACGGCCCCCTGGGGCCACTGGTCTCCTCCGTCTCACATAGAAAAATAAGCCCAATTTGCTTTATATATATATATGAATATATAAATATCTATATATATATATAAATCACAGAGGAAGCGCTGCGCGGGACTATAGCGTGGTCTCACTGCCCATGTCCCGAGGGGGTTTTTCGGTGTCGGTGTCCTCGTAGTCCGACTCCATCTCGATCTTCACCTGGGGCACGGCGCAGATGGGGTTTCGGGAATAGTTAAATGCGGGAGACGACGGGCACGAAATCTTCAGGTGAAGCGTAATGCTGAGGAGGAGGAGGAGGAGGAGGAGGAGGAGGAGGAGAGAGGGAAGTGAGCATCCCGGCTGGGCACCTGTATCCCCAAACCACCCCAGCACCCCCAGCAAAGGGCTCCGGATGATGCTACCGCCAGTAAAAACTCATAAAAATAGAATATTTTAGCCTTTAACATGGACAATCTGCAGCATTCGCGGCTGCGGGTGGAGAATAATCCCAAACTTTCGGGATTGAGATGTACATCCCAATCCTAAAAATCCCTGTGCCTGTTACCCAGCGGCGCTTTTATTGCTCTAATAATTTCATAATAATTTAATCGTTATGAAATAAAATAATTTCATCTCTCGTTGCCCTCTCGTGCCGGGCTGGGCACGTGGGCCCCCCCCCCCACCTCCCCCCCAGCCCCGCTCCCAACAACACGACGGCCTGTGCCAGCAAAGGAAAGCCCCCAAAATCCCGAGGGATGCTGCAAAAACAGACTGGGATATTTGAGAAAACCCCGAGGACGATGGCAACCGGCTCGAGCGAGCGATGCTGAGCCGGAAGCATCGGCCGGTGACCCCGAAAATGTCCCCCCCCACCACCACCTTCCCCGGGGACGGGGGAGCCCATTGGGTGCCATTTACCTGCGATCCATGTCTGAGCCGTTGGGGGAGGAATCAGAACGCAGAGCTCCAGGAGGAGGACCTCTTTCCTGGGGGGGGACAGGGAGGCGAAACACTTCCCAGGTGAGGAAGGAACCCCCCCCAAAAAACCCCACTCATTCCCCTCCCCCCCCCAACCTGCCGCTGGGTCCGGCATCCCCCGGCCGGTGGGAGGAGGAGAAAAGCTCCAGGAAATGCTGATTTTTGGGGTGATTCGAGACAGAGAACGACCCCACCAGCCCCCGATGGCAGCAGCTTGAGGACAGAATCAACGGATTATCACGTTAAAACTTGCCGGCATCGCGATACAACCTGGTGCCGAGCTGGAATAAACTCACCCCAAATTTATTCTGCGGTTTTTTGTTTTTTTTTTTTTTTTTTTGGGGGGGTGGGTGGGGGGGGGTCATGGCTGGCTTTGCGCCGGCTCGGGTACGACCTTTCGGGCGGGAGGTTGAGCCAAATCGAACACACCTGCTCTTCGGCAGCCGGGATAACGCCGCCACAAGCGCCGCCTCCCCTGCTTTCGGGGCCTCACAACCTTCCCAAATATATCGGTTATTTTTAAAAAAGCGCCATCAGCATCGGCTCGGGGAGGGGGGGGGTGGAACCCAGGAGAGCCCTGGCTGGAATTTAATATTCCAGCCATCTGGAATATTAAATTATTAGCAGCGCCGAGGCCGCTGCATCCTTTCAAACTGGCTTTAAATACGGCAAACGCTTCTCCCGGCCTCGGTGAGACGGATCCAGGCTGCGTCTTTCATAGAATCATAGAATGGTTTGGGTTGGAAGGGACCTTAAAGACCATCTAATTCCAACCTCCCTGCCCTGGGCAGGGACACCTCCCACCAGCCCAGGTTGCTCCAAGCCCCGGCCAACCTGGCCTTGAACCCCTCCAGGGATGGGGCAGCCACAGCTTCTCTGGGCACCCTGGGCCAGGGGCTCACCCCCCTCACAGCAAACAATTTCTTCCCCAGATCTCATCTCAATCTCCCCTCTGTCAGTGTAAAACCCTTCCCCCTCGTCCCATGGCTCCCCTCCCTGCTCCAGAGTCCCTCCCCAGCTTATATTTGAAGAAGTTATTAGGTTTCATGAGTTTGGCAACATACACCTCAAAAATCTTTTCCGAGTTTACGTTCCTCTCCCCCCCTCATTTAACTTGACATTCCCTTCTGCTTTCTATGTTTGAACCCAACAGCCATTTTTATACAGCCAATTTTTGTTCCTCCCCAATGGCATTTGTTTTGCTGCTCAACTACCTTTGCTTTTTTTCCGTTATTTTTTAATTCATTTTAATGGAGGAGAATACACTTACCGAGAATCTACTGTGACATCTTTAAACAATCTCCGTACTGCCAGCAAACCCACCACGCCTTTTAATTTCTTCCGATTGGCTTCTTTACTTTTATGTAGCTCCGCCTTTCAAAAGTTTAATACTGCCATCAAGGCGGTTTGCTTATTTTAAAATCATAGAATCATAGAACCACAGACTCCCAGAGTGGCGGGGGTGGGAAGGGACCTCTGGAGATCACCCCGTCCCACCCCCGGCCAGAGCAGGGTCACCCAGAGCAGGTGGCACAGGGACGCCTCCAGGCGGGGTTGGGATGTCTCCAGAGACGGAGACTCCCCCACCTCTCTGGGCAGCCTGTGCCAGGGCTCTGCCACCCTCACAGCAAAGAAGTTCCTCCTCGTCTTGAGATGGAACTTCCCACGGTCAAGTTTGTGCCCGTTACCCCTTGTCCTGTCCCCGGGCACCACTGAGAAGAGCCTGGCCCCGTCCTCCTGACACCCCCCTTGAAGTATTGATCAGCGTTGATAAGATCCCCCCTCAGTCGTCTTTTTTCCAGACTGAAGAGACCCAAATCCCTCAACCTTTTTTCATCAGAGAGATGTTCCAGTCCCCTCGTCCTCTTGGTGGCCCTTTGCTGTCCCTTCTCCAGCAGTTCCCTGTCCTTCTGGAACCGGGGAGCCCAGAACTGGCCCCAGTGCTCCAGATGGGGCCTCCCCAGGGCAGGGCAGAGCAGAGGGGGAGGATGACCTCCCTCCACCTGCTGGCCACACTCTTCTGGATGCCCCCCAGGATGCCATTGGCCTTCTTGGCCACCAGGGCCCATCGCTGGCTCGTGGTCATCCCGTTGTCCCCCAGGACTCCCATGTCTCTCTCCACAGAGCTGCTCTCCAGCAGGTCACCCCCAACCTGTCCTGCTGCAGGGGGTTATTCCTCCCCAGGGGCAGCACCCTGCACTCGCCCTTGTTGAATTCCATAAGGTTTCTCTCCGCCCAACTCTCCACCTGTCCAGGTCTCTCTGGATGGCGGCACAGCCCTCTGGGGTGTCAGCCACCCCCCCCCAGCTCTGTGTCACCAGCAAACCTGCCGAGGGGACACTCTGTCCCTTCATCCAGGTCATTGATGAATATATCGAAGAGGACTGGACCCAGCACTGACCCCTGGGGAACACCACTCGTCACCAACCTCCAACTAGACTCTGTGCCCCTAATCACGACCCTCTGAGCTCTGTCCCTCAACCAGTTTTCAATCCACCCCACTGTCCGTTCATCCAACCCACCCTTCCTGAGCTTCCCTGTGAGGGTGCTGTGGGAGACCGTGTCAAACGCCTTGCTTAAGTCAAGGTCGACCACATCTACCGCCCTCTCCTCATCTATCCATCCAGTCACGCCATCATAGAAGGCTCTCAGATTAGTCAGACGTGATTTCCCCTTGGTGAGTCCATGTTGAGTACTTCTGATAGCTTTCTTTTCCTCCACGTGCCTTGAGATGACGCCCAGATGACGTACCCCAAACTCATATTTGACGTACCCCGAACTCATATTGGTTTACCCAGATTCTATTTCTAATGCTTATGATCTTGTTTCCTGGCACCTAAATATGAAGAGCAGGAGAAAAAAAAGCGGGGCACTATGATAACAGGCTGGAGGAACGGGAAACCAAGGGGAGCAACCAGCTCAAACTGAAGAAAAAATGAGCTAAAGCTCTCAAGAACTCTTGCTACAGCAGCCTAAACAGGGAAAAAAATGAGAAAGTCATTTCGGTGGCGTTAATGCTGAGGGGACGCCGCTGGGGGCGGTTAGGAAGCGGTGGGGGATGCCGGGGGGGACTCCTGAGCTCTTTACTTACGGCCGAGGGAATGGGGACCCCCGATTCGGGGCTGCGATGGGGAACTTAATGACTGAGGGAGGTGGGAACTGGGGAAGAAAGGGGGGAAATTGGGTGAAGGCAGCGCCTGGGTGGGCTCCGAGACCACCTGGAGCACCCAAAGGGAGCCAAAACCTCTAGGGGTGGGTACCTGAGGAGGAGGAGGAGGCTTTGCCTTCCTCTTCCCAAATAAACTCAGCCCTTCTGCCCGGGGAAGGATCTGCAGCAGGAGGTGCCGGGTTTAACGATGCTTTGCCACCGTACCCTGGGTGCCGTACCCTCAGTCATGGGATTTTGGCTCTTTTCCCTTAGGATTTCATTTTTTTGCCACAATTTTCCAGCTTTCTGGACACTTTGAGCATCCCTTGGAGCCTCTGGCCAGCCCCTATGCATCACTTAAAGCCCTTCAAACAACCGGTCCTATATATATATATTTTTTATATATATATATATATATATTACAGTGAAACATCTCCGTGAATCAAGACTTTCATCCCAAACCGTTGACCTGGAGGTTTCAGTGGGACCTTTCCCTCCCTGGCCGGTCCGGGATGTCCCCACCATTCCCAGGAGCCCCCTCACCCACCTCTTCATCGCTGCTGCTGTCTCCTTTGTTGCCTTTTTTCTTCTTTTTCTTGTCATCCTCTTTCTTCTTCTCCTTCTCGGGGATGATGTTGTCAATCCAGGCCAGGTCGTGTTGGGAGAAGACAAAATCCAGCAGCCGCCTCACCAGGATCAGGGCTAAAATCTGGGAGGGGAGAGAGATGCAAGAGAGTGATCTGCAAGAGCATCTCTCATGCCAAGACCTGGCGACCACCACGGGACCAAGCCAAAATTTCCTTAAAATCCCCCTCCGAAATCTTCTAAACGGGGCTGCGATACCATGACGGGGAAGATGATGGCGGCCACGGTGGATTTGAGGATCCAGAGGACGGCCAGGCAGATGATCTGCACCAGCGTGAAGAGGTGGATGCGGCGCAGCGGCACGTGCCGGAGGAAGACGTAGTCGGGTTGGTGCTTGGCCGGCATGAGGAAGAGCTTGCAGCGGTCCCAGAACTGCGGTGGGATGAAGGCCAGCGTTAGCCCGCGGCGCCATTCCACAAGGTTGCCCAGATAAACCCTCTTTTAGTCCCCAGAATGGGGAATTTGGGGCTTTTTGAGGGGTTTTTCAAAGGGTTTTGGATATATGATGTCCCCTGCTGCCGGAAATGTTGGACACGTGGAAATTTCGGGGTCAAAATCTCCCTTTTTGCCCCGGTGTAGGACCCTGTCAGGGCCATTAAGGAGGAAGAGGAGGAGGAGGAGCACTTACCTGGATGCCGTTCAGCGACGCGACGCCCATGTACAGGAAGACGCCGTACAGCACCGGCATGGGGATGTACTGGGAACATGGAAAAAAAACCATGGCGTTTATCCCAAGGAAGGCGGCAGCTCATTCCCGGGGATGGGAACCAACACTGGGGGCCGTGGCAGGGCCCGGGCCGGGGGGGGGGTTGGAAATCCAGCTTTTTTTCCCCAGGTCCCCAAACGCCTGCTTGTGGGGGGTGGGGGGGAGCGGGGATGGGGGAACGGAGATGATTTATTTACCTTCAGGATGGGGGCCAGGAAGACGGAAATCCCCGTCAGCACGAAGACGATGATGCCCGTCACTCTCTGCTCCCTGGAAGGGCGAGAGAAGCGGGATGAGGCCGTGCCGGCTGGACCCGCTGCTGCGGCTGGATGCCCCCCCCACCCCCGAAGATGAGCGCGGCCAAACCTTCCTCACCTGACGCCCAGGAACTGGGGCTGCTCCCCCGGGGCGCTGGTCTCCGTCTCCATCTTCAAGCTGTCGATGTGGGCGATGGAGATGACGGTGGCCGCCACGTACCAGGGCAGCCCCATGAAGGAGCAGACGGCCATGAGGATGCCCACCCAGAAGAGGTCCAGGTGGTAGCCCGCGGCTTTCTGCAACACAGCACCCGGGGGGGGGCGGGTCGGGAGGGGGCAACACGGCTCGGGAAGCTGCTCCTGGATTCACCCCCCCAGCCCAGCAAGGAGGGGTTTCCCCTGGGATGCACCCTGCAGCACCCCCTTTGCACCCCCTGGAGCACCCTGCATCACCGTGGGGCACCCTGCAACACCACGGGGCACCCCACGTTGCTATGGGGCACCCTGCATCCCCATGGGGCTCCCTGCTATGGGACACCCTGCATCCCCATGGGGCACCCCACGTTGATATGGGGCACCCTGCATCCCCATGGGGCACCCTGCATCCCCATGGGGCTCCCTGCTATGGGACACCCTGCATCCCCATGGGGCACCCCACGTTGCTATGGGGCACCCTGCATCCCCGTGGGGCACCCTGCAGCACCATGGGGCTCCCTACTATGGGGCACCCTGCATCCCCATGGGGCACCCCACGTTGATATGGGGCACCCTGCATCCCCATGGGGCACCCTGCATCCCCATGGGGCTCCCTGCTATGGGACACCCTGCATCCCCATGGGGCACCCCACGTTGCTATGGGGCACCCTGCATCCCCGTGGGGCACCCTGCAGCACCATGGGGCTCCCTACTATGGGGCACCCTGCATCCCCATGGGGCTCCCTGCTATGGGACACCCTGCATCCCCATGGGGCACCCCACGTTGATATGGGGCACCCTGCATCCCCGTGGGGCACCCTGCAGCACCATGGGGCTCCCTGCTATGGGACACCCTGCATCCCCATGGGGCACCCCACGTTGCTATGGGGCACCCTGCATCCCCGTGGGGCACCCTGCAGCACCATGGGGCTCCCTACTATGGGGCACCCTGCATCCCCGTGGGGGACCCTGCATTGCCCGGCGGCACCCCACATTGCTATGGGGCACCCTGCACCCCCATGGTGTGCCCTACATCGCCCTGGGGCACCCCACATTGCTATGGGGCACCCTGCATCCCCATGGGGCATCCTGCATCACCATGGGGCTCCCTGCTATGGGGTGCCCTGCATCCCCATGGGGCACCCTGCATCGCTGTAGGCCACTCTGCACCCCCATGGGGCACCCCACATTGCTATGGGGCACGTTGCATCACCGTGGTGTGCCCAGCATCATCATGGGGCACCCTGCTTTTCCCTGGGGCACCCCACATTGCTGTAGGGCACCCTGTTTTGCCCTGAGCCCACCCCGCATCCCCCTGCTGCACCCTGCATTGCCATGGTGCACCCCGCATCCCCCTGATGCACCCCACATTGCCATGGGGCACCCCACATCCCCCTGCATCTCCCTGCTGCAACCTGCATCCCTCTGACGCACCCTGCATTGCTCTTGTACACCCTGTATCCCCCTCCTGCACCCCACATTGCCATGGTGCACCCCGCATCCCATGCAGTGCACCCTGCATGTCCCTGCTGCACCCTGCATTGCTCTCGTACATCCTGCATCCCCCTGCTGCACCCCGCATTGCCATGGTGCACCCTGCGTCCCCCTGCTGCAGCCTGCGTTGCTCTCGTACACGCTGCATCCCCCTGATGCACCCCACATTGCCATAGTGCACCCCACATCCCATGCAGTGCACCCTGCATGGCCCTGCTGCAGCCTGCATTGCTCTCGTACACACTGCATCCCCCTCATGCACCCTGCATCACCCTGCTGCATCCCGCATTGCCATGGTGCGTCCTGCATCCCCCTCCTGCACCCTGCATTGCTCTCGTACACCCTGCATCCCTCTGATGCACCCTGCATTGCCCTGCGTCACCCTGGTGCACTCTGCATCGTCTTGGTGCACCCTGCATTGCCATGGAGCACCCCACATCCCCCTGCTGCACCTTGCATTGCTCTCCTACACCCTGCATCACCCTCCTGCACCCCACATCGCCCTGGTGCACCCCGCATTGCTCTCATACACCCTGCATCCCTCTGACGCACCCTATATTGCCCTGCGTCGCCCTGATGCACTCTGCATTATGCTGGTGCACCCCGCATTGCCATGGAGCACCCCACATCCCCCTGCATCCCCCTGCTGCACCCTGCATTGCTCTCCTACACCCTGCATCCCCCTCCTGCACCCCACATTGCCATGGTGCACCCCGCATCCCATGCAGTGCATGCTGCATCCCCCTGCTGCACCCTGCATTGCTCTTGTACACCCTGCATCCCCCTCATGCACCCTGCATCGCCCTGGTGCACCCCGCATTGCTCTCATACACCCTGCATCCCTCTGACGCACCCTATATTGCCCTGCGTCGCCCTGATGCACTCTGCATTATGCTGGTGCACCCCGCATTGCCATGGAGCACCCCACATCCCCCTGCTGCACCCTGCATTGCTCTCGTACACCCTGCATCCCTCTGATGCACCCTATAGTACCCTGCATCGCTCTGATGCACTCTGCATCGTCCTGCTGCACCCTGCATTGCCATGGAGCACCCCACATCCCCCTGCATCCCCCTGCTGCACCCTGCATTGCTCTCGTACACCCTGTATCCCCCTCCTGCACCCCACATTGCCATAGTGCACCCCACATCCCATGCAGTGCATGCTGCATCCCCCTGCTGCACCCTGCATTGCTCTCGTACGCCCTGCATCACCCTCCTGCACCCCACACTGCCACGGTGCACCCCGCATCCCATGCAGCGCCCCCTGCATCCCCCTGCTGCACCCTGCATCACCTCGGTGCACCCCGCATCCCCCCGAAGCACCCCGCATTGCTCTCCCACAGCCTGCGTCACCCTGACACACCCCACGTTGCTATGGGGCACCCTGCATCCCCAGGGGGCACCCCGCTTTTCCCCGCGGCGCACCCCACGTTGCTATGGGGCACCCTGCATCCCCATGGGGCACCCCGCTTTTCCCTGAGGCGCACCCCACATTGCTATGGGGCACCCTGCATCCCCAGGGGGCACCCCGCTTTTCCCCGCGGCGCACCCCACGTTGCTATGGGGCACCCTGCATCCCCCTGCTGCCCCCTGCATCACCCTCCTGCACCCCACATTGCTATGGGGCACCCTGCATCCCGCTGCTGCCCCCTGCACTGCTGCTGCGCACCCCGCATCACCCCGCACCCTGCATCACCCGACACCCCGCACTACCCACAGCATCGGATGAATTTAACACCCCGGGGGCTCTGTCACCTCAAAAATGCAGCTGGCAAAGAGGAAGGCCAGCCCCTGCCTCGCAGCGGCACCCAATCCGCACCCCAAAAGCGGGTGCTCGCAGGGACGCAGGCGGTAGCCGGGGCGATGCTGTGCCCCCCCACCCCACCCGGGAGCATGGGACGAGTCCCGGCTCACCCGCAGCTTGTGCTCCTTCCTGTTGACGATGACGGCCGTGATCTGCTGGTCCATGAAGATGAGGATGGTGACGAGGAGGGCGGGCAGGGCGCTCGCCAGGTAAACCCACCACGGGTTCTTGCCGAAGGGAAACACGAACCACCCTCGGTCCACGCGGGTGGGCTGGTGCGGGGCGGGGGGAAGAAGAGAGAGGTTTGGACACCGCATCCGAGCCCGGGCATGGGTCAGAGAGGGGGGGGAAAAACCCACACGCTGACATTTCGGAAAGCCCCACGTCCCCCCTGAGCCCCATCGCCTCCGAGCATCATCCTATCCCGTATCCATCCCTCCACCATGCATTGGTACCCAACACCCCCCCCCCAGCACTCAAATTATCCTCGGATGCTCATCGGGACTCCCCACGTCACCGACAGCCATACCCTGGATGGGGGGAAGAGAAATTTTCGGCAACGCTTCCGGGAAAGGGATTTTATTGCTTTTTTTTTTTTTTTTTTTTTTTTTTTTACCTTAAAATCAGTAGGCACTTGGAGCTTTGGGGTGTTGAGTCCGAAAAGCACATCCAGCCCCACAAACATTAGTATGGACATAAAGATAGAGAAATCGCTAATAAGTTTACGCAGCTGCCGGGAGGGAGAAAAGAGAAAAGGGGGGAAAAACAAAAAAAAAAGGAAAAAGAAGGAAAAAAAAGTCACAGAATTAGAATATTCCCCCAGAAAAGACAAAGCAGCTTTTAAGAAGGCACCCGGCCATGGCAGGAGCTGGGATTTTCCCCGAAAACCAGTTCAGGAGCTGGAAAGAGAGCGCGGGCGGAGAGGTGAGGGGTCCCCCCCCCGGTGCGGCCGAACCTTGATGATACTGGGAATATGGAGCTTGGGGGTGTCCAGTCCGAAACAGGCATCCACTCCGCAGAAGAGGAGGATGGAGAAGACATTGGAAAAATCGGCAATGAAAGCCCTGACCTGGAGGCAAGACGGGGAAACGGGGGTGGAAAGGGTAATTAATGGGATGGAGAGGGTAATTAATGGGATGGAGAGGTTCGCTCCTGCTTCGACATCCTTCCCCGGGGTCTTTCCAGCTCCGCTCACCGGATATAACCCGGGTATAGCCCAAAAAATGCAGGTTTTTTCCCCCTTTTGCATCACAGTTCAGCATGCAAGAGCCAAATCAGCGGCTAAAAGCTCGGGGAGGATTCTCCTAATTGCTCCTAGAAATATAGATTTATTTCCCTGGAGCTCTTTCCATCCAGCAAAGAGACCGAGAGCTCCCGTTTTCCCTGCTTTTAGGAAAAAAGCAGGGTAAAACCCGGCGCTTTCCTTACCTTGGTGGGGAAATAGCGGCTGAATTTGAATTTTTTCAGGGTCAAAGTCATGGAGTAGGTGCCGAAGAAGAGGATGAAGGACATGAGGGCCAGGTCGGGCACGAATTTACAGGATTTTCCCACTAAGCTGCCGCCGTATTTGAGACACTCCTTCTTACTCAGCTGAGTCCAGTCCAGAGCTGTTAGGTTAATAGCATTGTACTGGGGAGAAACCCCCCCAAAAAAGGCAAAATTAGTATTTTAAGGAATTGCTTCCGTAAGTAAATGGGTATTTCCCAGCCAAAAAGGGCAAAATTAGTATATTAAGGAATTACAATGTTCAAGGAAAGGGGTATTTCCTGGCCAAAAAGGGCAAAATTAGTATTTTAAGGAATTGCTCATGTAAGTAAATGGGTATTTCCTGGCCAAAAAGGGCAAAATTAGTATTTTAAGGAATTGCTCATGTAAGTAAATGGGTATTTCCTGGACAAAAAGGGCGAAATTAGTATTTTAAGGAATTACAGCGTGCAAGGAAAGGGGTATTTCCCGGCCAAAAAGGGCAAAATTAGTATTTTAAGGAATTGCACGTGTAAGTAAATGGGTATTTCCTGGACAAAAAGGGCAAAATTAGTATTTTAAGGAATTACAGCGTGCAAGGAAAGGGGTATTTCCCAGCCAAAAAGGGCAAAATTAGTATTTTAAGGAATTGCACGTGTAAGTAAATGGGTATTTCCTGTCCAAAAAGGGCAAAATTAGTATTTTAAGGAATTGCTCGTGTAAGTAAATGGGTATTTCCCGGCCAAAAAGGGCAAAATTAGTATTTTAAGGAATTACAATGTTCAAGGAAAGGGGTATTTCCCGGCCAAAAAGGGCAAAATTAGTATTTTAAGGAATTGCACGTGTAAGTAAATGGGTATTTCCTGGCCAAAAAGGGCAAAATTAGTATTTTAAGGAATTACAGCGTGCAAGGAAAGGGGTATTTCCCGGCCAAAAAGGGCAAAATTAGTATTTTAAGGAATTGCACGTGTAAGTAAATGGGTATTTCCTGGCCAAAAAGGGCAAAATTAGTATTTTAAGGAATTGCTCGTGTAAGTAAATGGGTATTTCCCGGCCAAAAAGGGCAAAATTAGTATTTTAAGGAATTGCTCGTGTAAGTAAATGGGTATTTCCCGGCCAAAAAGGGCAAAATTAGTATTTTAAGGAATTGCAGCGTGCAAGGAAAGGGGTATTTCCCAAGGCTGCTGCTGCCAGGAGCCCCATAACCACAGGAAAACCCCGGAGCTGCTATTAATTTGGGCAAAAAAAGCGTGGATATGGTGCTGCCAAAACCAACCGTGAACCCAAATCGCCCGTGAACCCCGTGTTTCCTTCCCCGGATACCAAAGTCCCTGGGATTTGCCTTCCCTGATCCCAAACTGCCCCTGGGGATGAGCAAAGCCGCTTACCAGAGAAACGTTAGTGGTGTTTGGCGCCACTGGAGCTGAAGCATCGAACAAGGTCGCGTTGGCTGCGGGAAAGGAGGTTGTTAATGAGGTTTTTGGCTAATATCGAGGCTTTGGGCCAATATCGAGGGGTTTGTATCAAAAGCAGGTGGGCTTCGCCCAGCTTGGCTCGGCCCGGCCGGAATAAAAGCAAAGGCGGGATCGAGCACATCCCTGCGAGAGCCGCGGGGGGATCGGCAGCCCGAGGGCGGAACGGGATTTGGGGAGAAAACCCTTCATTTCTAACCCCGCAGCCACTTCTCCCTGATTAATCCCTTCTGCCGGCGGCGGAGAACGCGGCTGCTCCTTCAGCGGCTGCTGGGCTGGCGAGTGCCGGGGGGGAAGAGTTATTATTATTATTATTATTAATATTATTATATTCCAAGCTCCTAACATTTTTAGGAGCTTCCCGGGAAAGGCGCCGGCAGCGGGGCCGAGCATCCCGACACCCGCGTCTTAAAAGCAGAGCCGGGGTGTGGGGGGGTAGAAGACTGACAAAGCAGCCTGTTCTTTTCGGCGAGGCGGCACCCGATCGTGCCCAATTTGCTTTTCGAATTTGATTTATTTACTTTTTTTTTTTTTTACATGTTTTAGGGGTGGTTTTGGTGCAAAAAAATTTAAAAAATGTATTAAAAAAATCCATCCTTTCTAGCCCCCCGGGCACCTTCTCTTCCAGGGCAAAAAAGGCGTCTCCGCTCGTCTCTTCGGGCGACGCAGCTCCAGGAGCACCCACGGTTTTTAGGGGTGGCCCTAAGGGGGGTCCGGGACCGCTCTGCCCCCC
Organism: Rissa tridactyla; assembly: GCF_028500815.1. Classification (NCBI taxonomy): domain Eukaryota; kingdom Metazoa; phylum Chordata; class Aves; order Charadriiformes; family Laridae; genus Rissa; species Rissa tridactyla. Next base: position 3,131,885 of record NC_071485.1, read on the forward strand.
CTCTTTTCCCTCCGCTCCATCCTCTTCCTGCGCCCAGTGGGAATTTCGGCCGCCCCGACCTGCCGCCTCCATCCCCGGCGCCGAGGATTAATGAAGGAGAAGCGATTGCTGGGTTAGAAGCAGAGACCGAAACCGGGAAACGGCGCCGGCAAACCCAGCATTAAAACCATTATTATTATTAATAATAATAATTATTATTAATTATATTTTTCCTCCATAACTTTTGATTTTTTCCGGGGCTTATTTCTGATTTCTACAACTTAAAGGGTAGCGCACCACTGGTGGGATTGCAAGAGAGGAGCCCTAAGGGCTCTACAGAAACCCTTTTAGCAGAGCAGAAATAAAATAAAATAAAATTAAATAAAATATACACGGAAAAAAAACAAAAAAAAAACCACAAAAAACAACCCCCCCCCAGGGGGGAAGAGTATCAAATATTAAAATAGTTTTAATATTTAGAAGGCGATACTCACTTGAGATTGAAATCAGCCCAAATTGATGTGTGCAGCAGAGACAAATATGGTACAAATCAGTTATAATAATCAAAAATCAGAACTAATTAAAAAAAAAAAATTAAAAAAAAAAGAAAAAAAAAAAGGATGTGGGGGGGGGAATAAACATAATTTCTCAATATCTAGAGGAACGGAAAATCCAACGCGGACACCGCTGCCTTGGGCGCCCGGGGGCAGTGAGGGCGAGGAACGGGGCTGGGTTGCAAAGAGGTGGAAGGTTTTTGGGGTGCAAACGCCTCTCGGCTGCCCGGGGTCTGCTCAGGACGGGGCTCGGACAAGGGGGACACCTCCCTGGAGGCGAAAGGCTTCGCAGATGCTGGCCCGGGCGGGTGGATGGAGGTGGTCGCGGTTCCGTGGGGGATATTTCAAACCCCCCTTCTTCCCCCGGGGGGATTGCGTCGGGCGCGGGGCTTCGTTTTCCCGCAGGTCAAATTTGGGAGGCTTTCGGTTCAGGCGGGATTGTGTCGTCTCCGGGTCTCCCCACCGCACCTTTCCAAAGCCAGCGGCGGGATCGGGTCACTCAGCGGGTGGTTGATAAACAGAAATCGAGGAAAAATACAAAATGAAACCCAATAAATGCTATTTCCACGGTGGCAGGTAAGAGCCCTCCTTGCAGTGACAGACGCATTAGGAACGCGTTGCACGGCTGGTCTCGGACGCTGTTATTTCTGGGGAGGGCGTCACCGTCACACCTCTCCGCCTCCTCTACCTGCAGCTGCTACTGCCCCAAATTGTTAGCGCTTTGGCTTTTTAAATAAATTCAGCTTATCTGAGAGCAGGCGGCCACTGGCATCAGCCCAAAGCGAAGATCTCCGCTCCCTTCCAGGTGGCCACGGGAGCATCTGAGCTGCACGATTCGGAGCAGGGATCATCGGGTACGTCTATCCAAGAGCAAAACCAAGGGACCCATCAAAAGACCACCTGCTCAGAGCCCGATGGCTTCTTCTTTTTGAAAAGGAGTAAGAGAGAGGAGAAAAAAAACAGTTCGAGGAGGTTTCCACACCCAACCGGGACATCCTGGGGTGTCCCCGACGCCGGAAAGGACAAAACCACTCCAGTGTACTTCCTGGAGAAGAAGTTTCCATCGGTAGCAGGCTGGAATTAATGATCTAAAATGTCTTTTTTTCTTCTTTTTTTTTTTTTTCTTCCATATTTCCTTCTTATCCATCCAGGTCTGGCTGCTCCAGGCTGAGGCCCCGGCTCTCCGGCACCATTCACCGTGTCCCACCAAGCACCAACACGCTCATCCATTGGGGGACAAGGCTCTGCTTCCATCTTGCCCAAAATCTCCCTCAGAGGAGGAGGAAGAGGTCTCTCCACCCCACGTTGACTGGGTAGCTGCCTCCTTCCACGTCCTCGGCCAACAATCCAGCGGGATTTATCCGCGGCAGGACCCCCCCATCCCCTTCATCTTCCCCATCCGGCGCCGAAAAAGATGTGTACTCACCTGGGTCGGGAGCGATGCACTCGCACTTGTACATGGTCACGTAGTCCGGTTTGAAGTCGGAATTGATGGGATAGTATTTAAAAGCTCCGATCATCTTCTTGATGGCGTCGTAGATGAAGATGAAGCTGATGAGGGTGGAGAAGCCTTCCTCCGTGAAGCGGGTGATGTACTTTATAATGAAGCTGGCGTCGGTGGCCACCAGGATAAGGCACTGTAGGGCAGAGTGCAAGCCGATCCAGAGGCGAAACTCCATGTAGTCGATGCCGTTGCCTCTGGAAGTGGGGACAAGACGAGAACAGCCCCGTGAGAGCACGCCGTGGGCACGATGGGATAGCTCCCACCCCAGTAGGAATGAGTCCCGGTTCCCCCCAGCATCGCCCAGCACCTACTTGCTGAAATCGAAGAGTAGCTTCTCGAAGATGAGGATGGGGCCGGTGCTGCTGAGGATGATGAGCGGCTGCCCGGCGAAGAGGCAAAACATGGAGCCTGCCATCGCCGTGCCGAGGAAACTCTCCATGACGCCCTGGGGATGGATCAAACTCAGCTTTATGGTGATGCTGTGACAAGTTTTATCCCCACGGGCAGCCCGGATGGAGATGGGAATGAAGGACTTCTGCTTGGACCCACATAGGGTGGTTGGGACCATGTGCCCTTGCTCCTGGCATTGACATTGAGTGGAGTTTTCCCGTTCCACAGGTATTTCAGGACTGTCAGTCCCGCTTGGCAATGAATTTCCATCCCCAGCGTTAAAGCCTGGCATGGCACAAGGCGGGGTAAAACCCAACCCATCCCACCCCATCCCATCCCATCCCTACTTCCTGTCCCCAAGCCAAAGTGACCCCCCTTCTTGGACTCAACCTGGTAGTTGTCCGTAGCATCCCCAAGCAAGCCCCCGAACGTGATGGCATTGGTGATGCAGCCCAGGTAGATGAACAAGATGGCGGAGATGGACTGGATATGAAAACCTTCATAGAAGTCACTCGGGAACCAGGGCAGCTTCCTCTTGATATCCAAGTAGAGGCCGCCACAAAACCTAGGGAGACACCACCGAGGATCACATGCGTGTGCCTTCCACCAACATAGATAGAGTGCTGCGCAAAAGCCCGTGCCCCAAAAGGATTTCATCCCTCCGTGCCCCAGTAGACCACGGCGTGAGTCAGGAAGAGACGTTGATGGGTGCTTGGCACCCTCTGAAGTTTTGTGGGTGGTGGGGTGCTGCTCACCTGCCGGTCCACGCGAGCTCTTCCCCGATTTCATGAACTTCAGGCATCTCCCCATCGTCGCTGCCACCTCCGCCGCCCCCGGCGCCCGCCCCACCGGCCGTGCCGTTCATCTGCCCCACTTCGTTGAGCGAGAAAACCGATTTCCTGCGGGAGAGAGCCACCAGTGTTGGCCACAGCGCCAGCCCCACCAAGCCGGTCCCAACGCAGGGACCATGACCAAGGCCACGGTGTAGGGCTCTGCCTGCACGAGAGCTTGGGTTCTGGGGTGAATTTGGAAAGATCAAGAGCTGGATTTGCTCAACCCAGGGGGGTAATGCCGATTTTATGGAGTGGAAACGGCTCTGAGCTGATCCGGGGGCAAAAAACTGCTGAAAAAGCAGCAGTTTTGGAACATTTGCAGGGATTCTTTCTAGGGACGAAGGCAAGCAAAGCTGCTGTCCTCCTCCAGCATCTCCAAACCAGGAGAGATGGGGATGGCCACAGGGCTGGGACCAGCCCCACGTCTCCCACCTACCTCTTCTCAGCCGAGGGCACTTTTTTGGGTGGTTCAATCCTAATGTTGGGGTCCCACTCGCCGGGAGGCAGGACGATGACTTCATCCAGAAACTCATCTATGCCAGCGATCAGGTCTTCTCTATCCCGGGCTTTGTAGGCGACATCGCTGAAGAGCTGGGGGTGGAGAGAGGAGAAGCGTCAGCCTGGGAATGGCGTGGAAGATGTCCCGCATCGTTACGGGATTTTAAAGCTGATTTCGTTGGGCGATAGGATGAAAACTGCTTTTTTTTTTTCTTGGCTTTGAGCAAGGAGGTTCCTGGTGTGGGCTAGGTGTTGCATCTACTCACATCGTCCACCATGAGGGTTGCGATGGCTCTGCCGATCTCATTGTAGGATTTGGCTTTTCCCGCGGGACCAAGGAGAATAAAGAGGAACCTGGGAAGGGAAAGAGGCCACGATGGCCACCTCCAACCACCATGATCCACGTCGTGAGACCACTCGGTGCTTTGGACCAGAGGGAATTGTGCTCACCTGGTGGGGACGGGCACCTCCGTCACCCCTCCCAGCATCGTCGCCTGGAGGAGCCGCACAAAAGCCACAAAGGGCTTCTCCAGGAACTCCACTTCTCCCACCAGCACGTTGGAGGCCTCTGCATCCTTGGGGATCTTCTTGATGAACTTGTTCTTCAGCTGTTGGAAAGACAGGAGGAAGGGAGCGGTTGCCAAAATTGGGCTTTCCCCCCTCTTTTCCATACCCCAAACACAGAATCTGAAGCCCCAGGCTCAAACCTCTTCATCTCTGACAGTCCCAGGACTCCCGGAGGTGGGGATTCAAGAGCAATATGCAAGAATAAACCAGCAAGAATTCATAAAGGTGAATTTCTTCGTTACTCCAAACCATCACTAAGCCCGAGATTAACTTGAAATCCCACGTTCGGGGCTCCCTAACACAACGTGCAACCGGACGGTTTGCAACAGGGGCTTCGCTGCGCTGGGGTCTACGCAAAGGAAAACCCCGGCGATCCCCCTGCAGAAAATCTGAGCCAAAAAAAGACGGAGCCCGGAGCAAGCCAGCATGCCTTTTTGCAAGTCCGTTTGCAGCCCTGCAGCCCCAGGCTCCCCCAAGCCCCTACGTAACGCAGAAACGCCGCTCGGCGCCGTACACGGGGCATGTTTTTGTAGCTCATTTCCACCCTTAACCTCATCCCGGGAGCAGGAATAAATAATGGAAGTAGGAAACCTCGGTCATGGATTTATTCCCCGGGTCTCTTCTCCCCTGCAGCTCTTTCATTATTAGTCTAAAAGGGTTCAATACCAACCCAGGCAGGGTGTTATTATAATCTATATGCCAGCATGAGGGGAGGCATGTGAGCCGGGCAGCAAGCTCTCTCCCCTTTCTAATCTTTTAAACCCAAATGGAAAAAAAAAAAAAATAAAAAAAAAAATCATAATAATAAAGCAACTCCTCCAATGCAGCTTGGAATAAGCAAGAGCAGGAGTTAACAGTGACCACTAAGCTGCGTGTAACACTTAAAAAGTCCCTTTGTAGTGGGCCTAATAGGGCGATTAAACCTAAATGCTTTGCATATTTTGGGATTAACCCTCCGCACCCCACTGCTGGAGGCTGATATTTGGGGTTCCTTAGTGGGCGGCCGGCTTGCTTTATCGCAGCTCTAATTTAGGAAGATGCCCTGGAAACCTTCTGCCTCCCCTGATACGGTGGCATCCCTGTCCCATGGCTCCCAGCATCACGTGGATTTCCATCCATCGCTTCCCCCTAAATTGATCACCCCAGGTAAGCCCAGCAAGGACATCCCTGGGGAAAAGCAAGCTCTTACCCCATACTGTCCCCTACAAACCCGTGTTGTGTTTAATTTTCCCGTAGGTTTATGCTGAAATCAGCGTTGTGTCCAAGGCCAGGTTGGACGGGGCTTTGAGCAACCTGGTCTAGTGGAAGGTGTCCCTGTCAAGGGCAGGGGGTGGAACTACTGGTTGGGTCACACCAACCCCATGGACGCTCCAGGCTTGGGGAAGGGTGGCTGGAGAGCTGCCCGGTGGAAAAGGACCTGGGGGTGGTGGTCGACAGACGGCTGAATATTAGCCATCGGACAACACCAAGTTGGGCGGGAGTGTTGATCTGCTTGAGGGTAGGATGGGTCTAGAGAGGGATCTGGGCAAGCTACATTGATGGGCCAAGGCCGATGGTGTGAGGTTCAACGTGGCCAAGTGCCAGGTCCTGCGCTTGGGTCTCACCAACCCCATGAACGCTACAGGCTGGGGGAAGAGTGGCTGGAGAGCTGCCTGGTGGAAAAGGACCTGGGGGTGGTAGTCAACAGGGGTCAGATTACAAGCCATCAGTGTGCCCAGGTGGCCAAGAAGGCCATCAGCATCCTGGCCTGTGTCAGGAACTGTGTGGCCAGCAGGACTGGGGCAGTGACTGTCCCCCTGTACTCGGCACTGGTGAGGTCCCACCTCAAGGGCTGTGTCCAGTTTTGGGCCCCTCATTCCAAGAAGGACCTTGAGGGGCTGGAGCGTGTCCAGAGAAGGGCAACGGAGCTGGTGAGGGCTCTGGAGCACGAGTCTGGTGAGGAGCGGCTGAGGGAGCTGGGGGTGTTCAGCCTGGAGAAGAGGAGGCTGAGGGGAGACCTTCTTGCTCTCCACAGCTCCCTGAAAGGAGGGGGTAGCCAGGGGGGGTCGCTCTCTTCTCCCAAGGAACAGGCAATGGGATGAGAGGAAACGGCCTCAAGTTGCCCCAGGGGAGGATTAGATGGATATTGGGAAAAATTTCTTCCCGGAAAGGGTTGTCAAGCATTGGAAGAGGCTGCCCAGGGCAGTGGTGGAGTCGCCATCCCTGGAGGGATTTAAAAGCCGGGCAGACGCAGTGCTGAGGGACGTGGGGTAGTGGGGGTTTGGGCGGTGTTGGGGTGATGGTTGGACCTGATGATCTGAAAGGTCCCTTCCAACCCAGACCATTCTATGATGCTATGATTCTAAGTAGATGGTCTTTAAGGTCCCTTCCAACTCTAACCATTCTATGAAATCACACGCCAACAGGAACAGAGCGAAGCCCATACAATGCATCAACGGTTCCCAGCTAAATAGCCTCGATACTGGGATGGGGATGGGACATCCAGCAAAAGAACGGCATAAACCCCTGCTGATCCATCGCAGCGGCAAGCGGAGATCTGCCCAGGAACTGCCCGAGCTGCCTCACCTCCTTCAACCTGGGGGCTTTATTCCCATGGTGGGAGACGACAGGATCTGCAAACCCTTGGAAATCAGCCCTTCCACCTCCTCATCTCCCCTTAATTTTACAAACCGAAGACTTGGGAGAACATTCGGGAATGGTGGCTGATTTCTCCCAGCTCCCCCGCGCAAAGCAAACCAGGGGGAAAAAGCCCAGACTTTTGGACTGAGTTTTGCATTAAGAAACTCGTGTCCTTCACGCTGCAAACGGAGGGAAAAATGGAACCTGCCTCTGTATTTACAGAGGAGAATTCCAGAATAGAGCTGTGTTCACCTTTGCTGACCCAAGTGCTTGGTTGGGATTTTACCCCCTGCCCTTACCCAGCCAAGCAAAGGCTCCTTTAGGATCTCTGCGCTCTTCCAAGCACCTTTCCTTTCCTACCTAAAGATTTTAAGGAATTTCTTCCTCCACCCTCAGGATCACCCTACACCAGCAGCCTCACGTGTCCCTAATTCCGCGTTCAGCTTGCAAGCCCAGGTATGATTTCTGGGACAGCTTCCCCATGAGTTAGCAGGGATCAATACACGTATTAATTTCCCTAATTAGGAATTTGTGGGGTTATCGACCCAGCGAAGCCGCACAAGGCTCACATGGACTTGAACAACCACAGAGCCCCTGCCCCACGGCGGGCCGTGTCGGAGATGCTCCCCACAGCATGGCACTGGTGTTTTCGGGGACGATTACCTGGTCGGTGCTCGGCGTGTCCGAGATGTCGTTCATGCTCCGACTCTGCGCGTGACCTGACGGCGATAAGAGAGAGGAGGTGAGAAAACCGCCCCAGGTTTGGGGGGTTTGTGAATGCACAGCCGTGATTTCAACCCCAGGTGCAAGGAGAAAACGTGGTGGGAGAACTTCAGCGCAAAGGAAAACCAACATTATTTATTACAGCTGGGCTTGCGAACCAGGTGCGATAAGATGAAAACCCAAGAATATGAGTTTTTGTGAGATCAGCCACCCTGCGGTTACACAAACCACGTCTCCTTTATGGCTGTGGTGGGATCCCCTTGTGATTGCGATCACCCACTCACACAATGCAACCTGATTCTTTTTTTTTTTTCCCCGGTTCTTTTTTGGACCGTTTCTGCCTCCCCGCTGCCCTCCCCGGCTTACGCAGGCGGCCGTAGCTCGCACTCTGCCGCATCCGCAGGTCTTCGGTGGAGCGGTGGAAGGCAGCGCCGGCGGCCGGGCTCCGGACGGGGCTGCGGGCTGGGGGAAAGGAGGCGTTAGAGGAGATGCAGGTACCATGGGGAACCGTCGGGTGATGCTGAAGGCAAGAAACCGGGCTGAAAATCAGCTGCCCAGCCCAGACGTGACCCTTCCAGCGCTGATACACCAGCAATTTGCTTTTCCCACCCACTCTCATTTGCACTTTTATCCCACTCAACAGTAATTTTCCCATTACAAAGAATAAACTGCCTTAACCCAAGTCTTTCTGCCCCCCCAATGCTCTCTTCAAGGCTATAAATCATAGAGTTCTAGAATGGTTTGGGTTGGAAGGGACGTTAAAGACCATCTAATTCCAACCCCCTGCCCTGGGCAGGGACACCTCCCACCAGCCCAGGTTGCTCCAAGCCCCGGCCAACCTGGCCTTGAACCCCTCCAGGGATGGGGCAGCCACAGCTTCTCTGGGCACCCTGGGCCAGGGGCTCACCACCCTCACAGCAAACAATTTCTTCCTAATATCTAATTAAATCTCCCCTCTTTCAGTGTAAAACCCTTCCCCCTCGTCCCATGGCTCCCCTCCCTGCTCCAGAGTCCCTCCCCAGCTTTCCTGGAGCCCCTTTAGGGACTGGAAGGGGCTCCAAGGTCTCCCCGGAGCCTTCTCTTCTCCAGGCTGAACCCCCTCCAGCTCTCTCAGCCTGTCCTCCCAGCAGAGGGGCACCAGCCCTCTGCGTTCAGAAGTGCAATTTCTGTTATTTAGGAAGACCCAACACTTCATGTGGCTTTTTAATCTCCTAACTCTCCAAAGAAACAGACACTTGAAATTTGCCGTGAACGTCAAACTTCAAAATATTTACATTGGCCACCACCGCGTGAACGTTTCTCCCCCTGAACTGGTGATGAGTTCCATTCTTCATCTCAGACGTTTAAACTGAATTTCTTAGCTACAAAGACTTCGCTTTCCCCTCATGCATTTTCTGTGTGAAGCCCAGCGTTTTCTCAGAAAACCTCCTGAATTCCCCAAACTGTGTTTTCCTTGGGGAAAAAAAACAACATCTGGACCAGCTTTGTTGAGCTGCTCTGCGTCTCTCTGAAACACCAGCTGCAATCGCTTCCTCATTTTTATTTATTTTTTTTTTTAAAACCGACTAAAATAATGATGAAATTCCCGCTGGGCGTGACCATGTTTTCAACGCGCTGCTATTATTTATTCCAAAACCATGGAGTTGCCGTTGGCACGAGAAATGAGAGGGACCCCTCTGCTCCTACTAACCATATTTTCCCTGATGCCCCTTATTTGCGAACTCAAAGCGATGCCATCGTCTCACCGAGGAACTGGAAACGCGTAAGACGCCCCTATTTTTCCTATCTACGGGGAATAACCGCAGCGTTTCAAAGGCACGCTCTGTTTTGAAGGCTTCTGGGCAAATATCTACCCCTCTGACATGGATGATGGCTGTTTTGAAACCTGGGGATGCCCACGGGCTGGGAATATTGCTTATTGACAGCCTCTTCCACGTGTGCTTTGAGCTTGGGCGCTGCTGTTTCTGTCTATCCGGGGAGCAGCCAAAGCCCAGCAAATCCCGGGCTCCACCAAATGACCTCTGTTTAAACCTAAGTAAATAATCTAGCGTGAAAACAAAACAAATCCCCTTTTATAATGGCTCAAAAATAGGCAGGTTCAACCGCGGAGCAGACTGGATTTGTCTGTAGGCTGCTCTGCCAGAAAGCCCTTTGGCCAAGCGACCGCCAACGCCGTAGTCCCTCACACAACGCCATTGTCCATCTCAGCAGACGTACAGAATTACAGAATGGTTTGGGCTGGAAGGGAACTTAAAGACCATCTAATTCCAACCCCCTGCCCTGGGCAGGGACACCTCCCACCAGCCCAGGTTGCTCCAAGCCCCGGCCAACCTGGCCTTGAACCCCTCCAGGGATGGGGCAGCCACAGCTTCTCTGGGCAACCTGGGCCAGGGGCTCACCACCCTCATAGTGAAATATTTCTTCCTGAGATCTCATCTAAATCTCCCCTCTTTCAGTTTGAAGCCATTAGCCCTCGTCCTGTCACTACATGCCTTGTAAAAAGTCCCTCTCTCCAGCTTTCTTGTAGGTCCCTTCCTTGACATCTCCTTGGCTTCCGGCTCCCAATGACCCCTACCTTTAAAGCCACCAGTGGCAGAGCTTTTGGGGTCTTTCTCAATGCCGTAAATGGTTGGGTGCCCCAAATGGTTGGGTTTCCCCCTTTCCTTCTCCTGAGATCTTCCTCCCCCTGGGCTTGCTCACCGAAGACTCGAGGATGCAACCGGGCGCAGGTTGGACCCCAAGGACTCACTTGTGTTAGAGGAGACGGACTTTCCGATGTCGGCCAAGGACCGGTGGATTGGCTTCTTGGTTTGGTGACGGTGCTTCCTGAGGAGCACGTAGCTTATCTTCTCCCGCAGCTCCGGCTTGAGCAGACCGTCCTCGATCTGCTTCTCAATGACATCGTCTGCAAGTGCCGAACAAGGGAGGTGCACGGGTTACCCTACTGCAAACCTTCCCCAAAAGCTCAAGACAATGACACTTATCGAACCAAACTGATGGCTCTCGACTCCTCTCTTTGCTTATTCCCGTGCAAATTGGTTTATATTTGCATGCAGCAAGTAAACGCATTTAAATCTGCTCCCAGAACTTTAGGACATGGGGAAAAATGCATCCAAAACCACTGGTACCTGCTGGCTCCTACCTATAATTTGGGGCAAAGAGTAGCCATCTAAGTCCAGGAGCACCGTTCCCGTCTGTAGACACGTCCGCAGCTCAAAGAGGCTGTGCAAAGACAACGTGGACACGTGGGGCTTGCTCCACCTCTCCCCGCCTTCCTCCACCTTTTCTTCAAACTTTATCCACCTGAAACGAGAGCGGCAGGCATGGGGACGGGCCCGGAGTGGGATGGCGTACGAGAAGGGAATAAGACAATTGCTTTTCCTGCGGAGTTTCCCTTCTGCCGGTAGCTTTGGAAACCTGGATAAATTCATCCTGCAAAGTTTTGGCTTGTTATTCCGCATGGGAACGGAGGAACCAAGGAACCAGAGAAAGTGCTGCTTGCGTGGTTGCAGAGCGGAGCAAAACCTCTCGGCCCCACCACTGAACTCAACCCCGCAGGTTTCACCCTCCTCAAACTGCTCCTAAGAGATTTGGGAGGTTTTCCCAAGGAGCCGAGCTTGCCTTAGCCAGGATCCGCACCCGCGTGGACCAGCCGTGCACGCGGGAAAGCAAAAACCCAAATGCCTTTTTAATTCCTTAGCAATACTCAAGACTTCAACCCGGGCGCTTCATTCCCATGGTGGGAGACGACAAGAGTTTGCAAACCCTTGGAAATCAGCCCTTCCACCTCCTCATTTCCCCTTAATTTTACAAACCGAAGACTTCAGAGCACATTCGGGAATGGTGGCTGATTTCTCCCAGCTCCCCAGGAACTTGGGCTCCGGGGAGGGCAGGCAGCTCTCGACAAGACGTCAATTTGGGGAAGAAAGCTGCTTTTCCTTTACGGGAGGTTTGCAGGCTCCGTGGATTAGCCTGCGCAGGGCTTAACCTTACAACTTTTAACTGGTACAACTGGGATTTGGGCTCCTGCCGCCGCACAGGGCACAGACGGAGAGGATGTAGGAGGAGAAGGGTTTTTGGAAACGGCTGATGGCTCCCGAACGCCGCAGGGGAAGGATGGGGAGAGCGCGGGGTTGTGTTGGCTGCAGGGAGGCGCATTAAAATGCTGCTGCAAAGAGAAAATGCAGGGTGTCCCTGTTAAAAAAAGCCCCAAAATATTACCTGGGAGGGCCGGGAATGGTCTGTGCAGGGGACAAAACCCCAGCGCATCCAAAAATGTAAAATTGGGCCCCAGTGCTCATCATGCCAAAGCTCCCCACCCGGCTTTCTTTGCAGAACCCGCTTCTCCAGCCCTCCAAACAACGCCGCTTTTATTGGGAGGAAATTCAAGCTTCCCGCCACAGCACCCGCTAAGCCCCGTCTGTGCTCGCCCAAAGCCGATTAGGTCCCTTTTTCATTTCTTTTTTGCCCCATTTTCCTGCCGAAAGTGGGTTATTAGCACGCACACGGGGCGGCGTGCGGGACTGGAGGCACGTTTCCAGCGGCGCCTTTGCCCCATCCCATGACGCTTTCACCAAGGCTACAACAAAACCCCATCTCCCTGCTGCGCTCGGCTTCTTTATTTCCATTTATTTCCATTTATTGCGGATTTAGCCGCAGGTAGCGCTGCTCCCACCAAGGAGCTGCTCTCCTGCGGCTAAAGAAGCTGAACCGCTCCTCGCTGGAGAGCGGAAAAAGTGGGACTTGAGAAACCTCCATCTTCCCGGGGGGAATTTGGGAACCTCCATCTCAAGCCCTCCCAGATGAAAATCCCAATGCAAACGCTGATTTTTTGCCTCCCAAGCTTTTTAGGGAGTGGGGAAGGATGAGCAGGCACAGACCTATGCAAAATTCCAGGGAAAATGGAGGATTTTAGCAACAGCATCCCCATGCTGCTGCGTTTTGAGCAGGGTTGGCAACTGGGAGGATGCTTAAGAGGTTTCCAAATTTTTGGTGATGCCAAGAACCATCTCAAGAGATGGGGTGAGCACCCACACAGCTGGATCCTGCTCTCTTCGCCATCCCTCGGGCAAAACTCCGCACCCGGATTCGGAAATCACAGAATTCCAGAGTGGCCGGGGTGGGAAGGGACCTCTGGAGATCACCCCGTCCAACCCCCGGCCAGAGCAGGGTCACCCAGAGCAGGTGGCACAGGGACGCCTCCAGGCGGGTTTGGAACGTCTCCAGAGACGGAGACTCCCCCACCTCTCTGGGCAGCCTGTGCCAGGGCTCTGCCACCCTCACAGCAAAGAAGTTCCTCCTCGTCTTGAGATGGAACTTCCCACGGTCAAGTTTGTGCCCGTTACCCCTCGTCCTGTCCCCGGGCACCACTGAGAAGAGCCTGGCCCCATCCTCCTGACACCCCCCCTTGAAGTATTTATCAGCGTTGATAAGATCCCCCCTCGGTCAGCTTTTTTCCAGACTGAAGAGCCCCAAATCCCTCAGCCTTTCCCCATCGGAGAGATGTTCCAGTCCCCTCATCCTCTTGGTGGCCCTTTGCTGTCCCCTCTCCAGCAGTTCCCTGTCCTTCTGGAACCGGGGAGCCCAGAACTGGACCCAGGGCTCCAGATGGGGCCTCCCCAGGGCAGGGCAGAGCAGAGGGGGAGGATGACCTCCCTCCACCTGCTGGCCACGCTCTTCTGGATGCCCCCCAGGATGCCACTGGCCTTCTTGGCCACCAGGGCCCATCGCTGGCTCGTGGCCATCCCGTTGTCCCCCAGGACTCCCAGGTCTCTCTCCACAGAGCTGCTCTCCAGCAGGTCACCCTCAACCTGTCCTGGTGCGGGGGGTTATTCCTCCCCAGGGGCAGCACCCTACACTTGCCCTTGTTGAATTCCATAATTTTCTCTCCGCCCAACTCTCCACCTGTCCAGGTCTCTCTGGATGGCGGCACAGCCCTCTGGGGTGTCAGCCACCCCCCCCAGCTTTGTGTCACCAGCAAACCTGCCGAGGGGACACTCTGTCCCTCCATCCAGGCCATGCACTACTGAAAGGAAAGGGCTTGGGGTGCCATCAGCATCCCTGACTCCCTTCCCAAAGCGCCCCCCAAAAACCCCCGACCCTGCTAGCCCTTACACAGCTGAGGCTGGGAAGAGAAAAATCCCACTCGGATTTGAGATTTTTTCCCTCAGATAAGCTCCTCGTTCAATAAAGCGAACGTCACTCGCAACTCCTCTAATACTTTTATTAAAGATGCAGTGGGTTGGGTTTTATTATTATTGCTTGAGGGGTAGGAGAAGATTAATTCTTGGCCTGGCCAGCAAAAGTTTGGGGGGCGAAAATGACTCCGGGAAATGTTATTTGTGTCTATTTCCCATTCCCCCTATTCCCGTTTCCCGGTTCTCTGCTCCAATTCTCCCCTTTCCCAGCACGTTACCTTATTTTTTCCCCACCCCGAGCCCTTTCTGCAGGGCTTTGCTCTCACACTGCAACTGGGAATGGGAAAAACCCCGGCTCTGGGGTTGATCCAAGACACGGGAGAAGATGGGAAACCTTCCTCTTCCTCCTCGGCAGGCTGCAGGTGCAACGACCCCCAAAAACGCGTGCCTTTTTGCATTTCCCTAATTCAGGCCCAGCTTTTCGAACCTCATTAAAAACGATGCTCCTTCCCCAACCCCGTTTCCACCCAGAACGGTATTTTTACCCAACGTCTTTTCAACCCAAAGCACCTCCTGCCGCTCACCTGGCCGACTCCTTCCACTCCATCTCCTCGCCGTCGTGCTGCAGCGTGTCCATCTCCGTGAAGAGCGTGGGGTTGGGGGCCTCATCGTCTTCCCCCAGGATGTAGCGAAGGCGTTCGGCAGCCGGTGACACTGCCGGGGGGCAAAAAAAGTGGTTTATCATCAGCCTGAGATGAAACGATCCCACACCATTTCCCATATGGAAAGCCCCGGAGGGGTAAAAAGGGATCTGTTAAGGCTATTTAGGATCCTGGGGTTAAAAAAAAAAAAAGGAGGTTTTGAGGAAAAGATTTAAGGTGAGAGACATTGAGGCGTGGGGAAACTCTAAGTAATCCTGTCCCAAAAATCCCTGTGCAAAGAGATCTGGGATGCTGGCGGAGAGGATGAGCAGTGGGGAATATATAGGTCCGGGCTGGGAATTAAGGAACGCGGCCACCCCTATATACGATATAATCGAATTCCCCTCCCAGAAGCATTATGCATCCCATTTCCGTGGGGTATCCCACATTTTCCCCAACCACGGAGCCCCTTTTTGCCAGGTTAGAGCCTCCTGCCATCAGCAACCAAACCCTTACGGTCTCCGGCACTGCGTATCGGGACGCAGGAGCTGGATCCCCGAGGGGAACGCCTATCATCTGAGGGGAATAATACAAATTTACCACCTCTGCAGGAAAAATCCAGTTTCTTGCTGCAAAGAAGCGGCCGGGCTGGGGAGGGCACCTATTGCCTCCTGCTGCCGGTGGTGTGTTTCGGGAAGGGGAGCGGGGAGACGTCGCCTGCCTGCAAATCTCCCGACGGATGGGAAAAGGGTTTTTCATCTTTGGCGCATTCCCCGTGGCCAGGGGAGGGTGACGGACCTGCCCTCTCCTCTCAGGAAAAAAAAAAAAACAACCCCACCAGGCTGGGGCTTCTCTTTAACCCTCTCTCCGTCTTCACGCGCTTTTCTAGAAAAGCCTCAGAAATTCGCTTGGAGGGAGGAATCAAACACCCGGGTACAAGCCTGGACGTGGCACGGATGGGACCGGTCCCCACTCGCCCCGTTATTTAAAACCAGCCCTATACCAGGCTCGGTGGAAACGGTGTGTTTTTAATAAAACCTTGGGTCACAGCCCTCTCCTAATACAGCAGGGGTTAATCCAGCTGGGGAAAACGTCTTTATCGGCAGACTCCTCCTGTTCCCAAACCTGGGAATCAGCGAGTCGGGTAAAGCGGTACCCGAAAAAGCAGGGAATTAAATTGCCGCGTGCGAGAGGAGGGAAAAATCGGGAATATTGCCCTGTTACCCCACCAAAGCAGACGAAACCCAAGTCGCGGCGGCCGTGAAAGAAGAGGATGTCCCTCGCGCTCCGGGCTGAGCCTGCTTAACCGCTTAAACCCTTTAAGCCCCACCACCAGGACTAAAACCCTGTGGTCAAGTCCTCCTTCCACTTCCCTAAGCTTCGTTATTATGATTATTAATATTCCTGTTAATTTTAGAGCTGGGCTACATGCCTGGAAGGCTTCAGGCTCTTTAAGCCTAAGTGCTGTTCGCGTAAGAGAGGATGAAATGGGTGCGATACCAGAACTCCCCCCGCTACCCCCGCCAACCCCCGGGGCCAAGGCTTCACGCCGCCTGCTTTGCTCTGCAAACCAAACCTTAAATTTCCTTCAAACCCCCAAATTCACTGGAAATGCCACAATCCGGATGGCAGCAAAGGGAGTTCGCTGGAAATACCCGTCTTGGGTGACACACTTTAGCCGCTGGAAACCACGAAAGATAAAGGAAAGCTTGCACGTAAAGAGGTTTTTTGGTTTGGTTTTTTTTTTTAGCTTTTTTCCCCCATTCTCTCCCCAGCTGAAGGCATAAACCCGTCTCTCAGCGCACAACGTGTGCTTCCACCTCCTCTCCCTGCCGCTCGCTGACCCGAAAAGAGCCGGTTGCTAAACCAACAACGCCGTGCAGCCAAAATTCACGGGCTTTATTCACCTGGAGGACCCTTTCGTGCCCGGGGAAAGCACCCGGACCAGCAGCTGGTTACAACCCAGTTCTCAAAAATTATTTTTTTTTTCTCCTGGAAAATTGATCCAGCACCTAAATTAATCCCGGGAAGCAGCAGGTATTCGCTTGGGAGGAAGCACTGAATAGCGGCGTCCAGGGCTTGGCACCTCCAGGGGACGCAAGATTAAAACTATTGCAGCGATACTGGCCAAAACCCACAAAGCCACCCCAAAATCGGCTCCTATCTCTTGCAAGACACAGTTTTGACGGGTGCCCCGAGCGGATCCCTACCTCCCGGAACCAGCTTTTACGACGGGAAAACGCTCCCAGCTGCAGTTCCTGCTTGATGCCCACCAAACCTCCACCGTGGTTTCAGTCACGGTGCATCCGAACGGAGCCCACAGCCGCAGAATGAGCTCGGCGTTAACGCGCGCGATCGTACAGGATAATTTTATATACGCAAAAGCCCACATTTCCATGGGTAATTGGACGGGACGGACCAGTCGCACTGATTTATACCTCCTTTAATTTCAGGTGCGCAGAGCCCTTCGCACCCCAACGTCGATCCTGCAGCAAAACCTCGCCTAGCGATGCTTTTCCAAACCAAAAATCCCGCTCTGGCTTTAGGTACAATAAAAAAGGTGATAAAATGGGGGAACGCGATGCCGCCCGGGGTTTGGAATCCGGCTGGGCAGCGGGACTAAGCCTTATTTAAGGCTCCGGCACATTAACCATCCGCTGGCGCGGTCCTTCTCAGTACGCGACAGCCTTTTCCCAGGGTTTCATGGCTCAGAAGGATCCCCTCCCAATAAAAAAAAGAGGATAGTAGGGTGGACATCCCATGGGATTAGATGCTGTGTTCCCATTCAAGAAAACCCCAGGTCTGGGAGACTTTTCTCCTTCCAAATACCATCTTTTCCCCTTCCCCACTGCCCTGGAGCACTGGAAGCTGGTACAGCTTCCCCCCCACCTTGTATTTTTTGGGGTGAATTTTGGAGCTCAATGTCCTGACCGAGCACTCAACCCACCCCCCCCCGGCAGGCTCCCAAGTTGCTTTTCCCTTGGAAAGCCAAAAAAAAAAAAAAAAAAAAAAAGAAAAATGGAGTTTTTCTTCCCCTCCCGCTCCCCGCACCACGGACGCTGAGGAGCGAGGGAAAAGAACACCTACCTGGAATCGTTTCCATTTTTCCCCCCATTTCTTCCCGGCTAAACCAAACCTTTGCTGCACGGTAAGGAGAGGAAAAAAAAAAAAAAAAAAAAAAAAACCCACCACAAAAAACCCCAAACCTCCAAACTTCCTCCTTTATCCACTCAGGCTTGTTAAACTCCCGAGGCTTAAGGAGCAGATTATAGGGAATATAAAGCACTTTCCTTTCCCTTCGGCTCTCATGACGGGAAGTTACCAAATCAAACGGGACGCGTGTAGGAGAGGTGAGCGCTTTGGGCGGCAGCGGGATGGAGTGAGCGAGAAAGGGGAGGGAGGAAGAGGGGGGAGGACAGAAATTAAAGGTTTGGGGTCATTTTGCAGAGGGATTTTGTTTCCCACTCGGAGCAAGGCGGGAATAACCCCCACCGAGCACAGGGTAGAGATTTTTAGGGTAAAAACCGTCCAAATGAGGGAGATTTTCTGGGGGAAAGCAGGGCTGCTGTATAGTTGAGGCTTTTGGGAGGGCGGTTTCTTCCATAAAATGACTTTGCCCCCCCCAAAAACCAGCCCGGTGTTATATCCCGGCGGTGTTTACTGCCTGCGGAAAGGAGGGGACCGTGGTCCCGCTCGCGCCGCCGCCGAAAGCATACGAAGGAGCTGTGAGCAAAGCCCGCGGCAATAAAAAACGTCTCCCCATGCAAAAAAAACCAACCAAACAAAAAAAAAACAAAACCCAACAACCCTGGAAAACTTTCCCTTCCATAGGGAAAAGCAAAGCCGAGCCCCTGCCCGCCCCGCGGAGCGGCGACCGGCATCAACCCAAATGCCAACATCTATAGGCAGGGTGGAAAAAAAAAAAAACCCCAAACCCGAGAGATCGACAGCTACTTTGCTGTGCAAAACGTTAATCTTTGCTAAGGAGATTTAACGAGACCGGGCAAAAGCCTGTCGGGAACAAGGTGTGATGCCCAGAGGATGTCTGCGTCCCCGGGGACCCCGCTGTACCCCCATTTCTTCGTTAGCGTCCTCCCAGGGGCAGGGACAAGCTCCCAGGGACAAGGACAAGGTCCCAAGGGCAAGGACAACTTCTTTTTACCCCATCCATCAAATCCCAGCCTCAAATCCCATTTCACACCCTTTGCCCGGCTCTGAGACATCCACAAGGAAAACTAAACCTGGGAAGGGTGGGGAAAAGCAGCGCCAAATGCAAACGCCGGGCCAAGCAACGCCGTTAAGTGCACCGGGGGCGGTTTAATCCTGGATTAAAACACGCTTCAAAACCCCTCCTGCTTTTTTTGGGAAGCCCGGCGGGGGGGGGGGGGGGGGGGGGGGGCAACTCACTGGTCCTGCTGGCGTTGTCGTTGCCGCTCTCGTAGCAGCCGTGGCCACCGTCGTCGGTGTCAGAGCGATCCTGGCGCTCGTAGTGCCGCTCGCTCTCGCTGGTCCTGTCCCGGCTGGAGGCAGATCTTCGCCGACGCCGTTTCCTCCGGTAGCCCCGGGGCACCGGCACCCCGATGTAGATGGAGTGGTAATCTAGAGGGGAAAAAACCAAAATAAAAATAAAAAAGCTTTAAGAGAATGGATCTGGGGTTTCCTCACTTGCCAAAAAATAAGCCAGGGAGATATTTGCCATCTTCCCACCAGGCTTAAAACACCCCCAGGGGCTTTTCCCATGTCGCGGATGGGACGAGGCCGAACCGAGCCCCCAGAGGGAAGAGCCCGCTGCCGTGTGGGGCGTCCCCCGAGGTTTCGCTCACCTTCCTCATCGTCGTATCTCCTCCTGGAGCTGCTGAGCCCCCTCTCGCTCATCCCGTCCTCATCCTCCAGCATGGTCCCGCCGCTCGGAGAGAGCTGAGCCGTGGGGTGGAGAAAGAAGAGAGAATTTAAAGGGTGCTGGGGAGGGAATGGCCTCCTCGCCGGCCCGCCGGGGGCTCCCCGCTCTGGGAATCCTTCAGGTGGGGCCCCAGTGAGATCCCACCCAGGGCGAGGATGCACCGGGGAGCCGGGATCTTCCCTACGGATGCACCGGGGATCCTCCGGCACCTCCTGCCGGCACCCGCGTCTCGCCACGGCAAGCTCTCAGCCCTGCCCGCGCTCCACCTCCGCTCTCCCCGTATTTAAGGAAATCCATATAAATTTCACCGGGGTTACGTCTCCCGTCTCTTATTTCTGCTGCTCAGAGGAAGGCGTAAAGTGAAGTGTAAGAGGTGATTACAGAGATTTGCCGGTACAATTACGGACACGAGTTGAGTTAACAGGGGTCGCTTGCTGGCCACAAGCACCCCTTTAATATTTTTGGGGGACCTGCAGACATAAAAGAGGTTTTGCAGAAGCAAAGTTCATTTTCCCCCATCCCCTAAGCACAGATTTTACACCGCACACACGCCGCTGCTTCCAGATACCTTCCTTCAAACCTGTTGTTTTATTCCCCGTATGAGTTTCTTTGGATTTTGCCACGGACGCTAATTAATCTGCTAATTATCTGACCTCCAGTGATTGCCTTTCACACTTGACTTGGATGGGAGAACGGTTACTATTCGTGGCAGCCCGGTCGATGCCTCCCAAAGTCACTTTGAGAGCGGTCGGAGAGCCAGCCTCCCCGTGTCCCCCCTTCCGGCTGCTCGCATCCGTGGCAATATACCACTATCCATCTATTTTAGGGAATAAAACCTCTCAATTCAAGCCAAATAGTTTAAAAATATAAAGCGAACGGGGTGTGCGTCTGAATATCTGGAAGGGTCCGGGGCTGGCCAGGTCGCCTCTGCTTGGGTTGCCCAGTTATTGACCCATTTTCCCCAAAGGCAAAGACGATTTTTAGCCCAATCCAAGCTCCAGCCTTAACCCAGTTGCTATTTGCAGACACCTCTTGGTTTAACAGATTTGGGATTTCTTTTTTTTGACCGACGTTTTTTTTTTTTGCACGGGTGCAGGAACCAATTTCAGTGGGCAAAACACCTCCGGATGGACAACCCTGCCCCAAACCCAGGCGTATTAAGGGGTAACATCAGTCACAAGCCTTGATTTCCTCGGAATAACATTATGGGGCTAATTCTAAGGATTTTAGGAAGCTGGTTCTAGCAGGAGAAACAGCAAAAAATCCCCACCCAGCTGCCGGCATAAATATTTTTGCTCTAAAAATGAGCCGGTACCTTCTAACGGACGAAGTATCACAAATCCCCCAAGAGATTTCCCCATGAGCTCCAGCGCTGGGTCGGGGTCCCCGGATGATGGATGGGGACACCACAACCCGTCGGCTGGGTCTATATTAGGAAGAAATATAATTTTTTTTTTTTTTTTTTTTTTTTTTTTTTGCAATCTAGCTTGGCTGGCGGGAGCTCTACCGCAGCTCTGTTGGGCGGCAAAAATAACCCATCTGAGAAACCCCCGTCAGATCCACTGATTAATGAAAGGTCCTGATTGATTACGGCTCGTTTATGAGAGTCATATCTAGCCTGGGATTTTTTTCCCCTCTAATTTTTTAAGATATAAAGCTTCCCCCCCCCACAAAATCCTGGCACACAAACACAAGCGTGACGCAGACTTCAAAACACGACGGCAAGCGCGCTGGAAAGAAGGGGAAGAAAAGGAGAGCACCGTTATCCTTGCCAATTCATCCCCACTACACCCACCAGCTCCCCGTTCCACAAAACCAAGTTTTACCGTTAATAAACTCACCTCGAGCTCCCCGGAAAACGCTGAGAAATCAGAGGATGGGGCCGCAGAGGAAAGTCACGGGCGCCGGTGGGTGCGGGAGCCCGGATTGCCTTGAGAGAAAGCTGCTCTTGCAACCATCGCATCGACGCCTACTGCCAAACGCTCTGTAGCTCCCAGGTTAAAATGTATTTTGGGCGACGCCGATCGACTTTGGGAGCAGAAAGGCATGACGGGATGCAAAGAGACCTCTGGAGAGGATGGGACGTTTCACGCCAGCGGAGACCTGGTCTTGCGCAGTGATGGTCTCTAGATATCAGACCACCGGGACATAGGAAAAATCAAGTTGTCCATCCCCAACCTCAACATCTTCAACATCTGCGCCTTCTGGGGGCTTTAGGGTTTGTGCGGGGTTTTTTTTTTTTTTTGCAGCAATTTTGCCTTCATTGCCAGGGATCTGGGAGGGCAACTGCTTTTATTTTTTGTCTCCGTGCAATATCCTCTACATCTGATGTCAAGGAATGGAAGGAAATTCTTCAGGGAGGTGCAGAGAAGCATCACCATCATCAAAAAAGCTCCTAAACTCCCGGGGACGACAGGAGCGGCCCTTGGGCCATCAAATACAGTTTGGTGGGGTTTTTCGATGAGGGTTGCGCACCGAATTATTTTGCACTTTCCACGTTTTGCTTTTAAAGTGTGGAACATCCGTAAATTCGATTCTGTGAAAACCAAGCTCTGGGTCACACGAGCGTGCCCGCTTCGCTTCCCGACACGTCTGCTTCTATTTAACGCCCGGCTTCCTCGCCGCCGCTCAGCCTTTTAACAGGGGTATCAATAAATCCGCATCAAAGCGGCGCCCGGCGCTTTGCCACAACCAGCCTCATCGTTAAGCAGAAAAAACGAGGACTGGGAAATCAGACTTTGTGCTTTGAGGTCATCTGATAAAGGGGCTTTTCTCTTGCCTCTGGGGAGATTATTCGATGGCACGATCTGGAGTCGCAGCAGAACCAAAGCAAAACCGGTTTGATACTTTATTCCAGCTCAGATTTTATTATAGAATCATAGAATGGTTTGGGTTGGAAGGGGCGTTAGATACCATTCAGTGCCACCCCCTGCCCTGGGCAGGGACACCTCCCACCAGCCCAGGTTGCTCCAAGCCCCGGCCAACCTGGCCTTGAACCCCTCCAGGGATGGGGCAGCCACAGCTTCTCTGGGCAACCTGGGCCAGGGGCTCACCCCCTTCACAGCAAACAATTTCTCCCCCAGATCTCATCTCAATCTCCCCTCTGTCAGTGTAAAACCCTTCCCCCTCGTCCCATGGCTCCCCTCCCTGCTCCAGAGTCCCTCCCCAGCTTTCCTGGAGCCCCTTTAGGGACTGGAAGGGGCTCCAAGGTCTCCCCGGAGCCTTCTCTTCTCCAGGCTGAACCCCCCCAGCTCTCTCAGCCTGTCCCCACAGCAGAGGGGCTCCAGCCCTCCCAGCATCTCCGGGGCCTCCTCCGGCCCCGCTCCGACAGCTCCCTGTCCTGCTGTTGGTGCCCCAGCACTGGATGCAATACTCCTGCTGTTCCACGTGTAGCAGGGTCAGGTGCGGAGCGAGGCAGCAGCGATTTCAAGATGCGGAATTTAGGGTGAATTAGGGAACGTTATTGGCATCCCCTTTATTTAGAGTTACGAGGGATGTTTGTAAGCGGGGAGAAAAGCCTTCCCAAAGCGCACCTGGGATTCCACGCCCTTGCTTAAATCTGCCTTTCCCGTCCTCCAGGCGTTTGCGGACCAACGCTCCGTGGGAATACGGGTGCCGGGTGCCAAACCTGATGCAGGAATCGACTTCTCCCCATCTCCCCGTCTCCCACCACCTGCCGAAAACCAGTATTAATCCAGGCGTGAAAACCTGCATCCGACCCGTTCAATGCCGCCTGTGCCGGGGTCCGGCTCTGCCCAGCCAGGAAGAACAGTACGGAGGTGTTGGCGGCTGCTTGTCCTGGAATAAAAAGAAAAATAAGAGCAATGAACTTTCTCTCTCCAAATACATGGAACTACAAAGAGCGGGTTGAATTTACCACTTTGTATTTCTTAAGGTTTTACCAAACGCCTCCTGGGGAGGTGGGAAAGGGGAAGAAGGAAGAAAAGCAAAATCCCCGGAGCCCGTGAGCTGCCCGGGCGAAGGCAGCCACCCTGTTATTTATTATTCCTTAAATGACTGTGCTCGCCAGATTTCCCCGGGCTGCGGGTGTTACCTTCTCCGCTTCCAAAAAAAAAAAAAACCACCACCCCAAAACCCACTCTAACGTTAGCCCTGCCGTTCTAAAAAAATTCACCGACCCCGCCGCTCAGCCCTGGTGGTTCACAGCTCCATTCCCGACAGGATTTAAGGAAACAAACAGTTCAAAAAGTGTTGGTTTGTTTTTTTTTTTAGGCCTGTGCTGGGGACGGCTTCTCATTTAGTTAAAAAATAAAGGCTGGAAACAGTCAGAAGAGGGAGACAGAGCCCGGCAGTCGCACACCAGAGCTCACCCGCCTTGCCCTGCTTGGGCATCCAAATAAAGGAAGCCAACCTCCGGCTTCCAAAATACCCTTATTAATAAAAAGCACCACTAAAAAACCCAGCGTTTCTTTCGCCGAGCGGCGCTGCGGACACATACATACGCTCTTTGGAAAAAAAAAAAAAAAAAAGAATTTTTTTTTTTTATTTTTTTTTTCCCCCCCTTCGCATTTTGCTTTTTGAGATGATTCCTTCTCCGCTTGATAGATGCGGCAACTACAGCCGCCCCCCGGGGGGTACTCGAGGGATTTTGGTGCGTTCGGAGAGAAAACGGGTCCCCGATCTCCGCTCCCTCCTCTGCGTTGGACCCAGGGCTGCTGGGGGAAGCTTTGCCCGGGGCAGGTTTTTGCTGCGCCAGCACCAGAGCAGCCCGGGGAGCTTTGCAGAGGGTTCCACTGGGTTTCCCTCCGCGGGCCCGGTTCCCAGCGCAGCTCAACTTACCGGTCCAGGGTTGGACCCAACACACACCGGCTACTTAATTCCTATAACCTGCGTGATGTGGGAGGGAATTGCCGCCTCAATCATAGAACGGTTTCGGTTGGAAGGGACCTTTCACATCATCGAGTCCAACCATCAACCCAACACTGCCCAAACCCCCACTACCCCACGTCCCTCAGCACCGCGTCTACCCGGCTTTTAAATCCCTCCAGGGATGGTGACTCCACCGATACCCTGGGCAGCCTCTTCCAATGCTTGACAACCCTTTCTGTGAAGGAATTTTCCCCAATATCCACCCTAAACGTCTCCTCGTGCAACTGGAGGCCGTTTCCTCTTGTCCCACCGCCTGTTCCTTTGGAGAAGAGACCGACCCCCCCTGGCTACCCCCTCCGTTCAGGGAGCTGTGGAGAGCGAGAAGGTCTCCCCTCAGCCTCCTCTTCTCCAGGCTGAACACCCCCAGCTCCCTCAGCCGCTCCTCACCACACTCGTGCTCCAGAGCCCTCACCAGCTCCCTTGCCCTTCTCTGGACACGCTCCAGCCCCTCAAGGTCCTTCTTGGAGTGAGGGGCCCAAAACTGGACACAGCACTCGAGGAGGGACCTCACCAGTGCCGCGTACAGGGGGACAGTCACTGCCCCAGTCCTGCTGGCCACACAGTTCCTGACACAGGCCAGGATGCTGTGGGCCTTCTTGGCCACCTGGGCACACTGATGGCTCATAATCCAACCCCTGTTGACTACCACCCCCAGGTCCTTTTCCACCAGGCAGCTCTCCAGCCGCTCTGCCCCCAGCCTGTAGCGTTCATGGGGTTGGTGAGACCCAAGCGCAGGACCTGGCACTTGGCCACGTTGAACCTCACACCATCGGCCTTGGCCCATCAATGTAGCTTGCCCAGATCCCTCTCTAGACCCATCCTACCCTCAAGCAGATCAACACTCCCGCCCAACTTGGTGTTGTCTGCAAACTTACTGAGGGTGCATTCGATCCCCTCCTCCAGGTCGTTAATAAAGATATTAAAGAGAACCAGCCCCAATACTGAGCCCTGGGGAACAAAAGTTCATCAAGTTGTTGTGCTAAAAAAGACATATTATAAAAGGTAATTCCTTACCTGGTCATTAAAGGTTGGTCTCCAGCAGAGGGGAGTTACCACCATCCCCAGGGGCAGCACGTTGCCACAGTGAAGTCGTTTTTGTTTTAAAAATTACCGGGCTCTCCTTTTCCGTGTACTGGGGATAAAAAACGAAGCCGTGGTTCATGGAGAAGAGCCAGAAATCTTCAGAAATGGGTGTTTTCCCCCCATGTCCAAGCCTTGCCCAAATATCCATCTTGGTCCAGGAGGTGCAAGTTGGTGCCTCCCTAGGGATTCGATTCCTGGAAAAGCCCTTTGGAAAGGCTCTACGGAGCAAGCTGCTGTGTTTTTTTCCTTTAGCTATGTCTTTCTGCGGTCTGGGCACACCTAGCGTCCGGGCACATCCGGGAATCTACTGTAAAGCCACTATTTTTCAGGAAATCAGGCTAAATATAACTATAAATATACCCCCAAAGTGCAACAACGATGGTGCTGCTTCCCTTCCCGGTGGCCCGACGGGCGTGCGGCGAGCGGAAGCAGCTTCGCAAAACGCAACAGAAGTCACATTTATTGTGTAAAAAAAAACCTGAAAAAAAAAAATAATGAGGAGATGTACAAACACTTCAAAACACCGAGGCAGTAAAAGGGCCCCAGCG
Organism: Rissa tridactyla; assembly: GCF_028500815.1. NCBI lineage: Eukaryota > Metazoa > Chordata > Aves > Charadriiformes > Laridae > Rissa > Rissa tridactyla. The sequence continues at coordinate 3,157,751 of NC_071485.1, forward strand.
AGCTCATGGGCCCGCAGAGCACGTTCCATTTTTTATAACTTTCCAGTGTTCCTTTACGGTTTCCCCCAAAGTATCTCCTGAACCTGAGAAGATAAATCGCATTATTTCCACATTCAACATCCGCCGCCTCCCTGGAGAGCTGCCTTTCAGTCCTCCACCTTCTCACACTTTGCTGTGGCAGACGGCGCCTTCCTCCTCCTCGTCTTCCTCAGCATTGACGGGAATGTAGCCCCCTTCCCTGGGCAAGCACCAGCACCAGCCCGCGCCGCTCAGATCCACCGCCCCGAAGCTGAAATCCCGCATCTCCAGGACCCTGAAGTCAACGGTGTCCAGCTTGGAGTAGATCTCGTTGAGCTTTTGCCAATACAGCCAAGCCATCACGAGGCCGATCACCTGCAAAACAGGAGTATTTAAGCCACGATAGTCGTGCAAACCCTTCCTGAAAAGGGAGGAAAGTCTTCTCCTGGTGTCACCTGAATTCCCAAACCTGGCCACGAGACGAGAGAGGACAAGCTCCAGTAAAATCTTCTGCCAAAGCAACAGGCTCGTTGCTAAACTCATTAACGGCCACGTCCATCTCACGACTTCCCTCCCCAGCCCCGGCAGCAGGATGCAGATTAGTTGGATGTCACCGAGACAGGGGCAGAGCTCCAGGCTCTGGCTGAGATCAAGATATTGCTGCAAGCCCGGTGCCACCCAGGTTATTTCCCATTTCCCTGCTGGCTCTCAGGGAATTAAAAAATCTTCAGGAGAAGGGGGAAAAAGAAAAAAACAAACCCAAAACCCAAGCATTTTCATCAGCACAAGATTTCAAGCACATTGCTTGGATTTCACCTGATGTTTCCCCGGCGGTGGCTACGAGCACCAGGCGACAAGCCCTCGCCAGGAGCTATTTGCAGACCAGACGCTGATGAGGGCCACGGTGGCAATCGGAGCGCCGGGCCATGATGGCAACCAGAGCGTTTTCAGCACAAACTGCACCTTTTGTACGAACCTCGTACCCACCTCGACTACTGATATGTAGAAATAAGGTTTATTCTCTACAACACCCCCCCAGATGCTTTGGGGTCAGCACCGGGATACACACAGTGCAGTTTTATAGATATTTTCAAGGCACGAGACGGGATGAAGAAGGACGAGACCATCAGGGCTTTTCCTCTCGTTTTTGAGGCTAGTTAACGCGTTGGTTTTTTTCTGCATAACCATTCCTTGCAACAAGGATCAATAAATAACCCCGTTGCACCTGCACCATCCGTCAGCTGGAACCTCCTGTACTATCGCAGCGCGTTGGTTTTGGAGCTGAAAAACGTTATTAATCATTTCTCTGGGTCCTACTTGAGCCATTAAATAGTCTGGAAAGTGGGAACACGAAGAGACAGATAAACGGGGATAAGAGCAAACGGTTCTAAAGCATCTTAAATGAGGGACCGTTTTGTTCTATCCCGGAGCGGAAAGGGAAAAAGCGTTTGCCCGGAGGAGGCTGCAGAAAATGGAGGGAAAAACTCCACAGGGAAAAAGCAAATCAGATAAACGTCCCCCAGCGAGCTGAAAGCAAACAGGCAAACCCAAACACCACCGGGGTTTATTAATTTGCTTTTCAGAGACGGAGAAATACCCTGCCATCCGCACGAGCCGCTTCTGCCTTGCGCAAAAGCCTCCCCCAAACAGCTCAATAATTTATTCTGCCTCCCCAAATTCACCTGGAGGCGGATCCCGACGGGTCTCCCCCCGGATTGACAGCTCTTCCTTCAGTGAGTCAGGAGAAGGGGAAGACCGCGTCCCATGAGATGCTCTCCCAACACGGAGAGCCATTCCCTGAAGTTTTGGGGGTTTGACGAAGTGCGGGTTGGAGAAACCCACAATTTATTGTCCTTTAGACAATTATTCTCTCTCCCCGTGACCCCTCCCCACCCGGGAAGGGGAATCGGGGAAAAAGCTATGGCTTTGGGAAGAAGGGAAGGGCTCAGGGCTCCGGCACCGGGGCCAGGAGTTCTCATCCCAGAGAGAAAACTCCTCAAACTCCCTCGTTTCCCTGGAAGGGGCCGTTCCTGGGATGAAATAATCCTGAGGGGCCGGCGCCCGGCTCTCGCTCCTCCTCGTCCCCGCGCCTGGTGGGGGCTGGAAAACACCCAGACCTTGAACCCCCCCCTCCAGAGCTGGCTGGAAAGGGAATATCGTCACCAATTCAGGCACCAAAGTCTTCTAAAAATACGTTTTTCCCAAGCGTTAGAAGAGATCTTACTGAAAAGTAAAATTACGGAAAGGGAAATTAATCCTGTGTCGCTCAATCCAGGACAAATCCTCACTTGGAGCTTGCCCCGTTCCCACTTTCCTCATGGCACCCACCGATCCTCAAAGAGCGCCCTGCTTATTTGACGTTCCACCTAATTACTGATAATAGGATTAATCGCCAAAAGAACAGATGAGGTGCCGGAGGCTGCTGCGTGGTTACGGCGAGCAGGGCTTTCCCGATTGTGGGAATTACAGAGTTTGCTCCATGCCTGGAGGGGTTCAAGGCCAGGTTGGCTGGGGCTTGGAGCAACCTGGGCTGGTGGGAGGTGTCCCTGCCCAGGGCAGGGGGTGGCACTGGGTGGGCTTTAAGGTCCCTTCCAACCCAAACCATGCCATGATTCTACGAAGTGCTGGATTCGTTCCATTAGGATCCTTTGCTGGGCAAGACAACTGCAGCTGCTGAAAGAAAAACTGAAGTCTGGAAACACCTCAGCATCTCCTTTTGTTCTCCAAATGGCCCAAAATCAGGTTATCTTACAGCCCCGGCAACTTATGTGTGGGTATCTGCATAGCTCCCCGCTGCCCTCAAAATATTCGCCGCTGCGCTGCGTATTATATATCCGTCTCAGCCGGCAACTCCTTCCCAAACACTCTACGAAATGATTTCAGCCTGCCTGCGGAGACGGCGTTCATCTCCGGCTCAAACTGCGAGAGATGCATTCGCTCCCAGAGAATACGCGCAGGACCAAGGCCGGGCTGTGCAACCTCGCCGTCACCTGGGACGGAGCTTGCTTTTGACGGCAAAGCAAAAATACCAAAACCAAAGACTTTGTCATGGAAACGCCAGCCGGGGTCTTGCTCTCCCACCCCATATCCTTCCCCTCTTTGGTCCCCAAAAGCCGCAGCAACCTCCAGGCCGGGATGCAGGAGGTCAAGGCTGGTTGGACGATGCTTGGACACGCTTCCCTCTCTCCGTGAACTGTAGGGAGAGCCCAGAGCAACCGCTTCCACGCGGATCCGGATAATAAGATTGTGCTAATCCATATTCAAACAGCAGAACCTTTAAGGACTTAAAAAGTTCTAAAATAATATTTAAATGTACATCAAGCTTTAGTATTATTTACTTCTATTAGCGTTTTATCACTGGGCGGATTAAAATCCCACGGCTGATACAGTGAAAGGACCAAGCAAGCAGAACCCTTTGAAATGACAAATTTTAAGGCAAGCGTGTCATTTTTTCCCGCCCTAAACCAAACAGTAATTCAGAAAAGATTGGTGTTTGCAATCAATTGCATGCAAACGCACCCAATTCTCCCAAACCAGCCGGGTTTGGGGACGCCATCCCTCCCTCCCGCTGGCGATGCGACATCTGAAGTTACCGCAGCATCCCGGTTAAACTGGGGATTTCTTGAGCGGCATAAAATTACCCCAAGTCCTCAATCCCCCAGCCTTCGCACTCCTCTGAGTTATGAACCGACTGCCATTCCAGCTCGCCTCTAAATATCCTCTTCCGCTTAATGAAAACAGAAAAAGCTGTCAGGAATATAGATGCGTTCAATATCTCCGGCACCAAGGGCACCATGTTTTCCAGAAGTAAAGAGACTCCTAACGCGAGCGCTGATTTTATTGCATCGCAATATGAGGGAAGGCGTTATTGCAGAGGAGCATGTTAACAAAATGTATCAAATACGAGGCTAAAAATATTAAAAAGCTGCTTTTCTCCCCGACTTCCCCACCTCGGGATGGTAATCACCAGCGACCGAGGGGAGAACTGCTTGGGGGAGTTACTGCTTGAGGGTCATTTAAAGTTGGAAAATTGTTTTTTTTTTTTTTTCCCCGGCTGGCCTTCAGTGAAATTGAGAAACCACCGCTGCCTCGGGAGGTCTTCTCGCCTGCCGCTGCCGGAGCTTTTTGGCTGGGGGGATTTAAACGCACGGGGGTTTCCCCGGGGGTAGGAGGGTCACCGAGGAGCTGCTCTTACTGCGCAAAATAAACCCCCCGACCTTCGCGTACCGAGGGAATCAATAAAGCCTGCAGACCCACCGGAAAGTCACCATATGATTCTATATATACATATTTTTTTATATATGTGTGTATATATATAATTTTTGCAATGATATTGCAATAGCAATTGCACTATGTGTGTATATAGATATATATATATATATATTGCAATTTGCATTGATAATACTATTTATAATTTGGCGGTACCCAAAGCCAGGGATGCCCCGCGGTGACAGTTATGGAAAAACCCACCCCGCAGATGACGTTATTTGAGATTTAGTGTCTCATTTCCCATCCGGACACGGCAGGAGGGAGGGCGTAAAGGCTTGCAGATCCTTCCTGCCGTCCTTCCCTTTGCCCACGCGCGTTGCCCACCTGGCCCTCGGCTCCCCAGACACCTTGAGCGCGACTCAAAGAAGGGAAACTTTGAAAAAAAACAACTTTGCATCACCGCTAGAAGCAACAATAATCACTACGGCCGTGCAGGTACCTGGATTATTATGTTTTAACTCATTAAGCACACGACGCTGCAGCAGGAAGGAGACATCCTGTTGCTTTGTTGTTGGGTTTTTTTTTTAAGGAAAAAGTTAAATATCCAAATGGAGAGCAAAACGCAGGTGTCTGCCGCCATTTCCCACCTCTCCAGCTCTTCCCAGTAGCAGCTCGGCGGCCTCAAGCCAACCCAAAGTGGCATTTTGGAGCTGAAGACCTGGATCCCCATCTCCTGGCAAGCGCCTTGGCGCTCCCTGGAGAGGCATGGCTGAAGTCAGCCCCAAATTAATCCAGTTTCGGGTAAGGAACTTCCACGCCTTCCTTTTCACCCAGCAAAAGGGTGAGCGAGACGCCTGCTGTCGGCGAGGGCCAGCCATAAATTCTCCCATCCAATCCGTCCAAGCAGCTAGAGGACATTTATTTCCATCAGAGAAAACAAAAAATAAGCGCTCCGAAGCACAAATCCTTCGGGATTTTGTCTCGGACTCCCAGGGGCTGTACGATTGCTTACGAGCCACCCGGGAGAACAGGGAAATAAAACCCATTCATCACTTGGAGCTTTTCACATCCTCCCGCGCCGCTTCATCAAACCCCTCGTTTGTATTTCTCCCGTCCCCGCGAGAGGGACCTCCCTGCCCCAGGAAAAGCATGCGGGGACACGCGGCCAGGCAAGGGCAGGCTGATTATTTTCTTGTTTTATGCCCGGATTAGAAATCCTCATTTAATCCCAGAAGGTTCCCACGGACGTCTGCAAGTCCCGGCTACTGGAAGACCCCTCGGAGTTTTCTCCACGCAAAACAGCAAAAGCTCAAAAAGCAAATTAAACCCCTTGTTATTTCGTTCCTGAACTTGCAGTTATTTCTAGCCAACTTACAACGGTGACGCTAATTATAACTGGGTGCTGTATCGTCATTAAGCGCCGGGCGTTGGCGTGTCTGGGTGAGCAAAGACCCCATCCGGCCGCTTTTCCCAACCCATTGCTCCAGAAAACAAATAGTTATTGCCCCTGCCACAGCAAATGTCTCACTTCATCCACTGCGATTACCCCACGGCATGAAAAGTCATCTTTCTATTACAAGAGAGATCCAGAAGAGATTGGAAATACGCGGTCCGGTGGTTTCAGCGCCTGTTCTCCGCTCTTTTTTTGTGGTGGCGGTGAAGCATCCTGGTTCTCCGGCGCGATCCGACTCAGATAAACGCGGATGTCGCACTTCTCGGGTCAAGGCTTGCTCTCCCCTTCAAAGCCCAAAGCCCTCTCCCCCCTGGGGGCTGACAGCAGCCAACAAAGACGTTTTTTGTACCATTTCAAACAAGACAGCATCGGTCCTAATTACCAATTTCCTACCAACATCGCAAGACCAAAATGAGACTAATATGGAAATTTGGGATACTTCAACACAACTGATGGTTATTCCTTCTCTTCCAGCACTTGAGGAAGTTAAATATATTCAAGTATTTGAAACTACGCTCCAATTTCTGTGGTTCTGGCGCACGGCCGACCCTTCTGCGAGGCACAAACCACGTATTTCTGTCTCCCACGTAGGTGCCGTAAGTTTTATTATGAGGCTTTTTGGTGCTCAGCTCCATCCTCACCGAGCCCCAGCTTCGCTCGTTGTCTCGTAACGGCTCCACGTCTTCTTTTGGATTAAAGGGTTTTGCATTAGGAACAGGTCTCTGGGGGCGGGGAGGGGGGGTGTGGGGGGGGTGGTACGGCCAAGATCTAACTGCGATCTCCTCCTCGCTGGGAAAGGCTCGTTGATTGATGGCTCATCTCTCCCATGGCTGGCAAAAGGAGGCACGCTCGGAGTCAGGAACATTTTTGGATGCAAAGAAGGAAAGGGCCCGCACACTCATTTTCACGTTATTATACAATAAGAAAAAAGTCTGGAAAACCCCAGCTGTTTTCCCTTAGGCGCGTGCGGATGCACGCGTGCCTGTGCAACGCGATGGGTGGCTCGATTTGGGGTGGAAAGGTTGCATTTTGGGCCTTTGCGGAGCACTCGAAAGGAGCTCAGCTCCTCCAGCCACATTTTCCTGGGCAATCGAACACACGAGGCTCCATTTGGCTTTTGCTTGACAAGGGTAAAAATCGAGGATGGAAAACAGCACCGAAAGGATGCTCAAGAGCCCTTGCAGGGCGACAGCGTGATTAACCGCATCCCGCCGCATCGCAGTCCCGACAAAATCAACTCCGGCCATGGAGAAAATAATCCATCAGCCCAAGGAGGGTCTTCTGCCAGCAAAATTTACTGCAAGAAAACCCTTTTCCATGCAAACCTCACCGGCTGCTGCGCAGGCGTGCGCCCGGCTCCGGAGGTTCTTGCCCATTTGGGCGGCCGTAAAGCTGGATCCTGCTAAACAGAAGAGTTGAATCATTTCAAGCTTTCCCAGAGCTAATCAAGTAAAAGGCAAGCATTTATCTTTTATTGGCTTTTCCTTCCACAAATTGATATTTATAGACTGGGCTTTCACACAGGTCATGGACTGCAGATGGAAAAATCCCTTTTATTTCCCTTTTCTACTACATTAAGCACGTGGCAGCCGCTTGAGAACACACCGCCTTCCAGCCCCTGGAGCAACTGAGATATTAAAAAGCAAAGAAAATACAAATTAGTCTTGCAAAGGAAAAGAGAACTTTGGCAATACAAAGCCCTTTACAGAAGGAAACATTTAACGTGAGCATCACCGAGAGACGAAGACGCCCACCTACAAAATGCCCACTGCAAGTCTAACGCTGCATTTTTGAGAATTGAAACAGTCGATCTTCTGGATTTATACTCTTAGGGGGGGGAACATCTACCTCTACGCCGATGCCCTATTACTCCGTAGCTGCTCCCAGCGTAGAGCTTCGGAGATTGATGAAATATCAAAGCGAAACCGAGGTAGCAACAATTTACTGCGGCTTGGCTGCGCCACAGAGTCGATAAATATTAACCCTTGGCAGGGATCTTTCTGAGATTTTTTTTTTTTTTTTCTTTTTAATTGGACCGGTGCCACTTTCTGCTCCTTCCGGATGGAGAAAAAGAGGTTGAAGAGCTTTTTCTATGCGCTTGTTTCAACCTTATTACAGCGGCTACGTCTTCCCCTTGCTAAGGAGGATGAAATACCATCAGGGAACACCCCCTGCAAAGACACGGGAAGGGAAAAATTGGAAAAACTTTACCTGAGGTCAGTGCAAAAGCTGCTGAAGGAGCGCCTGGGCTGCTGAAAGAGCAAACCACGAGGTCATTTGGCTTATTTTAACTACAAACGCGTTTTACACGCACTGTAAACTCCTTGGATAATCTTGCTAGAGGCAGGGCAGGTAGGGATAGAGCCACTAGAAGACAAATTTATGTGCTTTGCTGCACCTGCCGAAAGACCTGGGGTTGCTTCATAATTAAACACAACTCGTACGAGGCCACAAGGTGAATTTGCCATCGACCGCCAGCCAACTACATTAAAACGTCTTTTTGAGAGCGATATGAAATGCATCACGGTTTGGCCTCGGTCTGCAGCTTGGCTGAGAGGAAGGGCAAGGAGACGGGATTGTTATTGGAGAATGAAAGGGGAGGGGGGGGAAGAGAGAATGAAAGGCACTGTGCAAAGGAAGAAAAATAATTGAGTTGCTGCACTGATGCTTCGTTCTGAATGAAGTAAGACAAATGAACACAACCACTTCCCCACTCCTCAGATGGAATTTCCCCCCCCCCCCCCCCCCCAATGCTTGATGGCTTACTTAAAAAAGGCAGAGACGTTCATGATTTAAGAGCGACCATAAAATTACAAACTCCCTCTGCCTCGCACCGGCTGGGCCCAGAGGCCAGTGGCCGCGCGGTGACGGACCCAGGCAGGATTTCCCCTGCCTCCTCACCTGGTTCAACACCCGAGAGGACCCAGCAGATTTACAGCTTTCCCTGAACCTAATGAGCCGGGCGCCCGCACGGGTGAGAGAGCAAAGGCAAGCAGCCTGCCCCGCGCCCTTGGCCTCTTGCACAGACGTTTGGGGAAAAGCAGAGAAAACTTAAAAATGCAACAGCTTCCTGCACGCTGGAAAGCCAAAACGTGATGGTTCCTCGCATCTGAGCTTGATGGAAAGACAACACCGAGAGCAATAATCACCCGCTCGCTGCGGGCACCCTACGTCAGCCAAAACTTTTCTTGGGTCCTTCTTTCTGCATGAGAAGAGCCAGTTGCTTACCCCAAATCCAAGCACAAGTCTCGGATGCTCGGATGGTGAACATCAGCCAAGCTCCAACCCCCAATCTTTGAGCCCCCCAATCTCCTCGCCATAACAGACGAGGCTGAAGTTTGACCCTAAGCAAAGAGCAAGATTTCCCTTCGCTAAGGAAGAGCAAGACTTTGAGGAAAATTGGGCAAAACCCAAAGCTGGACTCGGAAGGTGGATTACGGTCCCAACGTTCTCCCCAGCGTTCTGCAAGTTTTCCACCAAGGTGGTTTGCAGCTCCACGAAGCTGTCCTGTGTGGGACATGACAAATACCCCTGGGCCTAAAATGGGGCACGTCAATATGTTCGCTCTTCCCAAAGTTCAAGACACTGTCACCTCCCCCCGTCAACGGTGCCAACGCCTTCCCCCTTGGATCGGCAATTCAAGGACAACGTTCTCACCCCAGCTTTCTGCTGGCAGCTGCTGGGGATGAAGCTGTTTCTGGGCTGACAGCTCCTGGCAACACAGATGGCCATTTATAACTTAATCCCCTCCAAAACTTGACAGAATCAAATCCGATTTATATTTAAAACCTGGAAATCGTGAGCAGATGGGAAGAACGAGGTTCTTCATCTGAAGAGCATTTAACGGCACGCCAAAAAAAATCATAAAGCTTGCTCAAAAGCACTTGATATTCATCAAGGCTCAGCAATCCTTATTGCCATCACTGGTTTTTCTCCCCATCCTTCCCAGTTAAGAGCATCATGTTGGCAGGTTAATGGGTAACGCAACAGGAGGCTCCTGTAATGGCTCTCGACATCCTGCGAGGCAGATGGAAGCGGTCGCCTCTATTACGGCACTTTCTCACCCCATTTCTGTGCCCATTACGTTTCCTGGTGGTAGCACAGCAGAAGTCCATCGCTCATCTGCACGCTTTGGAGAAAGCACTTTAGAAACGTGGAGCACCACAGCTAGGATTGGGCACAAACCGCTCCCCCACCTCGGTTTTTCATTTGGACCATCTGAGAGCTCAAGAGGAAAGTTCATCTTTTGAAAAATTAGCTCAATGTACCACATATTTCCCCAACAGCTTCTTGCTTTGTTCAACCACTACCTTTCACCGCAAGCGAAAACACTTCAAAAAAGAAAATCATTTCATTCCCATTTAGATAAAACCCCATATCCGGAAAGCATCACCAAATACCTCCAGCAGCCAACCCAACGTTACATTCCAATGAGATAAAAAGAAAGGTTTTGCTTGGGAGCCTCGAAAGGAATCCAAAAAAAAGGATCAAATCAACACTAAATCACCAAAGTTTTGTCAAAAATAATTCAAGAAAGATCCGAGAGAGATATTCACCTCCTTGCTAGCACAATGTCAACAGCGCTGCAAAGGGACAGCCCCAGCTCCAACCCCAAATTTCTCTCCATATCGAGCATCTGTGACGAAGAGCTTAATTACCTGTGCTGCAAAGTTGCTTGGATCCTTAGGCATCGTTAATGGGAAACGGATTTCCCGAGGCATAGCAAATCCTGCTAAATTTACGATTATGGCTTATTTTGGTTAGTATTTATGCTTGATTCGAAGAGCATAAATTTCCAGCACAAGTAAAAACAAATATAAAGGGATTTGCTGTGCTAACATATGCGTGCCTTGCTTTTAGAGGCTATTACTTGATCAATAATTAGATTTCAGGAGTGCGTTACGAGACCGCCAGTGCTGCAGTCGTAAACTGTTAATTTTGCCGAGGATGCTCTAGAAAGCGCTGTGACTTTTCCCACCCAAGACACAGATCTCGGGGGTACATGGCAGGAGAAAAAATAGCTAAAAATGAGTTATTTTCCTCCTCTAGCACAGCGAAAGAAACTGGGAGGACGTCAACCGGATCCGCCACGTACCTGTGGAAGCAGCAGGGAGCAAACGATGCCCAAAGTGGCCTCAAAGTTGTCTTTGAGCCAGAGCCCGACGGCGTGGATGCAGCCTCGCACGTGGATGACATTGAGCAGCTCCAGGCGCTGGAACCAGAGCGGAGAGAAGCATCACGGCTTTCATTGAGATGTTGAGTTTGGGGAAGAGATGTTATTTCTCGCGTTTGCTCCTTCTTGCAAGCCAAAGGAGAAGCGTTGTATGAGAAGCGTTTGGGAATTGATTTCTTGGATTGGCCCTTTCCCTGGGTTTTTGTGTCAAAAAGCTGTCCCTGGGAGCTACGGACCATATGCACGGAGATACTGCAGCTTCGATACAGCCCCTCGGCCACCCCAAAAGGCCTCAAGAATCAGCTTCTCTCCTACCACCAAGCCTTAAAACACAACCCAGGAGCAGCATTCAGAGAATCCCAGAGTGGCGGGGGTGGGAAGGGACCTCTGGAGATCACCCAGTCCAACCCCCGGCCAGAGCAGGGGGCACAGGGACGCCTCCAGGCGGGGTTGGGATGTCTCCAGAGACGGAGACTCCCCCACCTCTCTGGGCAGCCTGTGCCAGGGCTCTGCCACCCTCACAGCAAAGAAGTTCCTCCTCGTCTTGAGATGGAACTTCCCATGGTCAAGTTTGTGCCCGTTACCCCTTGTCCTGTCCCTGGGCACCACTGAGAAGAGCCTGGCCCCATCCTCCTGACACCCCCCCTTGAAGTATTTATCACCATTGATAAGGTCCCCCCTCAGTCTTCCCTTCTCCAGACTGAAGAGCCCCAAATCCCTCAGCCTTTCCTCATCGGAGAGATGTTCCGGTCCCCTCATCCTCTTGGTGGCCCTTTGCTGTCCCCTCTCCAGCAGTTCCCTGTCCTTCTGGAACCGGGGAGCCCAGAACTGGACCCAGGGCTCCAGATGGGGCCTCCCCAGGGCAGAGTAATGGACTCTAACTTGATCCTCCTCAACCAAAGGGAAGTCCTCCTTCATCCAGACTTTCCCTGTTACACTCCCCAGGGCTGATCCAGAAAGGCCACGCCAAAGCCTACAGGTTCTACCCAAACATGTCGCGAGCCTGAGCAACACCCTGAGATGCCAGGGAAAAGCAATAAAAATGAATTTATACGCAGCTGCAGTAACAGCCGTCTTCGGCGGGGAAGAGCTTACCTGCAGATAACTGTTTTGTTTCAGGGGATTTGGGGAAGAAGAAGCAAATCTCGTAAGTACGAAGAAAAAAAGCCAGCGTTACCTCTTTATCGAGCGTCCTGTATCCACACAGGGTGTTAATGACTTCTCCGTGGACCTGCGAACAGACAATTTGCGAACAGACTTAGCTCGGAGGAAGGCAAAGGGGAAATACAAGAAATAAGAATAAAAAATAAGAAATACAAGAGCTCACTTTGTTGCCTCGGCCATTCAGTGTAGCACAAGGCTACCCTTAAACATCGCTTTGCTACCGCGGGCTCCTTTTTGGCCCAAACCATGCACGTCGGCAATAAGCTGCTGGGTTTTTTCATTATTATTTTTTTAAACTACCTTTCTCTCCGGTTTCTGCTGTTTTGGAGGATGCTCAGGTCCCCCCCCGACGCTTTTCCAGTGATTTGAGCTGGGACCAGCTCCCCGGCAGGCGAGCATTTCGCAAAGCAGCTCTTTCAAAACATTCTCCTTGTTTAATTCCAGCCACCTTTTCTAACACCGTCGGTCGTGTCTCTCCTTCATAATAAAGGGAATTTCGCAGGGATTAAATGTATTGGGCTCTCCAGAAATCAAACAGGAATTTCCCCAAAGTCTCTCAGCGCTCCGGGGAGAAATGTAAGGATTTTAGACATGCCCAAGGTTTAGATCTTTGCTGGCCAGCAAAAATGTGTCTAGAGCTACAGCAACCGAGAGAAATGCCCCCCAAACACTGCTGTTCGGGACCTTGATAAAATAAAATCAAACCTAATTCCTCTGCTTCTGTCAGGATGGAAAGTGCTACATTTTGGGTTACAAAACTGATTCTGGCTCATCCCAAATAAATCAAAGCTGGAGAGCAGCTCTGGCGCATCCTGAGCTAGTCGGGTACTTTGCACCTCTGGGGATTGATCTTCTGATGGGGTTTGGTTTTTTTTTTGGCTTGTTTCACGGATCAAACAGCAGCTTCCATAACACCCTGTCTTTCTAAAGGGGCCTCGCGCCCATGAAATAATAACGTGCTGAAATGATTACGCTCTCAGAAAGATGGCTTTGACAACCAGCAAAAGCTCCTGGACAACAAAACAAAAACATCCCGTGCTTTGGAGGCAGAGAGATGAAAAGGAGAAATGTGCACATTTAGGTGTCAATTATGCTTTCCTGCAAGACGCAGCATAAAAGAAATGTGCACCTCCGGCCAGTCCGCGCCCATAAAGCTCCAGCTTGTTCCTCCTGTAATTGGCAGGGAAATTATTCCGGCGCTCCCTTACCGAAAGCTTCTGTACCTACCACATTACTCGCAGCGCTATCAAAAAAATCCCATCTCTCCCCTGCTTCGAAACGCTGTTTACAAACTGGGCGTAGTTAAGGAGACTAATTAGTCCCTGTGCGTACGGCAGGCTTGCGGGGAAAACTGGAGATCAGCAGCAAAGCACCCATGAGCGTCGCCGGGAGAGGTCCCATCCGGGGTTGGGACCCTAAAATGGGAAGCCTTTGGCATAAGGGGAATTTGCAGCGTTCTGAAGGTAAATGCTGTCACCTAGGGTGGTATAAAGGAACCTGTAGGTGACCAAGGATCCGCCTATTTGGTTTATAGAGAGAGCAGCCCTGAGGAGAAGGACTTGGGGGTGCTGGTGGATGAGAAGCTCAACATGAGCCAGCAATCACAGAATTGTTAGGGTTGGAAGGGACCCTAAAGATCATCTAGTTCCAACCCCCCTGCCAGAGGCAGGGACACCTCCCGCTAGATCGGGTTGCTCAGAGCCCCATCCAGCCTGGCCTTAAGAACTTCCAGGGATGGGGCTTCCACCACCTCTCTGGGCAACCTGTTCCCAGGTTTCTGGGCTGTGCTCTTGCAGCCCAGAAAGCCAACCGCATCCCGGGCTGCATTGAAAGAAGCGTGGCCAGCAGGTCAAGGGAGGTGATTCTGCCCCTCTGCTCTGCTCTCGTGAGACCCCACCTGGAGTAACCCCGTCCAGCTCTGGAGTCCTCAACACAAGAAGGACATGGACCTGTTGGAGGAGGGCCCCGGAGATGCTGGGAGGGCTGGAGCCCCTCTGCTGTGGGGACAGGCTGAGAGAGCTGGGGGGGTTCAGCCTGGAGAAGAGAAGGCTCCGGGGAGACCTCAGAGCCCCTTCCAGTCCCTAAAGGGTCTCCAGGAAAGCTGGGGAGGGACTCTGGAGCAGGGAGGGGAGCCATGGGACGAGGGGGAAGGGTTTTACACTGAAAGAGGGGAGATTTAATTAGATATTAGGAAGAAATTGTTTGCTGTGAGGGTGGTGAGCTCCTGGCCCAGGTTGCCCAGAGAAGCTGTGGCTGCCCCATCCCTGGAGGGGTTCAAGGCCAGGTTGGCCGGGGCTTGGAGCAACCTGGGCTGGTGGGAGGTGTCCCTGCCCAGGGCAGGGGGTGGGACTGGGTGGGCTTTAAGTTCCCTTCCAACCCAAACCATTCTGGGGATTCTATGATTCTATATAAAAAAAATAAACCGCTTTTCTCAACGGCCTTCAGTTGTCCTTGCTTTTCAAACTCCCTTTCATGGACATCGTAGGACTCTTGCTGGTGAAACATCATTGCTTTCTATCGAGCCCATCGTTCGACTTATCTGGCTACGGCACAGATTCATCACCAGTTTTCTTCCTTCTTGCGTTAAATAACCAAAGGTTTCTCAGTCGTCTCCAGTCCTGCCCCACTGTTTGAATAATTCCCTCAACACCTTGTAGCTGGGAGAAGCGTGGAAGACAGAAGTCAGGTTTTAGCCTCGATCGACTTTAGTCAAGCTCTTGCACGGAAGAGAAGGTCAGAGCTGAATTGAAATTTCTAACATAAAACCAGGCCAAAGCTTTTCTTCTTCCAGAATGCATTTTGATGCCTTCAAGGATCACAAAAGAGCAACACACGGAGACATTTAAAACTACCAAGGGCAGAAGACTGCAGTCCTTGCACTTTTTATTTAACCAATTGCTTTTTTTCCCCAAAATCAGTGCCAAATGTCAGCGGTGACACTTCACAAGGGGTTTGGAGACACTGTGCTTGGCAGAGGCACAGCTTCGCTGCGGCTTCCTGGGAGAAGGCACAAGTGCCTTGGAAAACCATTTAGAAAAGCACTTAGAGGTGGGGATCCAGTCTCACACCCCCAAGCAGGTGCGTGTTTGCCCATTCCTTCTTCCTGGGAAGATTTTAAGGTCTACAACCTCAAAGATGAGACTCTTCAAAACAGCCATTCTCCTTTTCTGGAGGATGTCTGCTCTCTTTAAGGCCCCGGAAGATGCCCCAGGGAATGCAACACAAAGCTCTTGGAGGGTCTTGCAATAGAAAAAAAAATAATCTTTTCTTGGAAAACAGGACGGTTTTATGGCTGTATTTAATGACAAGTTGAAAACACGTTGCAACCAACCTCCTAATCCATGTTTCACGCTCCTTTCTTCAGACAAGCTCACTCCTATCAGCATCTTTCGTTCTTTCCACGACATTACGTTTCCAAATGATGTCTTCCGGTACCTCTCTACTTAAATCTCAAAGGGCCTCTAAGACAAAAGGATGCTTCGCTCTCCATCTTTCATTCATGAAGGCACAAGTAGAGAAGAAGCACACAAGAAGAAAAGGGTTTCTTGCCCTACAAACCTTTTATAACTGGTTGATAAAAAGGTTATTCACAGAGACGAGACCATCATGTGAATCTCCACCCAACACAGAAGAATTCATACACGTGCCCGGGTAGTCCCTGGTTATCCCTCCAGCTGCGGGACCAATGCAAGATCTTCTCTTTAGCCCTTGAGTAACATATTTGGGTGGAAAGGGTTTTCAGCAGGGCTTGAACGTCGCTAAGACCCAACCAGGCATATCCAGAGTATTGCACAGAGGTACCTCCTTCATCCCGAGGTGCTTCTCCCGCCTTCTCAGCCCCCAAGGAAAACCCCCTACGACAACTTTACAGTTCCAGTGAATAGCTAGGAATACGCAATTCTGGAGCTTACGGTAAATGCAATTACAGGGAGGGATCACTCTGTTGTTTAAACTAAGTTTTTATTAGCTTGTTTTATGTCGCAGACAGCAGAAACCTCCCAAGGGAGCTGGCTCTCTTAATCCATTTCATGCGCTATTGATATTGTGTCGGGCTGATTTCTGAACCAACAGTGCCCTGCGGTGCCAAAAATCAAAGCTCTGAAGAGCGAGACTACATCTATCTACCTGGTTACTCTTCTCCCCAACAACGGGTTTCATTTCTCACGGAGACCGAGGTACATTTGGTGAGGTCTCGCTTCCCATAAAACCGCTCGGGCTGTCAGAGCCACATTCATGGGCTTTAATTCTTAAAAAAAAAAAAGAAAAAACAACAACAAAAAAAAGCAAAACGTAGAGGATTTACCGTGGACTTTCCCTCCCAGGAGCTGGCCGCTCCCGTCCTTCACTAGAGCATCCTCCAGACCCAGCTCATTGCAATGGGAAGCCAAAAAGCTGCCTTATTTCTCACCCTACTGTATTATTGCCTATGAGCATCGTTATAAATCACGGGTGATTTCGTCTATCTCCGATACTGCCTGCTGCGCTGAAGTCTTTTGTTTGCCAAATTGTCACCCAAAACCGTGGGGAGTGTAAAAATACCAAAAAATGCACTTGACTCTCCCGCACATCCTCACTCGTAACACCGAAGGACAACACATGAATTCCTAATTCCATCTTCAGGAGCTTTAAGATTCTTAATCAAAGCCCTGATTAGAGACGACAATTATTTTTGCAGCTGATTTGCATGTCAGACTTCCACTGGTAATTAAGACACCTCAGATTTCCCTCTTTTTCCATTAAAAAAAAAAAATCCGACAACAATACCAGATTGATGATATATTTTTCTCCTGCAACTCACAAAGCCTGGGGCACAGCCGGGGTTCAGAGGCAACACCGATGCTCTGAACCCTGAGGAGGTTTTGCTACCAGGATTACGCTTAGCAAATCTTTTTTAACAGCGTTTATAGCACTTCTGGCCACAGCAACCAGGGATATTTGCCCCTTTTTCCCCCCCCCCCGCCTTGGCCCAGCTCCTGGCGTTTTATCCACAGCGCGCGTCAGATTTGATTGCAACGAGGCGAACGGTCGCATTAAATGAGACGGCGTCGGAGCACACGGCTTAGTCTCAGCTGAAAAGCGCTGCTTGGGGGGTGCGGGTCTCGATTTTCAGCTCTGAAAATGAGCAGAGGAGACCCTAACGGCTCTGCAAATCCACTCCCCCCTCTCGCCGTCTCCGTTCGACCCAGCTCGCAGCGCGTTGGAAATGCGGCTTCGCAAGGGCAGGTGCTCACAGGGCCTTTTTTTATTCCATTGCACAAGGGCGGCTCTTCCTCCAAATACCTCTCCCAGTCCCATTTTCAACAAAACCCTCAAAAACCTCCTCGTTAGGAGCAGACGCCGGCAAATACAATCCCCATGTGCCACCAAACGCCACCTGAGAAACGTGTCCTCTCGGACAGGAGGGCAGGGGACAACAGCTCGTTTGGATCCACGCTGGGACGCAGCCAAGTCCTGTTAAGATGCTGCTGTTTCTTTGCAAAACGATCCTCTAAAACCATTTTATGTCACATATTAAGTCGAGAAACAGGAACTCAGCATTTCTAACAACTCCTTGGCATGAGGGATGCGACAATAGCCCAGCACTTTGGTATTTATTCTACGTTAAAACTACTAAAATACAGTGTAGCCCATATATATATTTTTTTTTTAGTTTCTTTAGCTTCTCACGCTGATGCTGTCTCAAACTGCTTTGCAAGGTGTCAATGCAGTTTGCAAGAAACCCTACAGCACAGAAATATGCAGTAATAACCAGCTGGAAGAGGGTGTTTTGCTGAAATATTGGTTGAAATAAAGGCACTTTCCGTGCCTGGGCCGCCTTACCTTCCTGATACAGCACGTGTAGGGCACCCCGCACGCCAGCGGCCCGCTGCTGTTGCAGGAGTGGTACTGGTTAACCTCCCAGTCTCGGTACTCATCGCCGCCGCAGCATGAAAACTGCAAAAAAAAAAAAAAAAAAAAAAAAAAAAAAAAAAAAAGAAGAAGAAAAGGAGAGGATGAAACGTGGAGCTGAAGGAACCTCGACACCTCCATCCCAGCCTCACCCCGCATCCCCAAGGCTGCTTTGCAACGCCAGCACCGGGAGCCCCGAGTACCGCCTGCTTTCCAGGATCCTAAATAGGAAGTCGAAGACACCGTGCGAAAAAAGAAAAGCGACTGTTTAGCCCCATTTCCCCCCGTTTTAGAGGTGTGCGGCACTTGTAAATGCGTACGCACGTGTACTGGAAGCATCCTTGCCTTCACGAGCCCAGGAAAGATCAGGCTCATTCATGCATCGCAGATTGAATTCCAGGTGACTAATCCATCCTATTCCCGGGGCGCGCAGGAGAGATGGCTCTTTCAGTGCCTTGAATGAATGTATTTCTTGGCTCCTGAAGGCAGCTCGGCTAGTTGGTGCCATTCGACAAAATGCTAATAAGGCTCTGCAGTCTAACAGGGATTTCTCTTCCCGTCAAGTTAAATTAGAGATCAAATGCTGCAGCTACAAAGGAAAAAAAAAAAAGCTTCTTTTTTTCCTTCTGTTCGCACAATGAAGAAGGAAAGAAAAAAAAAAAAAAAGAAAAAGTTTAATGAAAGTCATTTTCTGTTCTCCGCAGAATAAAAGGGGGCTTATTATATATCAAGTCATCCCTTCTCTTGGTAAACAAGCTTGAATCTTTAAGTTTTTTCCCCGGAATGAAAAGCCTGAAGTGGGCAGGCGAGGTGCGCGTGCTTGATAAGCCGGAAAAAAAAACCAAACAGGTTTTCCCCAATTTTTTTAAGCACCGCGCTCTGCAAGTGGCAATTTTTGGGAGCTGTTTGACCCTGTGGCGCATCCGCTCCTGCTGACGGGTTGGTGGCGATACTTGGCCAACGGGAGTAGGAAAAGTCACCAGCTCTTGGGCTCCTGCTGGTCTCCTCCGGTGCCAAAACGGGTAGATATGGCCAGGAGCAGCCAACCCACAGATTTACAACTATTTTCTAACTTTCTACCTTTAATTCCTAGATTGCTTTTAATCCTACCTGTATCACTGAGGGAGACCAGTTTGCAAAAGTTCCCCTAGAAAGAAGGGGAGAAAAACACCTAAAGGGATATTGGCTATTGCTGCCCGTTTGATATCCCCATACTGCAAAGGAGTTTTTTTCCATTTGCTTTTTATAAACATGCAAAAATTGGTAAAAAAATCCTTATAACGAGCTGCCGGGAAGCCTCACCGGGGTGGTTTTCTTCTCTGCAAAGAGAATTTTAGCCCAAATTACTGTTGTGCCTGGATTTATTTCTCATAACCCGAGACAGACTTCGGCATGGGTTTTACTTTCATGCAGGCTCCCGGCGCTCAGAGAATCGTAACAAGGAGGAAAAAAAAAAACCCCAAAGAGAGCCCACGGAAAGAGCCTGGCAGGTCGCATCCGAGGAGTTCTCCGTGTCGAGGATCGTTGCCGCCACCCGCGAGACCCGGGCTCATTATGGCTAAAAGTGTTGCCCTCAAAGCAAAGCGCTCGAACGAGCCACGCCGGTGAAAGCTGCCTTTAATCTTCCCCGAGAAGAACGGAGGAGGTTTGCGAGCACGACACCCTCCATCCCTCCCGGCCTTACTTTTGAGCTGGGAGCCGCTTGGGTTGAGGCAAGAACCGCAGCCCCGGCAGCTCTTTGAAATTCAAATCTGTGCTCAGCGAAGCGGTTTGAACTCTCCTCTTCTACCTGTGCTGAGGAAACCATTAAAAAAAGATAAATTGAGGAGCGGCAGAATAGCTGCCGTTACCGACTTGGGGCAAACCTGGGCTTTTGAGTCATCCTTGTCTCCAGCCTCATGTCCAACGGCTGCGAAGGGCAGCAGTTCAGCAGAAGCGAGTGCTAAAAACGTATTGTTTTCTTTAGGGCAATTTATTTCCATATCTACTCACTCACAGGCAGCCAGAGCCGGTAGGTGTCAACCGGTAAAACTACATTATTTCCACCATCACCCTGGCGACGTAAAATGTTAAATGTCTGGCATTTTGGACCACAATCACTTGTTTTTACTGTATGATACTGGTTTGATATAGGTACTGGTCTCTTTTTGAGAGAGGGTTTAAGCAAAATTCAAATTCTAAGGAGCGTAGTTTGGTTTTGTCCGACCTAAATAAGCCGTCTGCCAGCTAACCTATGCATGGACAATGTTTTTAATAAGGAAAATGTCCAGAATAACCACTAAATGATGATAACGGGCTGCTCTGAGCTCGCGTTTTATCCAAAAAGCAGGTCTGGGTGCAATCCTTCCTTCCAGTTTTCACCCTCCAAAAAGCGAACTGGGCTGCTGAAGCTCCAATAAAACCAATTTGCCTTCTCTTAAAAGCAGTCAATTCTTTGCGTTCCTTCTCCCCGGTCCTCCCCTCAGGAGGCAGCAATTCCGCATTTCCATCGCTGACATCGCTGCTGTTCCCGGTTTGGAAATCACGCGCTAATAGAAAAGCTCACAGCAATGAGCTCTACGTTCTGGCAAAGCTCCTTCTCTCGCTACGAGACGAAATGTGCCGACGTTAACGACTGAGCAGCAGCACTGTAAGCGGCCACAACTTCTCGCGGTCCAGAGAGAGACTTTGAGATGAAGTTCTCCTCCTGAAGACTTTTAATAAAAAGTCAAGTGAAGAAGTAGATGGGGAAAATGTTGTAAAAATGGGGTGAGATTATATGATAAATGCCTGATCCTCACTTGTTTGGAGATATAGAAACCTTCCCACAAATAAATCTGCTTTATCTGGAGATTTGTGGTCTCTCCTCCTTGCCAAGGCTCGTTGAGGATGGCTCCAACACGGACTTTACGACTGCTCGCGGCAGCATCCATTTATCATTCACACAAAGCGATCTCAATTACAGCATCCTCTTAGAGAGTTTGGAATAAAACTTGAAAAAGATTCAGATCCTTCTCAAAATCAGTCGCGTCTTGAGACCTTCAGAGGGCTCCCACTCTTAATGCGCTCGGCTCATTAACGGTGACTCCAAGAGTCAAAAGCAGGTATTTAAGCCAAGAGAGGGCACCACCAGCCTTAAACTCCAGCTACATCAAAGAAGAAGGAGCTTCACAGTCTCTTTTTCTTCAAAGCCGGAGATAAGATTCACATATTTATGATGCTTCAACCCATAATGAAAAGAGAAAGCAGGCCAAGGTGAGAACATCCAAAGTTCATCTGAAAGCAGATGCCCTCCAAAACCAACCCCGGAGACGTGACATCATTGCGATTTCTCTCCTAGATTTCAAGATTTTGTTTTTTTCTGCTTTTTTTTTTTTTCATTCACCAAAATGCTTCGAGCCAAGTGCTTCCCCCCCGGCAATAACACAAATAACGGGTAAACCAAAAACCCTCACTCAAAATACGAGCAAACCCACAACCCCCACAATTCCCAGGAATGGTTTCTCGCCGGTGCTGGAAAACCAAATGCTACATTAAAGCTAACCAAGCTTCTCCGGACCGGTCACACGCTTAACGGCACGGATAATAACTTCAAATCCTGACTTTACGTAGCTTTTCGATGGATTTGGGGGAGACAAATTGTTCCTTTGCTGAAGCGCGGCTGCCTTGGGTTTCGAGAGACAAAAAGGAAACACATCTAGCCAGGGCTCAATGGCAGGAATTAGGAAGGCATTTTAATTTAATACTTAATTTAATATTTAGTACCTCAAACCAACTACACGGTGCATAAAACGCAAGGCAAGAGCAGCAGCGTGTCAGAAGTTTGGTTAAAAAAAATATAAATAAATAAGAGTTGCAAGGATGGTTTTATCGACCTGCAGGTTGGCTTGAGGATAGGGGATGGATCCTGCCAACTCCTGGCAGGCTCTAAGCGTCAGATACGAGACAGAATATGCAAACACACGCCTAAAAAAATTAAAGCAGACTTTGCCAAGCCCCAGTGTTGGACTGGACATAGCTCTCGCCAATCCCAGGACCGCAAGCTGCCCATGGAGAGGCCAGAGATCTCCTCTCCTTCCAGCTTCTGCGTGAAAACACCTTATCTGCAATTTTCCTGTTGAGTCAAGGGCTTGGCCAGCTACTGATGGCACCTCAAGTAAAGAGGCTTACCGAAGGTGGCCTATCTAAGGGCCGTTGCAGCCCTGGAGCAGCTTTATCATGTGTTATTTTACTCCTCCATCTCTCTCGATGCAGGTTGGGGTAGCTATCAAAAAGCTTTCAGGCATTAGGCACCCGTTTGCCTTCAAGATTGGGAAATATAAATATCCTGGTACGGTCCACGCCGTGGCGCGGAGCAGAAGATGCTCTTCATGGGGAACACAGATGGCAGAATAACTCGCCAAAAAAAAACCCCGCGGGGTGAGCCCGGGGAGCAGCACAACGCAAAACCGCGCAAAACGAGCAGTGGAAACCAAGAAAGACAAAGATATTCAAGGTAGATCAAGGAAGGCACCCGAGGGATGGGATCAAACTCTAAAAATACAGGGAAGACTAATGCTTCTGCTTTGATGAGGCACAGAGTTAACTACTCTCTGAAAAACTTCACAACTGGACCTCCCCGATGCCACCTCCCCCCCCTCCCCTCCAAAATCGAACCTTTTCTTGTACAAAATCCAAGATGTTCTTGAAGTCAAGGTCATCGTAATAGTGTCTGATGCCCTCTTGGATGTTGGCGTGGAAAACCGCGTTCATCTGGGGAGAGGAAAAATGAAAACCATGGCTCACACATGGAAAAGTCACGGGGAGAATATAGCAAAACATGAACGTTTTTTCATAGCAAGTGTTGCCAGCTATTACCGGAGTAAGAATTTAACCCGCGTGCTGGCACAAGCTTACTTCTTGGGGTAAAATTCATCATTTTTGAGCTCTCAGGGTTAGCAGCATCCCATAGCATCTCTCCGTTTCCTGCACATCCAAGCAGACCCATGCACCTTTATCTATCCGATTTTTCCTATTAAATTCAATTATTAGGGTGACTTCTTCGAAAGCTCCCTCAAGCTCCCCAATCCCATTGCCTAACGGGATTTTACCCCCCGGCAGGGGGTTTCTGCTGCGTTAGGAAGGGCTGGAGGAGGTGAAATGGGCTGTGGCAGCCAACACTGCAGGCTGTACAGCCATTTATCCGTGGGATGAGCTACATGCGGGAGCAGAGACCTCATCAGAGCCCTCAATCACTCCTAATCCCAACAAATCATCCAGCCATTCAATCGTGCCCTGAAAGGGAACGGTGCAGCCGGGCTGGGGCTCTCCCTGCCGCTCCTTCAGCCGTATCTCCGAGGACGCTTTGACACATCAGGCACTTCACGTTAAACACTAATTTAATCGAAAATGTATTTTACAGAAGCCTGGGAAGCTTCTTAGTGAGCTGGGAGCAGAAGCTCGAGATGTCCTACGCAAAGCCCAGCGCAGGTTTGTCGTTCGACTCCTGACAAACCGCCAGGCAACAAATATTAATGAAGGGAAAAGGAACTTTTTTTTTTCCTGAGTTAGAAGCAGGGGAAAGTGAGGGGAAGAAAACGTTGTTTTTCATAATTCACTCTGACATGAAAATTAGAGGTTGGGCAAACCGGGAACGGGGAGAAGAACGGGGAGAAAAAAAAAAAAAAAGAAGAGCAATGAAGGCACGTCAGAGCGGCAAACAAAGCCTGCCACGGCGAGGGATCAGGCAAGGGGATCTGAAAAAGCCTTTAAGAAATTGCTCATGCGGAAGTTCATTAAGATGTTAATTCCTGGTTTGCCCACCGCTAAGACCAACACAACAGGCAACACCCAGGTTTTACCATTTTCTGCTTGTTTTCCCCCAGATAGGCTCCCACGGCCCCCTGAGAAGACACGAGCCTGGAGGCAGCCTCTGTAATTAAATCTTGATTTTAAGGTGGGAGATAAATGTCGCAGGGTTAAATCATCAAGTTCTGGTTATGAGACCTCTCCGGTCCCTTCGCTTCAAGGACGCCAAACCCGTTATCTCCGATAATCTCCAAAACCTCATTTGCATATCAACAGAGCCCATTTCAACGCTCAGTAGCTTCAAGGCGACTAAATTCATTCCTCGTCCCCGCTTATTTAATACAAAATCCAATTAAATATATTTTTACCAAGTTTAATAAACAACCATTGTTCCAAATGCAGATTTGTGCCTCCGAACAATTTCAGGTCAAGTGGATTCATCGCTTGTCGGATCTCTCTTTTCTCTCTCCCTCATTGTTTGATTTTTAATTAGGTTTTGATATTGTCTGTTAAATTTAAATTAAGGGACGATTTAGGCGCTAATGGTTTCTACTCAAACCAGGAGTTTAATCACGAGGCTGCGATCCCCTCTCCTGGTGGCACCTGCGTTTTCCCGTTGCATCCCTGTGGTGCAGAATGGTGCTGAGCACCATCAGTGAGGCTCAAAGGTGGAGCAAAGCAGAGGATTTCATGCTGAATTTCACAAAAATACAGCCTCTACGTGGCAGCACATATTGATTTCCTACACGTGGGAAGGACTCAAGCAATCGGATTTTCCTCAGAGAATCGCATCTCTCCACTGGTGCACTGCATTTTTCCAGGGATCAGAGGGTTTCGGAGAGCTCTGGGAAGCCGCTGGATGGAGTTGGCTGCAGCTCCAAAAGGTAATATCCTCCCCCATTGCCCCCCTTCGACTTTGGGGCTCACCAAGCCCATAAATCCCAGCCCCAACCTGTCTTTGGGGCTCACCAACAACATCACTCCAACCCCAACCCGTCTTTGGGGCTCACCAAGCACACAACTCCCAACCCCAACCTGTCTTTGGGGCTCACCAACAACATCACTCCAACCCCAACCTGTCTTTGGGGCTCACCAACTACACAACTCCAACCCCAACCCGTCTGTGGGGCTCACCAACTACACAACTCCAACCCCAACCCGTCTGTGGGGCTCACCAACTACACAACTCCAACCCCAACCCGTCTGTGGGGCTCACCAACTACACAACTCCAACCCCAACCCGTCTGTGGGGCTCACCAATGACATCACTCCAACCCCAACCTGTCTTCAAGGTTCACCAACTACATAACTCCAACCCCAACCCATCTTTGGGGCTCACCAACCACATAACTCCCAACCTCAACCTGTCTTTGGGACTCACGAACAACATAACTCCAACTCCAACCCGTCTTTGGGGCTCACCAACCACATCACTCCAACCCCATCCTATCTTTGGGGCTCACCAACAACATCACTCCAACCCCAGTCTGTCTTCGAGGTTCACCAACTACATAACTCCAAGCCAACCTGTCTTTGGGGCTCACCAACCACATAAATCCTGACCCCAGCCTGTCTTCGGGACTCACCAACAGCATCACTCCAACCCCAACCTGTCTCTGAGGCTCGGCAACTACACCACTCCAACCCCAACCTCTCTTCGAGGTTCACCAACTACATAACTCCAACTCCAACCCATCTGTGGGGCTCACCAACCACATAAGTCCTGACCCCGCCTGTCTTTGGAGCTCACCAACTACACAACTCCTACCCCACTCTGTCTTCGAGGTTCACCAACTACATAACTCCAACCCAACCTGTCTTTGGGGCTCACCAACCACATAACTCCCAACCCGTCTTTGGGGCTCACCAACAACATAAATCCTGACCCCAACCCATCTGTGGGGCTCACCAAGCACATCACTCCAACCCCAACCCATCTGTGGGGCTCACCAACCACATCACTCCAACCCCAACCCATCTGTGGGGCTCACCAACCACATAAGTCCTGACCCAGCCTGTCTTTGGAGCTCACCAACTACACAACTCCAACCCCACTCTGTTTTCGAGGTTCACCAACTACATAACTCCAACCCAACCTGTCTTTGGGGCTCACCAACCACATAACTCCCAACCCCAACCCGTCTGTGGGGCTCACCAACAGCATCGCTCCAACCCCAACCCGTCTGTGGGGCTCACCAACAGCATCGCTCCAACCCCAACCCGTCTGTGGGGCTCACCAACAGCATCGCTCCAACCCCAACCCGTCTGTGGGGCTCACCAACAGCATCGCTCCAACCCCAGCCTGTCATCGAGGCTCACCAACCACATCACTCCAACCCCAACCTGTCTTTGGGGCTCACCAAGCACATCACTCCAACCCCAACCTGTCTTTGGGGCTCACCAAGCACATCACTCCAACAGGTTTGAGAATATCAAGCCGTTTGTGCAAAGGGAAATGGATTTTTCGAGCCCGTAAGTAGGTGTGTCAGATGATGTTCTCCTGCCTTGCGCATTCATTGAGCCAGCAGAGATTGAGATTAGCTATTTAATCGTTTGATCGATTGCAAGGGCAAGATTAAATTGAAAATGGCAGGGTTTCTTCAGCAGAAGGCGGGCGGCCAGAAAGGACATCCGTTGGAAACATTTGCCATCTCACCAGCTCAGCTATAACTCAAACCTGTCCTTGCAAATACAAGCCAGCCGTTAACGTCATTGAGGCGAGCAGCTTAATGAGTCCTCTGGAAAAAAATAAACCAGCAGGTTTTTGGCTGAGAGTCTGCACAGGGAGCTGTGGTGGGGGCTCTGGGTGGTGCTGGAGGTCCATGGCAGCTCTGGAGCACGATGGGTAGCCCCAGAAGAGCAGGAGCAAGGAAAAACTTCCATTTTCAGGGGTTACGCTAACAGATACTTGCAGATTTTCCTCCCTGATGACACGTGTGGCTGCAGTTTGCCGCCGTGCAGCGTCCAAAGGCCTCCTGATTGCACCCACCTTGTTTTCAAAGATGATTTCGACGAATATCAGCAGCAGCTCCGTGAGGAAGATCACCAGAAGGACCCAGAAGAACTGAAAGGAGAAAGGGAAGGATTAGCCCTGCTCCAAGCCAGGCTGTGTCCTCTGTCAGTGGTTACCTGCAACAAAGGAGACCTGGAAACCCAGAGCTGCTTTGAAATGCTTAGAAATCAGATCATTTCATTACGAGCTCCCCTGGGAGCTGCAAATCCCTTCCAAAGATCTCAGTCCTAAGTGGGAAAGCAGCCTGCTCCCTTGTAGAAACAGTCGCAGGAAGGAAGGATGGATGAATGGACTGAAAAAAGAAACCAGACGCAATTTGAATGGCCAAATTCTGCTCCGGGAAACTGGTAAAATGGATGCAGTGGGAGCAAAGGTGGTGGATATCTGGATGGATATAGGTGTGCAGCATCCCTCTCTGATGGGATACCGGTGCTTGGTTGAACACCGATGTTTCCAAACTGGGCATCCAGTGGAGGATCATCCATGCCCCAGAGTAGGGGCAATAACTTATGATCTGCCAGAACTGATAGTGGCAACGGATTTAGGCTGGAAATCAGTATCCTGATGGAGCAAACGACTTAAACTAGAAGGTCCGATGTTCCTGGAGACACCCGTCAGTCTCCTAATGCTTTGGTCCCTGTCTGAGAGGTCCCATCAGACACTGTAGAGGATGGAGAGCCGCTCATGCTTGTCTCCCCGAGGCCACCTCCATCAGCGACTTTGGATACTCGCCAGGAAAAGGAAAGCGGAAAGTTACCGTGGTAACCAGCTAAAAATCCAAAAGCCAGATTAAAAAAAAAAAAAAAAAGAGGGGAGAGGTAATTTATTACCTCGATATTCACTTTGACCGTTGGTTTATTAGAACAGCCTGGGTACAAAGGCAGGTGGCGCAGGGACCCGCCGACCCAGAAATTATTTCCCAAGCTTGGCAAAACCCAAGCGCCGTTGGAGCAAAACGCCACTTCATGCCCCAAAACATCGGGGTTTTTAATTAGCCACCCGCCAATTAGCCAACCAGTTCTGCACCGTGCTTATTTGCTACGAGCCAGCTAGCGCGGAGAAGCAGCATCGCTTTTCATCGCCAGCTAAATCAGCTCATAACGGGCCAGGTATAATTGGGCAAGGAATCCCATAATTAAGGAACACAATTAACCAAGCACCTGTTATCTCGTGGGCAGAGATGATATGCAAAACACCGCACGCATCCAAACGGGTATAAGAGGGGGTTGCTTCGGGAGGAAGCCCACGGCGGCGCGGCTCACGGCTTTACCAAGCGGGGCACGCCTAGGTCCCACAACGCCGGAGCCAGAAAGAGAAATTCAATTTTGGAAACGTATCTGTTCTTCAACTTTGGTTAAAACCCAAGAAAATAAATTTCAAAAAAGGCGCCTTGTCCTCTGTTTACCGGGAAAAAGTGCAAATTCTTACCAATCCCACTTGAGCAGAGAGAAAAGACGGGCGGCGTCAAAGTCCAAGTGGGGGCCGCTGCCGCGCTCACGGCGCGCTGCTCTGACCAAGAAACGCCTGAAAACCAGCAGGATGCAGCACGCGGAGCCTTTCTTCTTGCCAAACTCCTCCGAAAGCACCAACCCTGCAGCTCTTCCCCCAGAATCAAGAATTTTAACCCACGAGACCCCTCGCGCAGGTTGCTCTTCTGCTTTTTCTAGCGCTTTGGCCGTTGCACCAATTTTGTTGTTCCCCCCCCCCCCACTCTATTTCCTTCTTGCAGTCTCGGTTTCTGCCCTCCAGCTTGCCAAGTCCTGATGCAAAAGGCGAGGTTGATGCAATACAACTCAGCCTGCTCCGTGCATATTGAAATCAAGGCTAATATTTAATATCCAGGTTCGATATGTGATTTATAAACAAAGGCGGGCGTGTCGTGCCGAAGTCCATGGGATGCCGGCTGTACCCGGCTATTAGGAAAGCGATGACTATGGCTTTCAAATGCTCCATCAAGCTGAGGTTCACAGGCAGCAAACCCCGCCGTTTCCAAGGGCGCAAGCCCAAAAAAGAGCTTAACTTACGGACTTTATAAATGGGGGGGAAAACGCCAGCATTAACGGGGAAGAAGGACACGGCAGATGCCGACTGCAATGCCTTGCGAGAGGGAAAACGCGAAGCTGGGGAGTCACAGAGGTGATGCCCAGCTCCCCCTGGACGCTCCGCAATACGGAAGCTCGCCTTCAGAAAGCCCACAGTTTCCTCGATAATTTATAGAGGATTTGCAAGAAAAGCGAGCGCAAAGCAGCGCGAGCCTTACAAATGTGCAGCCCGAGCGAAAACCGCCTCTTCTTCCCCCAGATAACGGCCGAATGGAGCACGCAAACCCTCACTGGACGCACGGACGTAGCGGAAAGTGGCACTTTTTTCACATTCACAAAGATAGCGGCGACCGTCGGTAACCGTAATGCACATTTAAGGGGTGAAACTGCTGGCAACATCCCCGATTGTCCCTTTTAACCAGTGCATCGCAGCCCTTGCCGTCTGCCAGACCGGGCACAAATAAATCAGCATTTTGTTCCTTAAAACGACTCCAGCAGCAAAATAAAGAGTGAAAAATCCCCATCAAACAGCATTTAACCTCACCTTGAGCCGCTGTAAGTTTGCCGCAAGTTCAAAATCACAAAGCGAGTTAAAAAAAAATAAAAATAATAATAATAAAAAAAAGATCACTAAGCAGCGTGGCAAGGAGCTGGTTTCCCCCCCCCCAATTTTTGCAAAAAATTCACCCTTCGCGTGGAAGCGGTGGCATGCGAGCGAGTGGCCGTGCCTCCACGGCGTGACCCCCCCCCGCCGGGCGTCACCTCTCGCGTCCCCAAGAGGGGGGGACCAGGAGGGTGCCCGAGGATCTCACCCCTCACGCAGCCCAGCTTTCGAGGAGAGAAACTCCCCAATAAAACCTTCATCTTGCTCGAGACAGCCGGTGCGGGGAAAAGTTGCTCAACTCCTACTCAATTAACACTCGCCGCAGCCAGCTCCCTTTAAAGAGCTCATCGATCCAGAAGTTCGCAATAAATTATGCGGCTTAATTTCCTCCAATACCTCGACACAAAGATTAATCGCCCCCGTTCCCACGATCAGCAGAGCTCCGAGCCGCTCCTTCCCTCCTCTAACAAGTCTCCAGCGCCGTTTCGCTCATCATTAATCTCTCCCGAAGCCAAATCGAGCGCAGAAGGAAAGCGCCCGGGGGACCGCGCTCTGCCCGGGGTTTAGAGAGAGGTCTCCTTCCAATTTGGGGTATAACGCCCTTCATTAGGGTCATTTTACACATAGGTTGCCCGGAGCGATCCCTTCCCAGTACCTCCTCTCTGGGTGGTTGGTTTTCTGCCACCTCCGTACGCCAGGTAGGATGTTCTTGCTGTCAAGTTTAATCTCCCAGAAGCTTAAAAACCACACAAAACGCTGAGCTGGGCCGGAGTAAATGCTTCCAGCCAGGGGTCTGGCTGAGAGAGGGGGGAAACCTGCTGCTGCTTCATCTCCAGACCTCCAATTTCCAGCTCAAACGTGTCCTCACCGGGCAGAAATGATGAACGCAGGTCAAGGATGGGTTGGAGGCACCGAGGCCGAGGGATGAATAAACCACGCAGGGATTCAATTCAGGGACCAGCCCAGGGAAGGAGCTTTGAGCCATGGATAGAGGCTGAGCATCGCTCCTGAGCTCGGAGGCACTCGGGACACCCATGGCCACGGGAGGTTGTGAGAGACAGACTGTCAATTCCCTGCCGAGGGGCAGGAGCCCTCCAAGCCTTCGATGGAACGCCTCGAACGCTCGCGAGGAAAGAAATACCGCAGGCCTGGCCTTCAGAGAACGGATAAGGCTTCACGCTTCTGGCGCCGGAAAGTGCGGGAGAACTGTCGTGTGAAGCCAGGATGGTTCTGCCACTCGCGTGGTGAGCTTGCTCGTTCTCGGTTCTCCAGGCCGTCGCGTCCCGCGAGCGACCTTTGCTTCATTCTCCGCGCAACGCACGTGAAAGCGCCCACCCCTGCACGCGCTAATGAAGGTTACGGAGAACACGCTAAACACGGGTGACGACGGCACGCGTCTCGCCACCCGAATCGCGCTACACGTCACCTGGGAGAAGGGAGAAACCTGAGCCGAGGCTGTCCTGGGCAAGGGGGGTGGGCCGTGCTGGTTCAGCAAACAGAAAAGGGGAAAAGAAGTGCCCCTGGGGGGGAACAAAGAAGAAACAATAGAAGAAGATTGTGCCTGGGAAGATTCTTCCCAAGAAAGAAGACCGTGCCTGGGAAGATTCCCTGAAGAAGACGCTGGAACCAGGACCGGTGATCTCTTTCTCTCCGGCTTTTTCTCCGCCTTTTCCTTTCTCTATCCCTCAGTTTCTCTTAGAACTGTTCAGTAACTGGTAGAGTTGGGAAGTAACGACCTTAAGTAGGACCTTAAGTCCCGCTTGCCAGCAGTTGGCCTGTCCCTGTTGTTCGGCGACACGACGCACACCTCACCACTTGCCATCGTTTGTCATACTCCCAACCAATCCTCGGGGACTCGTTAAGACCTGCACTAACCATTTGGGGAAGCCGATAAACGTTTCTATATGGACCTTGAGATTTATCTCACCGTCGTCGGCGCCGTTGGGAATTTGCGGATCCGAAGCCACTCACCCCCCGCCGGCTTTACTGGGAGCGGGACGTGACAGAGGTTCAGCCATGCCAAGCCCCAGTGTGTCTCCAACGGGATTCTGGATGGGAGAGGGACGCTCTGTTTGCCAGGGACGGGGCAGGGAAAGGAGGAGACGCAGCCGGTAGGATGGAAGAGCTCCTGGAGCAAGGCGAAAAGCATCAGAGAAGTCTGTGATGTTTATTTCATACGAGCAACCTCCGTCTGCGAAACGCGGCTGGGATCTCACAGCGTGGCCAGGGAGAACGACCGGCCGCCACAACTGCAGGGAAATAAAGAAAAGGAAAATATCCAAAAATCCTTCCTTTCTACCCAGTTGCCCCTGCAGCACCCAGGGGCTGATAAAGGGAGATATTTGCTTCTTGATAATCCATTTCTTCGGGTCAGTCACAGGGAAGGAGATAATAAGAGCGATAACAAGGATTGTAATTTCTAGAGAGCCCGTGATACCAGCCAAAAAGAAAAGAATTAAACCCATAAATAGATTCCCGGGTACTTTGCAGGAGGACACTGGGAGAGCTGAGGCTGAAGAAGCTGCTCTGGCAGCTCCTCTGCCCTCTTGATGAATCTAACGTTAAAACAGTAGAGGCAGATCATAAAAAGCTGCCTAATTTAAGAAACCAAGTGGGGTCTTTTGCCAAGAAAAAGTTACTGCTCACGCTTAAAAGAAAAGACTCTACAAGCCCCATATAACGAGACCTCATAGAAGTGAGCGGAGGAGGAATAGAGGGGTTTGACCCCTGCTCCGTGAAAGGTGGAGATAATTTTGTCCTCGCTCCAGGCTCTACAGGCACCGTTAAACCCCCGTGGGAACAGGTACGTTCTGCACTCGTGCAAATAACCCCCCGATATTTTATTTTTATCCATTTCTATAGCTGCTTCTCCAGCGAAGGAGCTGAGTCAGCCCCAGCGAAGCCAACGCACGAAAAGGCTTTGGCCTCACTAAGACAAAAGTGGCGCCAGGCCGCCGAGGGATGGAAAATCTGGACTTCCCATCCCCAAGACAAAAAGAA
Source organism: Rissa tridactyla (assembly GCF_028500815.1). Taxonomy (NCBI): domain Eukaryota; kingdom Metazoa; phylum Chordata; class Aves; order Charadriiformes; family Laridae; genus Rissa; species Rissa tridactyla. The sequence goes on from NC_071485.1 coordinate 3,190,082, forward strand.
ACTCGTGCAGTTCAGTTTCCCTTCCTATAAAGCACAAATCCCCCCCCGTTTTGCACGCGCGGGAGTTTACAGCATGGCGATCCCCAGGTTTTGCCGTATTTTGGGGCAGCCGGAGAAGGAACCGGTTGTTCCTTCTTGAGAAACGGGAACGGATCGAACGTGCAGCCGCAGGAAACATGCCCGAGGCGGAGGCGTGCGATAAAGAAACCTTTCGCTCTACCTGGGAGGCCACTAAATCATCCCCTCGGCAGGCGCCTGCCTCCTCCTCCGCCTTCCTCGGGACCACGGAGGAGTCCCGCGTTTCACGTGAGCACAGAAACACGAACCCGGTTGCTTTTGTCCCCAAATTGAAACTTTAAGTAACGCTTTTTAAAGAACCTCTTTTTTTTTTTTTTTCTTTCCCCCTCCTAATGACGCGTTGGAGCTTCCTCCCACGCAGAGTGGCCTTTTCTAAGGGCTTGCTTTTCTTCTGAAAGACACCTGCATGCAGCTCTTCCTCTGAAAACCCAAATAATTGTTTATTCCTACACAGAAACAGCTTTCGTAGTGGCTTTGAAGCAAAAAAATATCTCCAAAATCTGTCAGGAATGTCTCCTACACAGACAAAACGAGGACAACAAAGCCCAAATGATAAGACTTTGCAGAGCACCTTCTGTTTTAGCAATACAGCAATAACCCTCTGCCCGGGATATTATTTTTACATTATTTACACTATTTTACATATTTTATTCATACGAACTATGTTATTTTGTTTAGGGGGCAGGCAGCATGCCCCTCCTGCCCACCCACCCAGCCGCCCACCCACGGGGCTCATGACCCTCCCCCAGGTTTCACGCAGGCACTTACCAAGCCTTAAGTCAAAATACACATTTCCTTTACGCTTTACAAGCTAAATAACCAAGAAGTCCGCTTTTAATCCCAAAAGAGCCAGTTGCTTTACAAATAACGAACTGGAACTCCCTGAGAGCCCTGGGCAGGCAGCATGGTCTGTCCTCCACGCGCTCCAGGCACCAGCCCTACCTCCACCGCGTCCCACAGATGCTGCTCTACCCCGTTGAAGACCAAATCTGCTCCCCCGACCTGCCAAAAAAAACCCCTTTTTACCCCCTTTGTGCTTTTATAGCCTGCAGATGGGTCAATTTTAGATGCTGTTAACCCTTCCTTGGCTATAGCCCTGCTCCCGTCTCAAGACCAGGATGGATGCTGCAGCTAGAACACGCTCATGTTCCCCAAACCCCCCCCAAAATAAGGTTTTTATGACCAGGGATGGATGGCGCCTCTTAGATCCCCCCCCACCACCACCTCCATCCAGTTCCATGAGCGATGGCTCCTTTCAAATCCCATTTATTTCAGAGTTTGAGGGACAAGCAATCAAAATCCCCCTCTTCCCAAAGATCTCTCTACCTGTTGCTTTCCCCCTCCAGTCAGGAGAAAATATTTCGACGGCGCAATTGGCTCGATTCACCGCACCAGGCAATTCACCGGAAACCCTTAATGCAGATTAAACCCCTTGAATGCTATTAATATCATCTCAGACTTGGCAAAAAAACCCGCAAAACCTTCTCCTCAGCCTTATTCGGGTGCTCACCGGCATCCCTTCATCGACTCTGAGGGATGCTGGGGAACCACCGGCCGTTCTCTTTAAGGAGTAAAAATGCAGCATGGGATAGAACTTCTATTTATTAAAAATTCATATCGAGAAGGTAAGCGACTCCAGAGACGTCTGTAAATACTCCACGCGTGGAGGATTTCTGGAAGGATTTTTGGATCGTCAGCCCTTTCCTGGGCTTTCCAGCAGCAGTGAGGCCCCACTAATTCACTGCACGGATGGCTGTTATTATCGCAATGGTTAATTTAACGATAAGATTAAAAAAGAAAGAAGGGGGGGAGCGCCAAGGAAAGAAACGCAACACGCTGGGAGTTTGCTGGCGATGCTCAGCCTACGAGGAAGAACAACATATGCTTTTTGCCGCTCGCAAAACCTTCCCAAACTGCTCCTAGAATGGGGACACTGCACGAAATCCAGAGGGAAAGTGCCAATAATTAGCGCGGCACAAGAATCATTAACTCCCCCGGGGCTCCAGCCCCCTCCTCTCCCTCAGAGCCAAAGCCGGGCCGAGCAAATCCTCATTTAAAGCACGTTGTGGTGATTAAAAAGCCCCAGCCAAGAGGCGAGCAACACTTCGCAGAGGAGATCGGCCACAATTTCTTGCACAAAGCTCCTTCTGCCACCCTGGGGTTTCCTGCTTTGTCTCAAGCAAATTAAATAATAATAATTAAAAAGGGTTGAAACCCACAGATGAAAAGGCGAATAGACGGGTAAAAAGTGCTGGCGGGTCCCTGCAAGGCTTTTTCTCCCTGTATTTTTAGGGGATTTGGGTCTTGGAGGGTTTTTGCAGGTCCGTCCCACCCAGGAGAAGGCTGGGGATGCTCGTTAGGGAAATAAGGCGCTGGAAAGGCTGCCCGTGGGGAGCAGCGGTACCCGCCTGCTCCTGCGTCCGGGATATTTCCAGCTGTCCCAGCAATTCCCAACGCTCGCTGCTGGGCAAAAGTCAGGTCCTCCTCATTTATCCATCCCTCTGCGGCAGCTAAGAAGAAAAAAAAAAAAAAAAAAAAAAAAAAAAAATCAAGAAAGTGATATTTTTGTTTAAAGAACCTGCAATCAGAGCGTGCTCTGTAATCAGCGGGCTGAGGAAGAAAAAAGAAATCTATGCAGATCCCCCAGCAAAACTCTGCAGGAAGGTGTTTCTCCAATCGATTTTTTTTTTTCCCCAGCAGGGTCTAATTGTGTGCTAATTGTCAGGGATTTGGTTTTGTGAGAGTTAAAGCGGCACCATTGAAACCTGCCGATATCAGAATATCCAGTGAAAACTCTGGATTGCGGATGCAGGGAGCTGATCCCCCACCCCGGGGCAGTGGATCCCGGACCCGGAGGAGCATAAAGAGAACTGGGGTTTTGCAGGGATGCTTTGCACAAAGCATCCTCCAATTAACCTAAAATTACCCCGCGAGCAGACAAAAGCAGGTGGAAAAATGCCTGGTGACCTCCCTCGGGGTTATCACCCTGGATGAGTTCAAACACAGAAACGCAGCTTCATTTCTCCTGCAAACCTGTGACCAGAAGGAGCCTTTAATTGTTAAGTTTTCCACTCTTGATGTGTGATATAGAATGGTTTGGGTTGGAAGGGAACTTAAAGACCATCTAGTTCCAACCCCCTGCCCTGGGCAGGGACACCTCCCACCAGCCCAGGTTGCTCCAAGCCCCGGCCAACCTGGCCTTGAACCCCTCCAGGGATGGGGCAGCCACAGCTTCTCTGGGCAACCTGGGCCAGGGGCTCACCCCCCTCACAGCAAACAATTTCTTCTCCAGATCTCATCTCAATCTCCCCTCTGTCAGTGTAAAACCCTTCCCCCTCGTCCCATGGCTCCCCTCCCTGCTCCAGAGTCCCTCCCCAGCTTTCCTGGAGACCCTTTAGGGACTGGAAGGGGCTCCAAGGTCTCCCCGGAGCCTTCTCTTCTCCAGGCTGAACCCCCCCAGCTCTCTCAGCCTGTCCCCACAGCAGAGGGGCTCCAGCCCTCCCAGCATCTCCGGGGCCTCCTCTGGCCCCGCTCCAACAGCTCCGTGTCCTCCCAATGTCCCCAGTGCTGGAGGCAGCACTGCAGGGGGGTCTCCCCGAGCGGAGCAGAGGGGCCGAATCCCCCCCTCGCCCTGCTGCCCATGCTGCTGGGGATGCAGCCCAGGCTGCGGGGGGTTTCTGGGCTGCCAGCGCATGTTGCCAGCTCATGTTGAGCTTCTTACCCCCCCAACACCCCCAAGTCCTTCTCCTCAGGGTTGCCCTCCAGCTGCTCTCTGCCCAACCTGTATTCGCGCCTGAGATTACCATGACCCAGGCGCAGGACTTTGCCCTTGGCCTGGTTGAACTTCATGAGGTTGGCATGAGCCCACCTCTCCAGCCTGACACCAGGTCCCTCTGGATGGCATCCATCACACCACAGAGCCAGAGCCGCCGAGGGCTGCCGTCCCAGCCATCGATGCTGCCCCGGTTCATAACACACCTCACTTTAGAGGAAGCTGGATGCACCCGACCTCCAAAACCTGCCTCTTTTGCAACCAAAACCTGCAACCGCTCCTTCAAAAGCTGCATCTCACCGATGGGAAAGACCAGGCGGCAGGGTCTCTTGCTGCGGCTACAACAGAAGGGGCAACTCTTTCCCCTTCTTCATCCTCTAAGAGGGCAGAAATAACCAAAAAACAGCCTAAAGGAGATGCTGGTCAAATCCCATTTCAGCTGGAAATCGCTTTAATTTTTTCTTGGCAGGGAATCTCCATATTGCCCGTAAATATCCCTTTTTTTTTTCTTTTGCTAAACTGCGGGGCTCTCCCTCGTTCCTTTCGCAGGGACAGAAAAACCCACCTCCAGCCATCGGCTGCAAACTTTGCGAACCCAAGGCAGCCCAAATTCACCCCAAATTCCTCCAACCGCCGAGGTCACCGCGCTCAGGGGACCGCTCTGAGCCTTTCGGTTCATCCCAAAGGCTTTTCCAAGCCCCCTGGTCTCGGAAATTTGCCTCTTGAATGCAAATATTCAAGGCGCTATTTCTTTTTGCTGGCCTGGAGGCGAGCCCACCCCGGGGTAAAATGGATGAGCTGGATCCCCCCTGCAAACCCTCTGCTCTCAACCAAGAGGTTTTCCAGCACCGTGAAACCACGAGAATTCACCCAAGTCAAATATCCAAGTGGTTTAAGTGCAGGCAATGCCCCCACAAAACATTAACTAGTTCACATAATTCTTCCGAACGCAGAAGAAAAACACAAGGGGAAGGTGCTACTTACTGGTACTTTCACGTGTTTTCACGCCTTCTGATGTAAAATGGATTTTAAGGGGCCGCGACGGGGCGATGAATTAGCGCTGGCGACGTGGCAGAGGGATGCTTTATACGGCACCGCTGTAACAGAGGTTTTCCGCCTAATTTTTGCCCCTTTCTCTGCACGATCGGGGGAAAAAAAAAAACCCAGCTGCTTGGACCAGCTCAGACCTCAAAGTGCTCCTTCACACGTGCATTATTCTGATTGCTTTTATTCAGGGCCCCCAAGCTTCAAATCACTGTAGTAGCTGACTCTCTTCGAGGGGGAATTTATCTTCCCAGGAGAAGGACAATTCTCCATCCACACAATAGCTCTGTGATTGCCAACCATTTCCCCGCAGCCGCGCTCGCTCCCCTCTTCAAACCTGACATATCTGCCATCTCCCAGCGTTTAATCTCTTTATTTACACGTGCAATCAGGGGCTGGAGCCGGGGGGGGGGAGCCGGGGGGAAGGTACGTTTCAAGCCCAGCTCCCAACCTTGAGAGTAAAAGTACAAAATTGCAAAGAAAAATAAATGGCGGAGCTGGTGGTGGCCGCCAGAGTTTGCCTTTCACATCTTGCTGTTGCTGACATTTGGAAATGGCAGTATAAATATACATTTATAGATGTACATACAAGTGTTTTTATATATAGATATGGTTATGTTGGGTTTATATTTATACATAACACCCGCAAAAGGCCAAAAGAGCTGCTGCAGCAGCTGATCTCTCGCTGCCACAAACCCAAGGTCAAATCCTGCCTTGGGTGATGAATTCTGGCAAACCCAAGGCAGGAAAGGAGGAACCCAAAAAAAGCTCACCAAATGGAAAAGAAAAACGGGAAAGTTGGATTTCTCGTCCTGCCTGGACCCTCGTCTCTCCTCCGTTCTACATAAAATAAATGCAACTCCATCAAAACTCCCTGTGAAAATTCAGGGTTTTACTGACTTTTTGGAAGGTAAAACTTCCATGGGATGAACACACGGGTCTCAAGCCCCCAGGCAGGAGACGCCGAGTGAGATACGATACATTTCTAGCAAAAACAGCGCTAAGAAAGCCATGGGGAGGAGTCAATTTGGGCATATTCAACTGCCAACCCCGTTGCGGGAGCAGCCTGTCCCATTGCATTTCCAGTTCCTCGACCAAACCATCCCAGCTCCCCCCAGCCGTCTCATCGAGCAAGAGAAAGATTGATTTCCACAGTCTACTCGCTCAATCGCCCTGAACTCCCTCAAAGCAAAGGCAAGCCGTCTTCACCAGACCACTCCGCAGCTCTTCCAGCCTCACAAACGTTAACGGTGACAGAAGAAACTTGATTTCCGAATAAAAACTCTTAACCCGTCTATTAAACACAAATCTTCGTAACGCCAATTACACGCGCCAGCAGCTAAAATCCCCGGGTTTTGGCTCTAATTTTTTTTTAATAAACTTGAGCGGAGAATTGCAAGCGGGCGGCTTTATTGAATAAACTTTGCTCAGGTTATTAAAGAAGTCATTAAAGACGCGATAATCGGGCTGCCGCGCTGGGAAGAGTTGCGTGCTTGCGCGTGGCAATTACGGGTGATGAGTGGAGAGGAGGAGATTGATAAGGAAAAGATTAAAACCAAGACGTAATTTGTGATACCTTGCCGGGCGGATATTGGAATAATATATCAAAGGGCGGATTTAGGAGCTGGGTGGCTTTTCAAATTGTTTCGCCCAAGAGAAATGTTGGTCGATTTTTGTCCGGGGGGCGAAGGAAAATAAAAATCCATCTGTCAGCAGTAAGTGACTGAGATGAATGAGGATTTAACGAGTGCGCGCACCCGCACTTCTCCTAGGGAAAAAAAAAAAACAAAACAAAAAAGGTTATTAATGTCAAGTGCTATCTGACAAATTTTTGTAGGGCATTGAAATTTTTCCTCCCAGGTGGAGAGGAATGTATTGCCCGCTCTCCAGATTAACAAGATGCATTTTGAGATGAAGCCACAAGTCAGTTTTTATTAGTGATTTGAAGTTCGGGGGGGTTTTGTGCTCATCGTTAGCTTGGGGTCCCTCAAGCCGCGTGTGCGGGCGTTGGAGCAGCTGCAGGACATCTGCGCACGCAGCTCCTAAGAGCCCAAAGGGATTCATGCATCCATTTTCCATCAGCATCGACGGATGCATTTTTATGCTGCCTCATGACACAATCTCCAGGGTCTGTCCCGAGTCCATTTTTGGGGCTCACGGGGCAGAGCTCCCTCCTCCGTGGTCCCCACACCACCGCATTCCCCCTCAAAGTGAACAGATTGCAAACCCCACTAACCAATAACGTCTTTTCAAGAGTTTTCCTGGTAAAATTTAGCGGAAAACGGGTGTGAAACAACTTCTACAAATGAAAGCCAACTCCCAGTCTCCCACACCTCGAGAGGCTGCCGCACGAGAGAGGATGGCCCACAGTGAAATCCCCTGTGAATTCCTGGTAGGAGCACCCACTTTTGGGTCCTGGATGGAAACGCTGATGTATTTCACAGACAATTCCAACCTAAAAACAACCGAGAAGTCCCGGCACGGCCGCGTGGTTTTGCCAATATGACCATGAGCAGGTAGAGCACAAGAGAGCACCAAGTAATTCGGCGCCATAAAACCATGCCAGCAGCAAGGGTCTTCCCAGTGCAGCCCAGTTTCACCGGGGAACTGCTTTCAGATACAAGGATAAAGCACTTTTGCTGGGATAAGCTGCATCTCCACCAGGAAAACACTCATCCAAGGTTGCTCCCCTGCAGACCTGCTACCCCTTTGAGCGGGCAAGTCCTCCATGGCTCATCCAAGGTGGCAGAGCAAGCCAGAGGTGGACATGCAAACCCACGCTCGTGGCCGGGGCTCTCAGAAATGATCTTTAAGTCTGGTTTTTTTGTCCGCTCTGAGCTTGCAATGCTATTTCCTACGAGAAGAGGCGGCATTACGCTTTTCATCTCCGCGCAGACCAGAAATACCTCCCGTATTTGCGCGCCTGGGCAATGCCTGCGCGAGGAACACCCTTATTCATCTCCTCATCGAGAGCATTTCCAAAATGCTTCACTCCCTTTGTGCTCTCCTCCTGGTGCTGATGCCCATCAAGCTGAATATATCCCTGGGGAAAACAGCATTTCAGCTCCGAGACTGGGAATTAGGCTGGATCCATTAGCAGAAACGGACGGTGGTTTAGTGGATTCATGGTTTCGTGGTGGACTTGGCAGTGCTAGGTCAACGGTTGGACTCGATGATCTTAAAGGTCCTTTCCAGCCTAAAGGATGCTACGATTCTATGAAATACCACCTAATTTATCTGCTCCTGGAAAACAGATAATTAATGCAGCATCGGGGCAATTGTGGTGCTCTGCAGCCAGCTAAAGGCAGGCGAGGAGCCTTGAGTAACCCTAAAAACCCACCACCCAGAACCTATTTCGACCCACGAGACAAACATCCCCTTTCCTATATCCTAGCCAAAAGGGACGCAAGTGTTATTGTGCGCGATGACTTGCACGAGTATCGCTTTATTTATTCCACATGGCAGGCGTGAAGCTGCTTATATCCACGGGGAGAAAAAAGCCAACCCAAAATGGGCAGGATTATTTCTTTCTCTCAGCCGTGCCCATCGCAGAATTGATTCGGCCGACAACCTGTGAAATACAGCTAATGAGCTTGGGTTTCTGTCGCCCTGAGTCGCTCCAAGGATGAGATTTCCTACCCTCTGATGTGTCAATTTTCCACTTCCAAATTCGGTCCGGGTTTGTGGAAACAGAGTATTAGCCGTGATTCATGAGTATTAGCACAGAAAGAAAAATATAATCGGAAATCTGAAGTGCTTATCCTTCTTTGGACTCAGCTGAGATAGAGCGAATACAATACCGTACAGCTTTAAAAGCAGACAAACAAGAACGAAGACAAAATGTTCCCCACCAGCAACATCACTTTCAGCTTTGGTGGAAAAATATTTTCTGGGCTTAGAAACTACAGAGCTTTGCCAGTTGCTTTGCCGGAGAGGAAAAAGAGGATTATCTGTTAGAAGTATAACTGAGTCCAGGCGAATGCCCCCTGCTCTCATTTAGCATCCAAACCGAAGGAAACAAGTCAGTTGACAGGGAATTAATGAAAAATTAATTTTTAAGCAAGCACGCTGTCAGGGCTATTGAAACACCACAAGTATCACTCGGACGGGATGTCTCCGGCCACCACTTGGAGACTCCTCCAAACACGCGGGGTCGGGAGGCAGCTCTCGACGGGAGCAGGCGGTACCACGCCGCAACGGAGATGCGATGGGAAACCTCTTCTGCTCGCTCGCTGCCCAGCCTTGACCCTTACGGTCGGGCCGGATGATCTGAAAGGTCCCTTCTAACCTAGGCGATTTGGCGATTCTATGGTTTTATGACCCCAGCAACCTTCCCAAGGGCAACGCAAACAGCCACCCCTTCGCAGGTGGCACAAACCCAGACGTATCGAAAAAGCAACGATAATTTCATCTGCTCATACAGAAGCAAAGACAATATTGGTTTTCCAATTCAGGCTCCCACCTGCATTAATTGGAAATGCAAATGACGAGCAATTTTTAAAAGCAATATTGCAAGCCGGTACAAGTGAGTGCTAGCTACCCGGAGCGTTTGATTTTTATAAACCAATCAACCCAAACCAGTGGGAGATGAAGGTGTTATGCAAACCCTTAGCACTCAAGGCACGCGTGAGCCGGCAGGAAGGCTCCGTGGACCAGCACGGATTATTCATCCGAAAGCAACTTGTTCACCGAGGGAGCGTCGGATGCAGCCCAAGAGCCAAGAGAGCTGTCACGGAGCTCATCAATGGGCGTTGGCCCTGAGCGCGATGGAAGAGCTTCGCTCCCATCTGAATGGAGGGAATGGATTATAATCCAGCTCCTCGCTGGGGGCAGAGGTGTTATCCCAGAGCAAGGGCAGAGATAAACTGCAGGAAGGATGCGTGGTCGGATGCTCAATGCACCGACAAAAGCCCTGGAAAGCAGGTTAGGAGTGAACAGCTTTGCCCTGGTGTTCTGGATCTCTTCCAGTTTGGATTTCAAAAGTAATTTTTCCCTCTGCTAAGAACTCCTTCGCAAAAGGAAATGAAGCTATTTTCTATCGGCATTGTCACAGCTAAAATAAACTTAACAGTGGAGAGTTTGCTGCACCAGAGATGGGATCTCAGCCCCAAATATAACTCCCTTGTTACCCCCGGAGGAAGGCAGCAGTGCTTCCCGCAGGTGTCCAGAGGCATTCAGCCATGGATAACAGGGAAATTAGGGTGCCAGCTCTGCAATTTAAATACATCCTCTCCCCATTACCCCTCCGCTGGTTCATGGCTGAGCTGAAAACACCAAGCAGTCACATCAGGAGAGCATTTAAATCCAGGAAGGGGCACACTGTCACTGTAAGTCATGATGGTGACTCGTTATGATACATTAATTTTCCCCCTTGCGATCACCCAGACGGTCCCGAGGGCTGCACAGGGAGCGCGGTAACAGCCTTACCGTCTTCAGCAGCGTCCGGTTGTCCCTGAGGGACCCCACCATGCCCACAAAGGAGACGCCGAACATGGTGAAGCCCAGCAGGAGGAGGATGATGGCCGGAGCCAGGAAGATCCCTTCCAAGGTTTTGTGCTTCTGTCTCTCCACTTCGGCGTAAATCCCAACGCACAGGATCACGAGGCCGAGGATCTGCAAGGGAAGCACGGGATGGGATTCAGACGCCTGCGGGGAAAAAGCAGAGGCTTCGAGGGAGAGGCGGAGGTTGAAGATGTCCCAGATGGCCAAGGAAAACCCACCCAACTCCAGGCCATTTACCACCCAATCCCAAATGGTGCCATCAGCGCTCATCCCCTTTGCTCAAGGCTGGGCTGCTCTCCCTCTGGCTGGGAAGGGGAGGTATAACTGCAGCGCGATCAATGCAGCTGGACAGGTTTTGCCAGGTTTTCCCTCTCCCCTCCCTTCATGGTCTGTCTGGATGCTCAGCTTGGCCCTTGCCTTGGGTTTGATAGTCATTAAGACCCACAGCCCACCCTCCCAAACGCCACCTTGAGACAGCACAACCCCCAAAACCGTTCATTTCCCTCCAGCATTTTTACACCTGGCGTGAGCACCGGCTCCACACCCAAACCCACAGCTCGCCCTCCCTTCACACACCGGCACCGGCTATTCGAAACAAAGCTAACGGCACCGTTACGAAGCGCTTTTGATCCCTGGATGAAAAGTGCCATAAAGAAAAGCAACGGATTATTTATGACAACCTTCTTCCCCTCTCTCCCCCTTCAATGAAACAGCTCTGGTTGAAAAAGAGAGCCTAACGATGCCGGGATAAAGCAAGGTTCCGCAAAGGGCTCTTTACGTCCCTTCAGCTCCTTCAACATCAAAGCCAGCACCGCGATCCCAAGCGTTTGGTGCTGTCAGGAGCCGTTCGCATCGCGCCCGTCGGCCCCGCGGTGCAGCCGGTGCCGAGCTGACACCTGAAAAGGTCAGCGAGGAAAACGAGGAGCATCCGGAGATCTTTTCATGTTGCTTTTTGCTGCCCTCCCCACTCCAAATGGCAGCGGGAGCCTCCTGGGGGAAAGCCCCCAGCCACAGACGCTCGAACTCAAAAACCTACATCTCCAACAAGGAGAAAAAAATGCCTTTTTTTTTTTTGCTCCTTTTCCATCATTTTCTCCTTTTCTACCTGTCCTCGTTTGAGGACTGGCCACTGAGACGAATGACACCATCGCTTCCACCTTTCCAAAAGGCTTCGTTGCTCCTAACGAGTTTGCTCGAACTCCTCCTGCTAATTCACACCAAACCCTTAATTTTCATGCACAATCTTAGCTTTTTTAGGGGGAGTTTATTTATTTTTTTTCCTTCTCCACTCCGCCTGGACACCATTTCTGGTGTGGTTTTGGGGCTAGTTTATGTCTATCAATCACTGTCCGCTTCCAGGCTCCAGCTCATCTCTAAAGGAACTGAAATTTCTCAGAAAGTGAAATTTAGCCTCGTGATATTTTAGTTATTCGAAACTACACAGACAGGCCTATTTCTATTAACAGGCTTTTAATCACAGTTTCATCCTTATACTCTATTTTAAGCGTCAGGTTGGTGCGTTGGGATTAGGTTTGATTTAATGTTTCTCTCTTATACGGTGTCCCAGGAAATACATTTGGCTTTGAAGGCGGGGGGTAGACATTAATGCACACCCTGCTAATCCCCGCCGTTCCTCCTGCGTGCCAATCAGAAGCACTTTCTCCGTTTTAATTAATCCATCTGCGATGCGAGCGAGGGAAGAGATCACGGGAAGCGCAGGGAGCAAAGCCGGGAGGGGGGTCGAGGGCTGGATGCTCGAGGGGCTGAGGGAGCAGCGTGCATGGGAAGGGCTTCACCTGCCAGCGGGGGAGAGAAACCCAGGAGGGTTTGCAGGATGGACACGTGAATTGCATACAAATAGTTTTTCCAGGGCTGAAAGTATCCTTGAAAAATTTAAAATACGTGGCGTGCACGAGGCTGCTGTAGGATGGTGCTGGTCCTTCCTCCAGCATCGCCACGGCCATGACTTTGGCAGGGAAACCCCCACCAGTGCCACGCTAACACCCCTCTTGTTCGGAGCGGGGCACGCACCGCTTATTTGCCATGCAAAGGCAATGGGGAAATGCAAACGCAGTGGGGAAAAGGCGCTGCACGGCATGCGGAGATACTGACAGAAACCCAGGCCATGCTGCATGGCGTCTTTTGGGTTTCATGGCTTGGAAAAGGCCACATGCGATTTATGGGCAAGCAACTCAAACTAGTCCCTGGGAGTAACCGTCATAGAATGGTTTCGGTTGGAAGGGACCTTAGAGATCACCCAGTGCCACCCCCTGCCCTGGGCAGGGACACCTCCCACCAGCCCAGGTTGCTCCAAGCCCCGGCCAACCTGGCCTTGAACCCCTCCAGGGATGGGGCAGCTACAGCTTCTCTGGGCAACCTGGGCCAGGGGCTCACCACCCTCACAGCAAACAATTCCTTCCCCAGATCTCATCTCAATCTCCCCTCTGTCAGTGTAAAACCCTTCCCCCTCGTCCCATGGTTCCCCTCCCTGCTCCAGAGTCCCTCCCCAGCTTTCCTGGAGCCCCTTTAGGGACTGGAAGGGGCTCCAAGGTCTCCCCGGAGCCTTCTCTTCTCCAGGCTGAACCCCCCCAGCTCTCTCAGCCTGTCCCCACAGCAGAGGGGCTCCAGCCCTCCCAGCATCTCCGGGGCCTCCTCTGGCCCCGCTCCAACAGCTCTGTGTCCTCCCAATGTCCCCAGCGCTGGAGGCAGCACTGCAGGGGGGTCTCTCCCGAGTGGAGCAAAGGGGCAGAATCCCCCCCCTCGCCCCGCTGCCCACGCTGCTGGGGACGCAGCCCAGGCTGCGGGGAGTTTCTGGGCTGCCAGCGCACTTTGCCGGGTTGTGTTGAGCTTCTCATCCACCAACACCCCCAAGCCCTTCTCCTCAGGGCTGCCCTCCAGCCGTTCTCCGCCCAACCTGGATTCTAACAAGCAAATATTGAGCTGATCCACCGGAATTTTTTGGCGCTCTCCTTTCTTAGCTCTTCGTTTAAAAGGTCACCCGGCCCCTTGCAACCTGCTTTGCCAAGGGTTTAGTGCTGCCGGCTGGACCCCCAACCCATGTCCACACCCCGACATCTAAAAACCACCCTCCAATTAAAAAAAGAAGAAGAGCTGGTTCTACTCACAGCAGCTTAAAAGCACAAGAAAGCATCTTGAAAAGCCACACACACCTTGCGGAAGGGAATGGATATACTGGCACATCTCCCAGCAAAGGCAGATTGCAAAGAAAGGCTTGCTGGAGTTTAATGAGTTTTGGAAGGAGGAGCAGATAGCGCTGCTGCTGCAGAGGGAGTTGGATGGAAAATAGCTGGGGAGAAAGACCAGCATTCCCTGAAAAGCAGCATTTCTCTGCAAAAAACGATGGGTTTGGAACAAAGTGGCGACATCAACGTCTTTGCCAGGACCTATCCAGCACCGTAAAAAACTGCAAGGGGAATAACCATGTCTTTCATGAAAAACCTGATCATCCCATCCCCCTTCAGCCGCAGATGAGCATCAAAAGCAGCAGGAAAAGTTCGCGGCGCGCCTCGCGAAGCCTGCCTGCCCTGCTTGTCACCACCGGCTTTCTCGGGGAGAGGAGGGTGCTTTTGCCGTACGAATTCAATCAGCACAGATATTTTTGATTCCCGGCGCCACAACCCTTGCCTACCACCCACGCTCGATGACACAGTAAAGCACATAATGAAGTTTGGTGGTAAATCCTCTCTAGTTACACATTAATTGCCCAGTGATCGCCTTAATACAGTGCAAACCCCAGGCCAGACAGCAGCCGGTAATTACGACTGCTCCGCAATGCATCTAAGAGTAAAAGCAAATCTGCGCTTACCCTCTAACGAGAGGATGATTACCCCGTTTCCGTATGACAATAACCACACGATTGAACCCTTGCTGCGGGGAAAGCCAAGGGGGCGGCCGCAGCTCCGCCAGACGGTGCGATGAAGGCGTCCTGCGTCAATTCGCCTCTTACAAACTGGGAAGAAACCCACCTTCGGGTTTTCATTTCTGCCCTGCTTGATTGTAGGGCTCGGTGGAGTCTTGTCGGAGCTCAGTGGGCAGGGGATGGAAGGCAGCGAGCAGCCGCCCCGGGACGTCCAACCTCCATTCCCACCCCAAAAAAGGATCCCCGTGACGCGCTCTCCTCCCTCCCTCCCATTTTCCTGCATGGATAAAGCTGCAAACTGGAATTTCTCAGCCTGATACAAGCTGCTAGGACCGACCCATCCCCACCTTCGCGGCCCATTTCCAAAGCTGTTTTGCTCCAACCTCGTCTCTTCTTAGTGGGATATAGAGATGCTGGTTTTCCTCTCCAGGAATTTCTCCATCTAATGGCAAGGAAAGAGCTGGCGGGGGGAGTTGGGGACCTGGGAGGGAGAAGAGCTAAAGGTGGAAATCCCTGGTGGAAATCCCTGTCCCACTGATCGCAAAGTCATTTTGAGACCTGGAGGTCAAAAAGTGGGATGAAATGCAATTAATGAATAGAAAATAATAAAATACACAGCTCTGATGATGCCGGCAGGGTTTGGTGGGTGCCAAACGAGTGCCTTGAGCTCACAGCTATCCCAGAGGTGAGACAGGGAGTTTGCAAAGCTGTCTTCAAGCCACAGGCTCTCTGGTGCTTGTGACTGCTTCTCCGTCCTTACGTGACTTGGCTTTGGCACAGAGGCAGCCACCCGATGTGAACAAGTGACGTCCATAGTCCTACCAGTGCTACCAAGAGACACATACGGTCCTACCCTGTCCTAAAAACCACAGAATCACAGGATGGTTTGGGTTGGAAGGGACCTTAAAGAGCATCTAGTTCCAACCCCCCTGCCCTGGGCAGGGACACCTCCCACCAGCCCAGGTTGCTCCAAGCCCCGGCCAACCTGGCCTTGAACCCCTCCAGGGATGGGGCAGCCACAGCTTCTCTGGGCAACCTGGGCCAGGGGCTCACCACCCTCAGAATGAAAAATTCCTTCCTAATATCTCATCTCAATCTCCCCTCTGTCAGTGTAAAACCCTTCCCCCTCGTCCCATGGCTCCCCTCCCTGTGCCAGAGTCCCTCCCCAGCTTTCCTGGAGCCCCTTTAGGGACTGGAAGGGGCTCCAAGGTCTCCCTGGAGCCTTCTCTTCTCCAGGCTGAACCCCCCCAGCTCTCTCAGCCTGTCCCCACAGCCCTCGGAGCATCCCACTAAAAATCCCACCAAATACCTAAGAGATGCCACATTTCCCTTGTCCAAGGCCCAAAAGACCCAAGTAATGGGAGTTCCCCATAGCCACCAGCAGAGCAAATGGCCACCACGAATCCAAGGGGACATTAACACGGCCAAGGCAGAGCAACCTTGAAGCCTGCCAAGGGCCAAGCGGCAGATACGGCTCATTCCAGGGTGAACGGCATTAATTGGATGAGTCAACGCCGCGCTAACGCAAGGCAATAATTTCTCCTTATTCGGGAACACCAAAAAGTCATGACGACGGTGGCTTCAAGCCCACGCAGACCCCAGCAGCCAGATTCCGTGAGTCAGAACCACGGTCCGGGCAGGAGCCGGGCCACCACTTCGTTCTCCATCCAAGATGGCCAGAGGTGCAAAATTAAGGGCAAAACTCTCATTTTTCAAATCCCCAGCTCACAGCAGTATCATTCTTCCCAGCTTTTGAAGACCCGTCTGCCTTCAAATTAGCAGACAGGGCACTCCTGCTCCTCCTCAGAAGGTTTTATTGTAACGCGCAGGCGAGAAACCGTGATATAGAAAGCGCTGAATGCTTTTAGTCATTAAAAGATAGAATCACAAGATTAATAACACAGCGATTAAATACATCGTATAATGCTTAACTGCTGACGGTAGGTAGGAATGTAAAAAAAATACGCTATTATAAGGGTCAATTAAAAGAGCAGTTTTCAACTTTATGGGAAAAGTGAGAAAAGGAAAGAAGCATTTCTTTTTCAAAAGAAAACTTCAAATCCATGCTCTGCTGAACCCTCGACAACGAGGATTAAACCTGCCTGTATAAAACCAGCAGGTCCAACCGCGATGCTCGAACATCTCTGCCGTTTGCTCCGTATTTGGTTTAAAGGCACTTTCTGGCTTATCCCACACTCCTTTACTGATTTTTCCCCACCTAAAAACACCTGCTTGCATTACAGGAAAGCACTGGGAAGGATCTAGCGGCATTAGAAACGGTTTTCTGCAGCCTGGGCCAACCCTACTCTAGAAAACCACGATCAATCTCACCCCAAACCTCCTTGATCCTTCCTGATGAACCAACTCCAAGTCTTATTCCACTGAATTTTTCTCCAGGGAGGTTAAATTTTTGAAGTTTTCATGAGAAGTTCCTACACAATCGTTATTTTTTTTTTTTTTTAATCAAGTGCATTTGGCCAAAGAGAAACCCAGCCCCGGTCGCGTCTGGTTAATGAGGCTTTGAAGGGTTCGGCAGCACCGTTGAATTAATTTGGCAGCAACGTGGGCAAATGAGGCCAGAAGTAGGTCAGGCAGCTGAAGAGCTCGCAAGGAGCCACGCGATCCGTACGGATTCAGTGGGGCAACATCCCCGCGCAAGGACCACCCCAGGGCTGAAGGCGGGCTGGGTCGGAACAATTCAAAATGGCTTTTTTGCAGCTATTTCCCAGTCGCCGGGAAATTGTTGAGGCTCATCTTGCCAGGATGCCCCAACTGAGCCCCTCCCACCCAAATCCCCCAGCAATTAATAAGCATCTGGTATCGAGATTGTGGGCGTGCATCCCGTGGTTAATCTACGTCTGCAAAGCGCAGCCCCGACCTGGGTTCAGCTTAGTTGGGAGAAAAGCAAAACCCGGTCCCTCTTCCCCAACCACACAGCTGCTTTCTGGGAAACCTCAAGCCAGGCGAAACTCAGCTCTTTTGAGAAACCAAAACTACAGCGACGGGTTTTCCCACAGATTAATTCTGCCAGCAAAAATACTGCGCTATCCTTACCCAAAACTCAAACTGCAGCTACAAAGGGGTTACAAAATCTGGACTATTTTTCATCTCGCCGGGTGCGGTGGGAGTCCCATGAGGGTACTGGCCACCCCGTGGGAGATATTGGAGTCTCCTCTTCCCTCGGGAGCCTTCCTACCCAGCAAGCCACAAGGAAATCAGTAAGATACTTGACAAAAAAAAAAACAAACCCACTTTTCCTTATTCTCATTCATGCCCTGGGATGGGCACAAGTCACTCGGCGCAGCGGGACAAGGGGCTTCGCCGTCCCCAGCTAGTGAGGGCAAGCGCTGCCCTCCCAATGAGCTCATTCATTAAAATAAAGAAATAAATAAATAAGGAAACAGAAAGCATTTTCCAACTCTGCCGGTCACCCCATTTACCCTTCGCAGCCTGCGTGGGAACTCGCGCAGATAGTTCTGCAATTACACCCATGCAATTAGCCAACACGTACCACCATAGGTGCCCAGCGGGCAGCCGTGCAAGGGGGAAAGATGATTAATTAGACCTCGAGAAGAAATATCTGGAAATATGAACCGGAGTCCCCAAAAGTAACCCCAGGAAAGTGCTAATTCCGCATTAACTGAGGAGTCACAGCCCCCAAAGGGACAGGGAATTTCTTGCTTCCCCCTCCCCTGCTCTGACACGTGTTTGCACCTCCCGGGTGCCGGGGAAGCCTCGTCCCAGTTGTAGCTCAATGATTCAAAACCGCTTAAAAACAAGCTTTAATTTTGCCTCTTAAAAATAACCAACCTGGCTAAAATACCCGCCAGGTGATGTCTGCTTTTGTGCCTTGTCCCTATGGAACGATGTAAAGGCAACGGCCGAGAGGGGCAGGGGGTCCGGGTGGCCCAGTGGGTCCTCGCGTGGTGAAAACATGAAATTTCCCTGTTTATGCCTCAAAATGTGACTCGCCGCCTCCAGGGATTTGCAAGAGCGGCTCTGGGGAAAGGGAGGTGCTCTTAAATCCACCAAAACCTGCAGTTTTGCCCACGATTGCCCGTTTTGGACCCAGCACGAGGGGCTTCGCCGCACCAGGTTTTCCCCGTGAGAATTTGATGCTTTGGAAGGGGAAATTTCCACAGTGCACAGTAAAATCCAACCCAGGGGGGTGGTGTGGCGGAGGGAAAAACACCAGGAAGGACAGAAAAGCAACCGGAGCACCTACCGAGAAGAGGGTGGCGTAGGTGGACAGGGCAAATTTGATGCTGTAGTAATAAAGGTGGGAATTTCGGCACTCGGAGGCTTGAGCCATCCTTGAAGCTCCAGCCAGAGGGGTTTGCTCGCTGCCCGCCGGCCCTTCCCAGCTCCGGCCGGCTCCTGCCCTCCGCCGCGGAGCCGCAAAAGCACCCACATGCACACGGGGAAGCCTTGAACTTGAACTGCTGGCTCCAACTTCCGCCTGGCAGGAGCGGAGAGCAATTAGAGGGAAGGCAGCAGCGGCACAAAGCGGCCGGCGTTAACCCTTTACTGAGTTCGTTGCTTGGGTTCCGCAATAGCAAAGCTCCGTTTAAACGGCTTTACTCCAAAAAAAAAAAAAAAAAAATCAATGTAAGCAAATTTTTAACAACAGACATATTGCAATCAGGGCCAGATGTGGAGTATTTTTGTAACAACACTCTGGTATTGCGGATTTCAGTGTATTTTTCTTACATCGGCGTTGACTTCCATCCACAGCTGCTCAACATTTTTGTTCACTTTTCATTACTGTAACGGTAGAGGCACAAGAAAGTTGAAGTGTCTGCTCCGGGAATGATTCCCAAAGTTTGGTCAGCAGGGCAAAATGTTGCCTCCCCGATGACAGCGACGTGCGATAACCTCAGCACAACGTTCACAGCTTTCTGCTCACGCGTTACTCATCTTAGAATGGATGATAACTCTTCCGGTTGGGTTCTTTCTGTCCTTCTGCTGTTGAAGGCGAACAGGGTCCATTAAAAAAGAGACAAAAATACTAGTTTCTGGCATTCATGGTACGCAGCATTTGTTTACAACAGTCATTGCCATGACTAAGCTTGTGATGGATCCTTCTTGATTGCTCTGGAACTCGGGGAAGTAAGAAAGTTTTATTTTGTCGTAAATAAGGTCTATTAGTCAGGTGCTGTAATCACACAAGCATTTCTAAAGATGTTAATTGAAGTTAAGACTGGACATTAGGAAAAGGTTCTTCACGAAGAGGGTGGCCGGTCGCTGGAAGAGGGTCCCCAGGGAAGTGGTGATGGTACCAATGATCCTTATGGGTCCCTTCCAACTTGAGATATTCTAGGATTCTTGGAAGTATTTAAAAGACACATAGACATAGTGCTTAGAGATATGGCTTAGTGATGGTTTTTGTCAAAGCTGGGTTGATGGTTAGACTCGATGATCTGAAAGCTCCCTTCCAACCCGGGTAAATCCTGTGGTTCTATGATAGAGCCCATTCCAATCCTGCAGCAGCAAAGGGTGAAGTGGCAGCTCAAAATCCATCAAGATCGGGGACGAACGTCCCCCAGACAGTTGCTCGGAGCCCAGGACCGGAGAGCGATGTCCAGATTTACCTGTCGTAGCTCCCTACTGCGAGCAACGCCTCCCTTCCGACACCACCTTGAGCCGCCCGGCGCTCGCGTGAGAAGGAAAAAGGAAAGAGAAATGATTCCACCCGGGCTCGGGGAGGTGTAACGCGTGAAAGAAAGGGAAGTGGAGCAAGAAACCTGCACGGGGAGATCGCACAGCTCCTGGAAGGGTTTGTACGTCCGTATAAACATAGTACTAGAGAGCGTAAAAGTGGTGTTTAATAAAAAGAGGAGCTTGGAAAAGCCGCGTCTGCAGTCTCTGGCAATGCAGGGCAGCACCCTTCATTTCCGCAGCCCGACTCAGCGCGGATCAGAGACGGGAAGAAAAAGCGGCCACTCGGCTCGCGGCCTGGGAAACGTTTTAAAAACCCCCAGCTCTTGGGAGGAAGGTGCTGCTTCTCTCCGCAGGAGCCGAATGGAGAATTTCGAGCAAGGTTTGAAGAAATAATGGCGAGCCAGGGCTGCGCCCGAAGAGGTGGGAGCTGTATTTACCCGGCTCTTAGCAGACAGCGAGCGATTCAGGGCAGCAGAAGAGATCGCATCCCTTGACTTTTACAAGCGTACAAGCTGCAAGGGCGAGAGCAGAGATGGGCTGAGAGTTACATGAAGAGTTACATGATTTTCAGTGGCCAGCAGATCCCAAATACTGAGGCTATTACACTTCAGGACACAATAACGGGGCAAAACCGTCCCAAAGTGTCCCAAAAATGCCATTTCTAGACATGGTTTCTCTACAGCCAGCTGTCATCAGGCTGAACGAGCAAAGAGAGCAGTCAACTTTTCTCCACTTTTTTTTTTTTAAATTAATCCACTAATGAACTTAGAGAGTGTTGGAGCCTGATTTATACCAGCGCTTTCCATTTTGCTGACACCCAATGCAGCTGGTGCCGAGATGACCCGCGCAAAGGAAGAAAAGAGCGACAGCATCGCCCGCGCGGAGCATCCCTTTTTACCAACCTTTGCTTGAAATAAGGAACCCCAACACCCAGTGTTGAGCCAGAGACATCTGGGGAGAGGAACAACGCGTTTCCTCCGCCTTTTCTTTCCTTTTTGAAGGACGCAGCAGCCAGAACAGTTAATTCAAAACAAAAATGATTTTTTCTTTGTTTTTCTAACCTCATACCATCAGGTTTGACTGGGCACCAGTACGAGGATCACAGGTCTTATTTTCAACTCATTGCGCAGAGAAATTTTGGCATTTGGTGACTAACCCTCTGTGCATTCGCCTATTTATGTAATATGCTTTTCTTCGCTTTAATTCACAAGTCAACTCTGCGTGCAAAAGAGCAAGAGCATTTCCCGACAAAACCAGGCCGTGACACAGCTCGGGGATGTCCGAAGCAGCAGATTTAAACCATCGGGTCCTTAAATAATGCTCAACGTTGCCTAAAATTTCCACATTAATTTGAAATCACCTTTAAGAGAACGATTCACCGTAAAACTTTGGTTCCTCCCAGGTTTTAGCAGCAGTTTCAGGCTCTCTCCCCTTCAGCTCTGGATCCCCAGCAAAGCCCAACCCTCCGGAATAAATCAGGCCAGAACGCCGCGAGCGCATCCCAGGCTCTACCCCCACTTCCTCATCAGCCAGTAATTAACACCCAATATTCCGCAAGCGGTTAATTACGCCATACAACTCATCACTAAAAGAAAAAAAAAACACCAAAAAACAACCGAGATTTTTTTCGCCTGCAGGGATGGGAACAGCAATAAAACTCTCCGGCTACTTCCATACGACATATTAATGCACTCAAGAAAGGAGAAATCTGCTTTTGCAGCGCTGATTTTTGGTGTCACTCAGCCCGGGAGGAGCGCTAGTGCAGGGACACAGCAAATCCCATGTTTTCTTATTTACCTTAAAAATGCCTTAATTTAAAAAAAAAAAAAAAAACAAAACAAAAACCAACAAACACATCTGCAAAAGCAGCACCAGGTCCCTCTCCCAGCTCCCACCCCCCCAGGCACCAGCAATAATTCAGCATTTTCCCCAGCAAGCTCCAACCCCCTTCAATTAAACATCCAGAGATCTTTAAATTTGACTTTTTTTTTTTTTTCTTTCCCCTCCTGCAAGCAAATAAGATTTTATACCATGCTTTCCTTTCTGCAAAAGAGATGATAAAGGATAAGCGCTTTTCTGGCGGCGCAAATGCATACAGATGCTGCTTACATCCAGAGAGATGCACTTAGAGACGAGTAGACAGGACCTTAAATCATCCATTTATTTATACTAACGTTACCGTAATGGACGGATAATGCACAAGCCCTGCCGGACACGAGGGAGCAGCAGGCAGAGCTTTTAAAAAGCTTACCATTGAATTGAATAAATTCTGCAAGCCAAATTTAAACAGGACTCAGAACTTTGCGGGACTGACCGTCGCTCTGGTGTGATGCTCTGGGGGTACGGAGGGAGCGAGGAAGGGCAATGGGAACAGGGCGGGGGGGTTTAAATCTGGAATATAGTGGTTTTTTTTTTTTTCTCCTCTGGCAACACTGCCGGAGCTGGGGGAAGGTCATAAAGTGGCTTCACGCACAGGCAACGAGCAAGCCCTTATTTAGGGGTTTTAATCATTAACCGGACACTGCTTCTGGCAGCGTCAGGGCCACGCAATCATTAACTGCAGGAAGAAATGACTCAGCCAGCGTTTGACGCTCGGGACTGACGGGGACCGGTCAAACCACCGGACATCCACCAGCGGGCAAAATTTGGGGGTTTGGAGCCCTTTGGAGGGGCGATGCTGCTGATGGAGGAATGTTTTCCACCGGCAGAGCCCTGTCCCCCTCCAATACCCAGAGGATGGGGGATTCCCTTCCCACCCCACAAATCACCCCAGGCTTTACAGGCAGAAAGTCTCCTGTAATAATCCAGTAAAAGCAAAAACCGAGGCTGCGGGAAAATGTTCTAAACCCTCCGAAGCGCCAAGCCATGCTATTAAGGTGCCCTCGGTGGTGCTTCGAGCAGCTCTGCATGCAGCCAGCATACCAAGCGCCTTCAATAAAGATGCTACTTCTTCCCCCCAGCGGGGCTCCCCGGCATATTAATTGCAAATCACTGGCAGGACGAGTTCGACCAGCCCAGGCACCCGACTGCCGCTCATCTTTGCCAGCCGTACCTTCGCAGGTGAAATTTTGCCCCCCAGAAGCACGGGGAGGACACCAAGCAGGGTTTGTCGGTGCTTTGGGGTAAGGAGGGGACCCAGCTGGCCCCATGCACCAGCAGAGATGAGCCCTGTGCAGGCAGCCAGAGAGGGAAAAAAGGGCTTTGGGGAGCTTTTGGGCTCTATATTTCATGGACAAATAACCAAATCTGGGGCCTGGTGGAGATTTAGGCAATTATTTTGCTAAGCTGCTAGACAGAAGTGGCTGCTGCACAGTGCCTGCTCTATACTGGGTCCCTGCTCCAACCCTTGGCCCAAACTAGGCAGCCTGGGCTCTCCCTTAGCTGCACCCAGGACTGGGTGAGCCAAAAAACCTCCTCAGCAGCCCCAAAATTCATGTAAATGGGATAGAAAGGGCCAGTTTGCAGCTGGAAGTACCAAGGCAACAGCCAGCATTTGCTGCTTCAGTGCCTGGCTTCACTGCCTTAACGATGGCCGTTGCATCAATTAATTAGCGAGGCTTTTCACAGGATCCCGCTGCAATTCCCCAGAGCCAAGTTAGGACTGGGAAGCGCTAATTTCGTCAGCCCAGGCAGGCCGAGGGCTGCCCACGTGGATCCATCCCATCCTCTGGGAGCCGGGCAAACAGCCGCCCACCGCGGCCTCGCTCCATCCTTCTTCAGAGGGACCCAAGAGCACCCAAAAGACGATCCTGCCAACTGATTTAACACTTACTTCCATGAAAGGCAGCGCTGCCGCCCCTCTCATCTGCGCTCCTTTTGCGTGCTGAACGTCCTACAAGGGGAAAAAGTTTTGCAGCTGAACAGTAAAATGGGTGTAAGTGACAAACTCCCTCCTCCACTCCCGCAGCCTCAGGCTGTCAGACCACATCACGCCGCGTTTGGTTTCACTCCCTGTCATACCAGAACCGCAGAAAGCAAAAGTTTTACTCATCCCTGCACCTTCATTAGCAATTATTTGTGCTAAACTTAACTCCATGTGCAAGCTTTGTTGTGGGATTCCTAAAGGCTTTAACTGACCATTTTTGCCTGTGCCTTTCAGCGTTGTGATTCCTGTTGGTGCAAGACTCCGCGCTAGGAAGAATTCCTTGTTTAAAAGCACAGGGGCTTGTCTTCTCATGACAAATCCACAGAATCACAGAATCACAGAATCACAGAATCACAGAATCACAGAATCACAGAATCACAGAATCACAGAATCACAGAATCACAGAATCACAGAATCACAGAATCACAGAATCACAGAATCACAGAATCACAGAATCACAGAATCACAGAATCACAGAATCACAGAATCACAGAATCACAGAATCACAGAATCACAGAATCACAGAATCACAGAATCACAGAATCACAGAATCACAGAATCACAGAATCACAGAATCACAGAATCACAGAATCACAGAATCCAAAGGGACCTCTGGAGATCATCTAGTCCAACTCCTCGGATATACTCTCAGGGTTAGTTTTTCCATCCTCACGGGCAACACCAAGTCCCAGCCCCTCCTTCTCCCAGGTCTTTCCAACTCTGTATCTTTCCTGCTGGGGAAAAAAAAAAAAACCAACAAAAAACTTAGCCAAACACTTCTTGCACCCAGTGCTTTAGGAGCCAGGTGCAGGAGTTGTTTCTCTTTATTGGGCCATGAATAAAGCCAGCTGCCACTTCCCAAATGAAATCCTATGTCTCGCACACCAAGTCCAAGCTAAATTTAAGCACCAGATCCCACGTTACGCGTTGCCCTCGGCTTCGTCACTCCCTCCTGCAGCAGCTTTTTAGCCAACCTGTTTAATAAACGCAGCAGCAAATGAAAAGACCTTGCATTACTCAAATGACAGCTTGGCCTGTGGTTTGGTGTTTTGTTGGGTTGATTTTTTTTCCCCACCAGGCAGGCAGTGATTAAAGTAGAAAAAAATGTTAATTTATACCGTTGCAAAGCGCGGCGCAGCTGGTTTGCTCCGACCATGAGCATGGCAGCTATAAAGAACAAAGTGAGCAGCAGGGGGGCCGGGAGGAGAAATCGCTCCGAGGAGTTAAGCTAATAAGCAAGCAATGCTGGAAGGTGATGAGCGGGAATAAAACCAAAGCGTTAACATGCAATTTTCGGATTTGTAAAACACTCTGATTACACGAGGAGGGCTCGGAGGTGCCAGGCTCGACGTCACGCTGCAGCCACCGTGCCCACGCCAGTGGTAAAAGCGACATGGAGAAGAGGAATTGCTCGCTCCTGCGGTTCGATCGCACTCCAGCGTCTTCCTGGGTCAGCATCGGTCTGCAGAGCATCACTTCTAATAGCACAGGACAGAGCGGGCCTCCACAAACCAGCGTTATTATCCCCTCGGGACTGACTGATGCTCCAGCCTCCGCAGCTCCAAGCCCCGCAATTTAATTAGAGAAGGTGGGACAGCATCGCCTTCCGCTGGGTATTCGCGAGGTCTGTATGTGCCCCGAGTTTCTGCCTCTTTCCTTGCAGCTCCTAAAGGCACAATCAATTCTGTCTCCTCCCACCTCTATTCCCCCACTTTTTAAACTGTCTTGGTGTCTCTTTTCTGGCCACTTCACAGAATCCCAGAGTGGCCAGGGTGGGAAGGGACCTCTGGAGGTCACCCCGTCCAACCCCCGGCCAGAGCAGGGTCACCCAGAGCAGGTGGCACAGGGACGCCTCCAGGCAGGGTTGGGATGTCTCCAGAGACGGAGACTCCCCCACCTCTCTGGGCAGCCTGTGCCAGGGCTCTGCCACCCTCACAGCAAAGAAGTTCCTCCTCGTCTTGAGATGGAACTTCCCACGGTCAAGTTTGTGCCCGTTACCCCTTGTCCTGTCCCCGGGCACCACTGAGAAGAGCCTGGCCCCGTCCTCCTGACACCCCCCCTTGAAGTATTGATCAGCGTTGATAAGATCCCCCCTCCGTCTTCCCTTCTCCAGACTGAAGAGACCCAAATCCCTCAGCCTTTCCCCATCAGAGAGATGTTCCAGTCCCCTCGTCCTCTTGGTGGCCCTTTGCTGTCCCCTCTCCAGCAGTTCCCTGTCCTTCTGGAACCGGGGAGCCCAGAACTGGACCCAGGGCTCCAGATGGGGCCTCCCCAGGGCAGGGCAGAGCAGAGGGGGAGGATGACCTCCCTCCACCTGCTGGCCACGCTCTTCTTGATGCCCCCCATGATGCCACTGGCCTTCTTGGCCACCAGGGCCCATCGCTGGCTCGTGGCCATCCCGTTGTCCCCCAGGACTCCCAGGTCTCTCTCTACAGAGCTGCTCTCCAGCAGGTCACCCCCAACCTGTCCTGGTGCGGGGGGTTATTCCTCCCCAGGGGCAGCACCCTGCACTTGCCCTTGTTGAATTCCATAAGGTTTCTCTCCGCTCAACTCTCCACCTGTCCAGGTCTCTCTGGATGGTGGCACAGCCTTCTGGGGTGTCAGCCACCCCCCCCCCCCGAGTTTGTGTCACCAGCAAACCTGCTGAGGGGACACTCTGTCCCTTCATCCAGGTCATTGATGAATATATCGAAGAGGACTGGACCCAGTACTGACCCCTGGGGAACACCACTCGTCACCAACCTCCAACTAGACTCCGTGCCCCTAATCACGACCCTCTGAGCTCTGTCCCTCAACCAGTTTTCAATCCGCCCCACTGTCCGTTCATCTAACCCACACTTGCTCTGCTCAGCCTCAGTGCTGGAGGATGCAAACACACAGAGCTCACTCGGGTTAAAAACCACTCCCCACAGACACGGTGAGACACCTGACAGCTACCGCTTGGGCAAAATATCACTTATAATTTGGGCTAGTACATGCCAAAGGGTACAGAAATTGCCGGGCTTATAGCCCCAAGAAAACAGGTTTTGCCAGCAGAGAAGTTATAATTGCAAAATGAAGTTGTTGCTCATAGTTGGCAGCTTTGCCTTTTCCCAGCTTTTTTTTTTTTTCCCACCAAAGATTATTTATTAGTTCATAAAACTCAGGAAAATGGGAGTTTGATTCCATTTTCTATGCAAGCTACGCTCCCTGCGGCGCTGGATAAAACCCACTGGGGAAGCCGCAGCCCCAAAGAATCGTTCCAAAACACTGAGTCACTGCAGTGGTCTCCGTTAAAAAGCCCTGCTAATTAACCCACAGCAAACAACAAACTCATTACGTGGATTCTCAACCCTAAAAATAGATAAAAACTAAAAATAACCTTGATCCCGTGGCCTGTGTCGGGTCCGGAGCTACATCTCCATCTGGGAAATGGGGATGGAGGTGCTGCAATTTTCCTCTTATACCCATTTCTCACTCAGGTCCTAAGGTTTAGTCTCTGCCACATATATTTAAACCCTTGTTGCGAGATATCTGGCTAAATATGATAAATAAGAAAGCCATGGGGATTCAGAAATTATCCACCAGCTTGGGCTCCAGTTTGGGGGAAAACCAACCCTCCCCCTTCATTCTCAAGAGGGGTCAAGATGGGTTTAATTAGCCATAAATTATTCCGAGCATATATTTTCCTTGTTCGTTTGGGTTGGTTTTTTTTCCCCCCCTCCCGCCTTGGTTGTGCATATTTTCTTTTTTTAAAAATCCAAAGCTTCTTGGAAATCCCCAAGCTTGTTACGATCCGCCCAGAATGGGAGCCACTGCCATCAACCAGCCGTAATTTCATCCCCAAACGTTCCCCCGTGCAATTTGCTCCACATTTTCCAGTGAAAACTCCGCAGCAGGATCGACCGCCTCGGCACGACGGGTAGGATGGATCCGACGTTAAGCAGCATCACCAAAGGAGCTGCATCTTTCTGCAGTAGGTCACAGCAGATAACCCCAGAGAGATTTTTGCAACTCAGATGCTCAACGCATGAGTGGTTTAACACCACTAACACGTCGCCTGGGAACTGGAGAAAACTCGAGGCCACGGCTTGTAAGGAGACGCACAGGGTCTTTCCAAACTCCTTCCCACCAACGCACAACCAACCCTAGACCCACACACTCCATCCTACAGCAACAGATAAATCCGAAGCCTCTAATGCAATAAAACCCCTCAATTTTGAACCTCTGGCTCAAATGCCAGAGCAACGTCTGGTTTCTCCCCCACCGCACAAGCCTGATTTACAGCCCTGATGATAATTAAGCATCGCTCAGCCCAGCCATACGACCCTGCTCTCATTCCCAGGCCTTCAAGTAATCAGGGACCTGAAAAATACCCTCCTGAGTATATCACAGGTCCTCAGTATTAGTCCCCAGCACTAGCGATAAGGACTTGCTGCCCAAAGCCATGGTAGAGGATGCTATACAGGGACAGCAAGAACCTATAGAAGTTTAAAAAAAAAAAAAAAATCACTACAAAAGTCACATACCCAGAAAAATTTGTCCTTGCCAGTTGAGCACCTCAACTAGAAACATGGAAATTGGCCTTTTCCCTCTTGGAAAAACCACGTGCCGCAGCAGGAGGTTGGGTTGGGCAAAGGCCAGTGCTTTGCCCATTTGAAGGTCTTCTGCACAGCCAGGGCTTCGGGGCTGGCTTTTCCTCTGCAGGGTCTCAAGGAAGCAGCGTGCTTCGTGGAGGTCGTGCTCAGCTCCACGGGCTACAACCGCGGAGTGAATTCATTTACGTTCCAGTAATGCCGCAGCTCTGCTTTATCACTCCCCTCTACCCAAAAGTCTCCCAGGCGTAGCTATTTCCTAGGCACTTGAGACCTAGAAGCAGAAATGCCGCTTCAACAGCTTTTTTAAAAAAAAAAAAAAAAGTCTTTTTAGGTCTTTTGCACCTTCTGGAGCCGAGCCTTATGTCTTGGATGTGGTGGTGGTGATGATGATGACGATGACAATGACTCAGCCATAAAGATGAAGAGCAGGGAAAAAGTGATCTGAATTGGATATTACTCCTTACGGAGCTTTGGCACAAAATTAGAACCGTGCAATGGCTGAAAACAACCCATTGCTCTCTATCCTCACCCAAAAACGTATTATTTAGGTGGATTTAAAAGCTTTTATACCTCAGCGAATCACAAGACACAAGCGTAAAAGAGCCCATTGCCTCCCAACTACAGAATCCTCCCAGCTTCAGCTCCCTTTGAGCCAGCAGGAGATCCTTTAACACACCTTGAAGGAGCATCCGAAGCCACCACAAGCAAGTACGGCTAACAGGGAAAAAGCCAATCCCTTTGCTAAGTTGTCCTAAAGAGCCAAAAGCTAAATTTCAGTCCAAGCAGCACAGAAAGCGACCTTAACCCTCCACAACTGCAGCGTTAAACACCCTGCTCCACCACACCAGGGAGAGAAAAGCCGTCGTCTCGTGGTAGAAACCAAACCTGGCCACGAGTCAGACAGATAGATTTCGGTACAAGTTGCAAATGTGAAGTGTTTACGAATCATATAAGCCAGATTTTACACATAGACCCAAAAATCTCCGCATGCCATGGACCTATAGGCGTTACTGGCCACCACCTCACCTCAAGATCATAATCTGGGTGTGATGCTGTTCTGCCAAAGTCGCTGTTTCCCTCTGTACACGTTGTTAAAAGCCAGGACAAAACCAGCTCCCTCCAGCTCCTCTTTGCACCAAGTCGCAGCAGGATCCACTCATTTGATATCCTGGCGAGAGAAAGGACTTACAGCCAGAAACACGTGGCAACACCTGCGGCTGTGGGAACATAAAGAAAAATAAATCAGGGGAAACGAGAAAAATCTCTGTTGGCCAAATAAATGCATCAGATTCATTCCACCTCCAAAATATTGCTTTTGCCGGGTGGTCACAGCCCAAAACCTGCTCAGAGACAGCAGAGCAGGAAAAAAACCAATGCAATAAAGAATCATCTCAGTTGTCAGTGCCTTTTAACTCCTATTTAGTGCTGCTCACTTAAGTTTGGGAGTCCCCAAAATCAACCGGAGGCTCCGAGGGGACACCAAAAGGCACATTTGTGTGTACCCAAGCCCCAAATAAGCAACTGTGTTGTGTTACCGCCGCGCATGTCCTCGGGAGAGCAGAAAGCACGTGAATCCACAGATGCCCAGCATCCACGCGCTGAGCCTAGGTTAACAGCCAGCTCCAATTTCTCTGTGGTAAACGCGTAAAATTTCTTTAATCCCTCGGTTGCCGCTTCCTCGGATGTGTCAGTCACGCTACAAGATATTTTCAGGCCAAGCATGAGGAAATTCGGACTGAATAGCTTATTGCTAAAAACAGCCATTCTGCCTTGAGAGTCACCTTCCTGCAGCCTCTGTCCTGCCCCGGCTCCAGGGAGGGAAAAGCCTCCCAGATTACACCAATTTGCTATTTTAAAAGCATTTTGGTATGCAGCAGCAAGAAGTTTAATTCAGCTGCTTGCTACCCGTGGTCTCCAAGGGCACCAGTTCTGTGGTCAAAGATCACGCAAGGAGAGAAGCGCTCGGTCTCCGCTCCCCTCTGTGGAGGTGTTTGCATGGGCTCGGAGAGTCTGTGCCAGATGATAACGCACAAGCAATGAAATCAGGCCCAAAAAAAAGTGCTATTTATCTTATTGGTAACAGTCCTGCTGCCCCCAAACCCTTCCACACGTGAAGGACAGGAAGCAGGAATTGTAGCATCATTGAGGTTGGAAGGGACCTTTCAGATCATCGAGTCCGACCGTTAACCCAACACCGCCCAAACCCCCACTACCCCACGTCCCTCAGCACCGCGTCTGCCCGGCTTTTAAATCCCTCCAGGGATGGCGACTCCACCACTACCCTGGGCAACCTCTTCCAATGCTTGACAACCCTTTCCGGGAAGAAGTTTTTCCTAATATCCATCCTAAACGTCTCCTCGTGCAACTGGAGGCCGTTTCCGCTCGTCCCATCGCCTGTTCCTTGGGGAAGTGGCCGACCCCCCCTGGCTACCCCCTCCTTTCAGGGAGCTGTGGAGAGCGAGAAGGTCTCCCCTCAGCCTCCTCTTCTCCAGGCTGAACACCCCCAGCTCCCTCAGCCGCTCCTCACCAGACTCGTGCTCCAGAGCCCTCACCAGCTCCGTTGCCCTTCTCTGGACACGCTCCAGCCCCTCAAGGTCCTTCTTGTCATGAGAGGCCCAAAACTTCATCCAGGTGGAGCCACCTTCCAACCTTACTCCTCCCCTTAACACTTGAGTATCACCCAGACCTGAATTTCGGCCCCAAAATATTAAATGACATTTCGTTTCTTTGACTTCCCCCCCTGGCCCTTACACCCCAAAACGACTGCACCAGCTGCTTTAGCTCTGGATCCCCGCGGCAGTCGGCGATGCTCACTTGATCGACGCGAGCACAGGCCTCACGCAGCCAGGAAAATATGGACAAAATAACTTGCAGTCAGAGCTTCAGAAACGTTTACCATCCGAGGCAGAAGCGCCGAACGCAAAACGAGTCGTCCAAGCAGCCTTCCCACCAGTGTTCCCCACTGCAACCCAGTACGGACCCCGATAGCGCTCGCACAAAGAGATGCCTCCTGTATTTGGGCTTTTAAATAATAAAAACGCTGAAGGTTTTATAAATCTCTAGTTTTATAAGTCTCTTCTAAGCCAAGAGACATCAAATCCCGATGAGCCTCCGGACAAACACGCCAAACATATGTTTAGCCACATTGCCGGAGATTAAATCCTCAATAAGAAAAGTGGGTTCTAGAGAGAAAAATACCATTTAGCATTAAATAGAGGTTTATCTGTGGGGGAATGCCATCAAAGGTACCCGGGAGGAGTATTAATTGCCATTAATGACCAGCTGGACGAAAACTCCAGCTACTAAGATAAATTAGAGCTGCAAGTCATCTATGTCAGCGCTAATCAAACCTTGTCGGATAAAACACAGCCGCCGAGCTCAACACTGTGCAGCTGCGAGGGCGGCTGTTTGCGAGATGCCTGCCATGACAAAAAAAAAAAACAACACAAAAACAAAACCCTCTTTTCCAAAAGAAAAATAATGATTGGCATTAATTCTAGTATCCCTGCCCAATCTTGAGCAGGTGCTGGACGAGGTGGTCCAGAGGCTGATTCCCTTTACAATGATATTTTACCCGGTCTCAGCTCAAACTCATTGCACAAATGACTCATCTGCTGCCAGAAAACCAGCGGCTGCAGGCTCTATTTCCTACAAAGGAAATAAAAGGCAGCTTTGGCCAAGGACAGAGCAGCTCCGCTGGCCCAAAACCCCAGCGGACACCGAGGGATCCGAATATCAATACAATATCCGCCACCTGCACTTCCTCAGAAGTCAGAATTTAAGTGGAAAACATAAAAAGATGACTGTGTCTGCCTATACCCCCCCCGCCACCTCCCTCCTC
Source organism: Rissa tridactyla (assembly GCF_028500815.1). NCBI lineage: Eukaryota > Metazoa > Chordata > Aves > Charadriiformes > Laridae > Rissa > Rissa tridactyla. The sequence goes on from NC_071485.1 coordinate 3,222,302, forward strand.
CGGCCGTTTCCGCCTCCCCTTCGATCCGTGCCCACCCCAGAAGCCTTTCCCAGGCTCGAAAACCATGGAAATAATTAAGGTCTTTTCTATCTCTTGCCTTCAGGAGCTTTATCCATCCTGACAGTTGTTGGAGCTGCTCCTGATACAATTATCTAATCGAGCCCTGCCTCCGGCAGCGTGCGCCGAGGAAGAGGAGGCAAAGCCCAGGTGCTCCGGGGGTGGCACCGAGGCGCTGGCAGGTCCCCTTTGCCACCACCCTGCCCTGACACAGCAGCGTACGAGCCACCGCAGCGTTTCCCCCGCACGACTGCGTGACAACGAGGTGTAAAGTCGCACGCAAGCCATAAAGATTTCCAGAGCACAACATTTATTTTGTTTTCTCCCTCCCAGAACAGCAAACCCGTGGCTTAAAGGCGTTTTTCTCCCATCCGTGCTGGCCACAAGCTTCCAGCCGTGACACCGTCTCATTTCTTGGCCTCGTTACAACCCTAGAAGAAATTAGGTGGAAAATGCAAACTCATTTACAGGTCGTCGGGGTTTTTTGGCCCTCAAACCAGGACACAGGTATTTCTGCTGTCCCGCAACCCTGCAGCCAGGATCCCCAAGGGACAGCGTCTGGGCACCGCTTCCCTTTTGGGAAAAACAACCAACCACCTTTTTTTTTTTTTTTTTTTTTTTTTTTTTTTTTTAAGAGCAAAGCACATCAAAGCACAACCCGCCGGGAAATAACAGCGCTTGTCTGACAACACCCAATCCATTTAAAATTTGGCAATTTCTCAAACGCCCTCGGGAAATGCTTTTAAGGAGGGAATCCCAGGCTTTAGCTGCACCAGTCAACTATTTATAACCCTGGGGTTTTTGGCATACCCAAAAAAAAAAAAAAAAAGAACCCCAACCTAATCACGCTGCAGGAAGCCGTAACTAACCCAGGAGTTTTCTATGGGAATTCAGGGCCGGCACACTCCTGCCCAGCAAACGTCCAAACCCTGTCTGGCTTAACGTCCACAACATTTCTACTCATCCCAAGCACTGGTTGCTACTCTCAAACCACATGGTGCAATCGCTGGATTTCTAGGAATCAAGCTGCAAGCTGTTCAGGGAAGACGTGCACGGAGCCCGAGATTTGCATGGAGCCCAGATGCCAACAAATCCCCCCCAGATTATCCCTAAATTTCCCTTGCAGCAAGGCCAGGAGACTCCACATCCTCTCCCACCAGCTCCGTGCTGTTTCCCTTCCACCCCATCCACCATCCCAGCAACGAGCCAAGGTGAGGCACATCCCCTAATGAGCTTTTAATTACTTGGCAGCACCCTATCTTGGAGCATACGCTTGCAAACGCATGAGTCAATGCCCAAAAAAAAACAACCAAGAGGAGGAAAGGAGAGAGGCAACCCCAGCAAGATGTATTCGGGTTTCAATTGCTCAGAGCAATCATCCAATTTAGCCGACTTCATTTCATTTGCACGCAGCCGAGAGCGCGGGGCTGCTTGCGTTACGGATAATCTCCGCTCTTCATTTAGAGCGCTTTTGGCAGACGTTGCCGGGTCGAAATAAAGCCTTCATTTAATAAAGAAAAGGCCGACACTTGGAAGCACGCAGCGCTCTCGCCGTAACGAGGAGTTATAGCGAGCGGAAGAGCAGCGGAGGCGCGCGGCTGTTTCTTTGGGTGCTCGTGAAAGACTGGAACTTTGAAATAATTGTCTCAAAGCTTGCTTGAGAAGCTTCTGCAAACGGACGGCAGGCTTGCGAGCTGGTAAGAAGGTTGCTCGTATCTCTTTAGCACCTTCTGCAGACCATCCTCTTGCTTGCCAGTCACCACCCAAGACTGCCATCAGCTGAAGATGGTGTGTTGCTCCCCCCAGCTGGAAAGGGGGTAGCCCTCTGGCTATCAGAGTGGCCAAACCCTGACTAGCCCCAGGGCCCACCCAAGCCTGTGGTGTTAACTCCAAATCACTGAAGCCAACCACTGCCCAAACAGCAAGGGGGCAAGAAAAGCTTATACGGCAACCGTGTAAAATGACAATTAGCTGGGCAAAGGCCACCGCCACGCCGATTGGTCAAGCTACAGATCGACCTGGGCTACAGCTGGCACGGCAACCCACCACAATTTGGGAATCGGGGCCAAGATCCCCACCACCATCAACCACGGATCAGGGCGACGCCCCTGAACTGCTGGAGGACCGCCGAGATGTTGTCGGGCCTGCGGTAGTGACCGTACTCTTGCTACGCTCCATAATAGTGCTTCGCTTTTCTGCCTTTCCTCTACTTCTGCCTTTACTCTATCGCTTGAGCTTGCGCCATGTCCTGCAATTAGGGAATAACATTCCCTAATTCACCCTAAATTCCGCATCTTGAAATTGCTGCTGCCTTGCTCCAGACCTGACCCTGCTACACGTGGAAGAGCAGGAATATTGCAGCCAGCTTTGGGGGCACCAACAGCAGAAGGACACGGAGCTGTCGGAGCGGGGCCGGAGGAGGCCCCGGAGATGCTGGGAGGGCTGGAGCCCCTCTGCTGTGGGGACAGGCTGAGAGAGCTGGGGGGGTTCAGCCTGGAGAAGAGAAGGCTCCGGGGAGACCTTGGAGCCCCTTCCAGTCCCTAAAGGGGCTCCAGGAAAGCTGGGGAGGGACTCTGGAGCAGGGAGGGGAGCCATGGGACGAGGGGGAAGGGTTTTACACTGACAGAGGGGAGATTTAATTAGATATTAGGAAGAAATTGTTTGCTGTGAGGGTGGTGAGCCCCTGGCCCAGGTTGCCCAGGGAAGCTGTGGCTGCCCCATCCCTGGAGGGGTTCAAGGCCAGGTTGGCCGGGGCTTGGAGCAACCTGGGCTGGTGGGAGGTGTCCCTGCCCAGGGCAGCGGGTTGGAATCCATGATCTCTGAGGTCCCTTCCAACTCTGACCAATCTATCATTCTATGAAATTAGGAGCAGCTTTGCTAAAGCTGTAACAATCCCGCCCCAAATCCTGCAGATCACCCTCCCCACCACCTGCTCTCCAACAAGCCCTGGTCATTTGCTACAGGGAAAACATCAATAAACTCATGCTCAGCCTAGGATTGTGTTGCCGTAGCTCTTGCTGCCAAGACCACAGGACCTGCGATTTCTTTTTAAGTACAAAAAAATAAAAAAAAAAGGAGCTTTTCATCTTCTCTTTGGTCTCCAGTGCTGCTGCACACTGGCACAGAGGTTGTGGCCGGCGATGCCTCAAGCTTTTCAAAAGGACCTGAACACCTTCCTATTAAAAGTGCCCTCATGAGAAAAAAAAAATAATAAAAAAATAGAGAGATTAAAAGCTTCTCGGAAGCGGAGATTTAACAGCTGTGTCCATCTCCAGCGAGAGTATCTGAACCTTTGGGCTCCCGCATCTCGCAGCTTTGGTCGAGAGGCTGCTTCCAGGAACAGGGGCTTTTTTTTTTTCCTGCCCCCCAACCCTCTAGATGTTATTGAATTCACTGAGATGATAACAGCCAAGACGAGATCAGGTCCCCAAAGCTCCCGTCTCCAAGATGCCCACGGCTTGCAAGAAGGGAACAGAAAAAGGATTTGCAGAGATGCCTCTCCTTTACAGAGAAGCTGGAATAGGGGCCAGCAAATAAATAAATAAATAAAAATACATCACACATTTCATATTCTTTCCTTAATTCTACCAACTCTTTCCTACAAGGACGCTGGCTAATTTGCCAAAAAAAAAAGTTTGCCCCGTCAGCCTGACGCACCCAAATAAATCCTATTTTAACTGGATTTGTTCCTTCAGGTGGTTCGGTGCCAAGGGGGTAAGGTCAGCCTTGCCGTCTACCCATCCTGGCATTGCTTGGGTTAAACGCAGCTTAACGCGGTGCCAAACACAAGGAAAAGCCACCGGGCTGCTTCGTATGCTTTAAATCCCTAAAACACTGCAAGTTTGGCCCTTGGAGCACGCTGTGTTGTAACCTTCAAGGCAGCTTTTCTCAGCTGCCAACGGCAAGACCAGCAACGCCCGCAGGAACGTGCCAAGAGCTGCATCCCACGCCACCCAGCCGTCCTCGAGCCTTTTCAGCCCGAAATCCCCTCCCCCCGCCGTGTCCGTGGGGATCATGCACTTCTCAGGCCGTCGCATGAAACTTTAATACTCCAAAAGCGTTTCCTCCCGTCTTTCAGCACAAAATAGTAAATAATTGGGGCAGGCGGCACAGAGACAGCGGCACACGCGGCTGTAGACGCCAGAAACAAGCAGCTGGAGAGCATCAGGAGCAGACGTGTCCCCCCGGCTACCGAGCACTGCTTCGTCCCTTTAATTAAATAGCGTACATTGGTACGAGCTGCATACCTTTTTCCTTAATTAATTCATTTACCACACCAGACCCTTCTGCCTTCCGAGCGCCACCTCAGTTCCCTTATGTCTTCCAAGAAGTGATTTTGAGAAGAATGAAAATTAAAAAAAAAAAAAAAGAGGGAAAGAAAAACCCCACAATTTAATTTCCAGTAGCAAAAGTCCACCTGATTTTCCTCCTCGAGACACATTTCTGCCCTGCAGTAGCTCCTCACCTTTTCACGTCGCCAATTCAACCGCTAATTCCTCTCTCCCCATCAGCCGCTGTCAAGAATTATCCCTCTTCCCCTCTTTTATTGACTTTAGAGCTGTAACACAAGAGTTTTCATACTCAAACCGATTGCTCACCTCTCATTCAATTTGGCCAACACATCCCTAGCCGCGCTTATACAATCTCAACCAAATTTCTGGCCGGAGTTATTTATGGCCATCAGCACAAATTGCATTTGGGGAGGGGGAAGAGAAGGGCACAACCACCGCTAAAATAGATTAACCGCTTTTTTTTTTTTTTGGGAAGCAGCAAGAAAGCAAGATGCAGTTTAGCTTGTGCTAAAACACTTTGGGCAAGTTTATCCACTTACGGCTCAGCCGGAAAGAAGGGCTTTCCAATCCATGCGTACCTCTGGCGACTAGCCCACTCCAAATTTGTGATAGCCACACCTCCAGCCCCGTCGCCTTTGCAGTTCGAGGCTCCACAACACAAACCCACCCAAAGCTCTGGTCCTCCTTGAGCCCCAGCATCCCTTTGGAGGATGTTTAGCCTTAATTTCAAGTCGGCATCCTTCCCGCACGCGTCCTCAGGTCCCCCATTGCCTCCAATACCGAGGATTTACACAGCAAACATCCCTTTCCTAACAGCTCACCACACAAAAAAACCCCACTTTCTCTCCTGGAAGGTTGTTTCCCAGCAGCCTCAGTATTTCATCCACGAAATAACAGCGTGAAATCCCAGCCGGGCAAGCGAGCTGAAGACAAAATACACGTGAGCAACAGATCTGCTGCGGGAGAAGGGCTTTTTGCAGTTATTTTTGGGGTAGAACAATACCAGCCAATTAAACCACACCAAAAAGAAAAAAAAAAATAAAAAGCCATTAAAACAAGAGTCAACGGTTTGCATACAAAAAGGCTGCACCAGAGAGTTGTATTCCTCGTCTAAAAGCATCTCTGGCTGCTTTTATTTGCACAACTCGCTCTCTCCGGCCCCTGGGGTCAGAAGGTTGAAGTTTCATATGGAAATAGCCTTCTGCGAGGAAGCAGCTCGCTCTCTCTCGAGTCTTCTGGCAAAAGCCGATCTGAATCTCCCTTAATATCGCATCCTTGCAAAGAGGATGAATTAAGAGGTTTGGGAATTGAAAATAGTTTAATTAGCTACTGCTTGGTCTAGGGCCCAGCTCATTAATTCATCGACAGCTAGGGAGAGCTCGCAAAGCGGATTTTACTGGAGGAGATAATCATTTGTAACCGCAAATATCACAATGATAGCATCACTGCCGTCTTTTTTTTTTTTTTAAACATAGCAAGCAACAACTAGAGCTGCAAGAGGTGCCTGCAAAACAAATTCCTCTGCGACCATCATCTGGATCAAGTTTGCCAGGGCTCACCAGCCCCAGGCACGAAGCATTAATAAATTTTACAAGCCCGCTGTTAAATTCACCCACTTTACAAGAGTCATCAGAGCCAAGTTATAGGTGAGCCACAAAACTTGCATTGAACTATTTTTGTTTAGTATTTGCAAGCGTTTACTCTCAACCGAGCTCCTTGTGCCACCCAAGCTCCATGACGTTGGGCTAATTGCTGCTGTTAGCACTTCCAGCCAGGGGGAAAAGAAGGCTTTTTCTCCCCAACTTTCCTCTCCCCACACAAGCTGCCGGTCTCCAGCTGAGCCCTTCACCCCCGAGACCTGCTTTGAAGCTTTGCAGGCAGGATTGCCGCTAAAACACGGCGCTTTGGGCTGGCACTGGGCTCCCGAGCAAATTCCCCAGCCCAAGAAGCGACCCTTGGGCATGACGATGAGCTAGCAGGTAGCTCAGCTACAAAGTTGGAATGTCCAAGGGGATATCGTTAATTTTCCCAGCTCCAATAGCATGAGGGTGCTCAAACAGGGCCCCAGAGTGGTGGGGAACTGCCATCCTTGGAGACGCTCAAAGCCACTGAGGCATGGACCTGCGCAAGCTCATCTAGCAGCCCAGCACTGAAACCTTCAGGGTCTTTCCCACCCAAATGGTTTGCAATCCTGAGGAAAAGCTGGAAACAACTTCCCTGGAGCTGGACACATCGTCATTCAGCCCATGCATTTAATGATGTTTATCTGAATGGGTCCTTCAAGGCCTCTTAGGCTCTTCTCCCATGGAAAAAGGTGACACAGCTGGAGCAGCACACCTGGAGGAGCTACCCCTGTGCTGCATTTGAGGTTGGTCTCAGCACAGAAACGTGGGTGAAGGGGGAGGAAGAGGTAAGAAAACACAGAATCATCCAGAAAGTCTGCAGTTCGCAGCTTTCAGATGCAAAACAGAGAACAACCAGAATCCCAACACCACGGGAAAGCATCTAAGAGGAAGACAACCGCGAAGAGCCCAGAGACAGCACAGTCAGAAGACACCAAGTCTGATTTCACCTCCTGCACTGGTCACTCAAGGCTCCTCACCTCTCCACATCACAGCTGCGGTGGCTGCTCAGTCCTGTGACAGAAGCTAAAGCCAAAACCTTCATGTTTTCAACTCAAGGGGGTCTTGCACATCACTGCAGGCCGCTTCCTGGGGGGGGCACCCGGCTGGAGAAGCAAAGCCAAAGCCACATTTCAAGTTCGACAAGACAGAGGTGGGACAAGCCCCACCCTATCAGTTCCCAGAAGATGTTTCGGGGGGGGGGGGGGGGGGGGAGAAAGAAGAGGAAATGCATCTCCCCTCGGGCTGAAACACACCTCCAAGCCAGGTCCGCTCTGGGGTGCCCACAGCCAGGTTTTACACGCTTTCCTTTACCACCAGCCACCCCTCGCAATGCCGGGAGTGTTGCTAGGACACCTGCGCCAGGCTTCAGCAATTTTGGGCTGAAGATGTGTCAAAGAGCAGCAGGAGACTCTGAAAAAGGAAGGAGAAATTAAGGAGCAAGCTGCCAGCAAGGAGTATTACCTGCTTGGATGAGCCCGGCGCTCAGGGATGCTAACACCAGCTCCGCTTCTCCCTTCCATTGGGAATTGCTCTTTATTTGGGATAAAAGACTGAGAGGAGGCTGGACAGTCTCTACGCGCTTGAGCAACTACCAAAGCAGCACCAGTTCCACCTCATCCACCCCTTAAACCTGCGCACAGGCTATTTTTGATCCCATTAACACTTTGAGGTTTGTTTTTTTTTCATAGAATCATCTCGGTTGGAAGGGACCTTTCAGATCATCGAGCCCAACCATCACCCCAACACCGCCCAAACCCCCACTACCCCACGTCCCTCAGCACCGCGTCTGCCCGGCTTTTAAATCCCTCCAGGGATGGCGACTCCACCGATGCCCTGGGCAGCCTCTTCCAATGCTTGACAACCCTTTCTGCAAAGAATTTTTTCCTAACATCCACCCTAAACCTGCCCTGGCGCAACTCGAGGCCATTTCCTCTTGTCCCACCGCCTGTTCTTTGGGAGAATAGACCGACCCCCCCTGGCTACACCCTCCTTTCAGGGAGCTGTGGAGAATGAGAAGGTCTCCTCTCAGCCTCCTCTTCTCCAGGCTGAACACCCTCAGCTGCTCCTCACCAGACTCGTGCTCCAGACCCCATCGTTAGACAGCTAACAGAGAGAGACAAGGGGAAACCCTTCCCTTTCCCGGTCCTTTGGATCCCTCTCTGCAGCTCAGGAGTAAAGAGACACAACTGCCATTTCCACAGCAAATTGCCCCTCCATCAGCTCTTCTTGTTGGGTCATGGCTGGTCCAGGCTCATCCCCATCCTAGTCATGACTGTTGGGCAGCTTGGCTTAAATAAAGCGAGCCAGGACCTTTGAGGCTACCAGTAGCTGCTACCCCTGGGTACATGCTAAATGCTTTACACCCTAAATCCTGCCCAAAGTCAAAGCCCCACAGACCCCAAACTGCTGCGCTGCCAGCTCTGAAGTTCAAAGCAAAGACATTTTGCCTGAGGCAGGAGAAAAGGCTTTTCAACTTCCACAAAGGCTTCTGGAGAACACAAAGATGGGTTATTCACCCACGCAGCCAAAGCGTTAGGTTGGGCATGCCCAGCCTAAAAGCAGAGTTAGAGCTAAGCCTAGGTTTGAGCCTGCTTCCACCTGACACGGAGAATGAAGCAAATGAGGGGACAGAGAGGAATGATCCCTGCAACGGACTCCCCCAAGGCAGCTTTCAGGGAGAGGGGGGAAGCTAAATTGAAAAGAAATTTCATCAGGGAACACTTTGGGCCAAATCAAGTGTTGCTGTTGAGAACCTGCATTTCATGTAAACAGCAGAACTAACACCGGCTGGATTAAATCAGCAAATAATTGCCAGGAGCGGGCTGCTCAGCAGCCGGGCCCCGGCTGAGGCTAGTTCAGCATTCGCAGCCAGCTGCTAAATCAAAGCCGTCACCAGCAGTTTGGGATGGCTCCTGCAGGAACCTGCTTGTCAAGTCCCTCCTGCTTCAGCATTTTCCTTCCCCTGATTATCGTGGCATCACATATTGTACGGCAGCAAACGAACCCCTACGTTTTATTTTGCTAGTGTAGGTTTTGCTCGCCCTTTCCCCCCCCGCTCCATAATCCCAGTTATTTTCTCCTCTCACACTCCAAAACTGAGGACTCCAGCAGCTCATTGCCGCTGCAGGCCGCTTTGGAGTCACAGCACTATCGCTGGGTTAATTATAAGGCAGGATTTTAAAACCCCCTCCCAAGTCACTTAACGTGGGGCAGATCCGAAGCTCCCCAAAGCTTTTCTCTGCAAACCACATCTCCCCAAATTCACAGCTCTCTCTCCTCGCCGTTCCCCCACCGCTACATCTATAAAGGCTGTGATTTTGGCAGCCGTACAAGTCTCCAGCATAATTCATGGGGTTTTGGCCACCACGACCTACAGCCTCAGGGTTCCACAGGGATGCGGAGCTGCAAGAAACCCCCCAAGTTTCTCCTCCCTCTTCTCTTGCTTCTACAGCCCAGGGCTGCTGCGGTCGCACAAGGACCCTATTGCGGTAGGGACGCTGCAATGCAACAGTTTTAGATGCTTTTTAGCTCACATACGGGCTTAAATCCATACTTAAGAGCTCCCTTGGTCTAGGAAGCTACAGAAGTCGGCACCGGCATACAGCAAACACACAGCGCTCCCTTAGTCACCAGCTTAAGGGTTACATTGCTGACGGCCACCACGTAACACCGCTCTTGCTGGGACAGGAGGTGACTTACAGAACAGACAATCAACCAAACAGCCTCAAAAAACTCCTTATTTCTAAGGAAACCATTCAATGCGCTCCTTCTGCGAGGTCAGGAAACATTAAAAAAAAAAAAAACAACAAAACACCAACAACAGAACAACACGCTCTAAAGGGCTTTGCAAAGATTTCGTACCACCACAGCACTGCCCGAAACACAGGATCTTGAAAACCCAGCGCCCCTCGCATAGCGCAGGCTTCCTCCTCAGGGAAATAAATCCCACTTCAGAGCACTACAAACAAGGAGACTTCACCCGCCCACTGCTAAAAAGCATAAAGCAAACTTACAGTTGGCAAACACACCACTTTGGAGCCACACAACCTTCACCCACCCTGCTTTTCAGCTTCTCCAAAGCACAAGGAACTCCAGCACAAAGCTACCTGGGAGCAGGAAAAAAAAAACACTCATTAATTAACAAACCACCCCAACCTGGGACACCCCAACCACCTGCCAAATGCAACCCCCGAAGCCAAGCTCAGCTGTGCTCAATTTAAAGCCGAGGCAAGAGCACGGGGGAAGGTGGGGAGCTTGGAGAAGTGTATGTTTGTACAACCCGTCTTGCAGGAGGCGGCTTGTTTCTGGGGCTTTTAGATGGTATGATTTCCAAATTAGTCAGGAGGAGCAGGTTGGCAAAGTGAGTTATTTCTGCCGACTGATAGCTAAGCGCCCCGGCGCTGCTCGGTGCTGTGGAAAATGGCTCGTGTGGCTCCTCGCTGTCTCTTCTGCGCGCACAAGGGCACGAGGAGAAGCTGCTTCCCTGCTCTGCTTGAGGGTTATGCCAGGGCAGATGTTCCCTTCTGCATCCAGCTGTTTTTGGAAAAGACACTATTGCCTTGCTGGGTGCAAGCCGCTGTCCCCCACTGGTGCCAGACCCCAAATTTAAAGCGCAGCTTGATCCACCTGTGCTTGTTTTACCCAAGGAAGAAGCCATGCGAATGCTTCGGCTGGCAGAATATTTGTGCTCTTCAGCCACGTTTTGGGGAGGTGGCAAATCTTCAACCTGCTCCCGGTGTTGCTCATACCCAGCTTTGTGCGATGGGGAGATGGGGTCCAACCCCCAGCCGGGGTGGATGGAGGAGCCAAAACCTCAGAAGCTGGAAAAACACCCTTCCTGATGGTTCCCTGAGGGACGAGGCCCGTTTTTCCTCCCAGACAACCGCGCTTTGCACGCCCTTGATGTTACACCGGCCTCAGGGAATCTGTTGGGAAACCTGTAGCGTAAGAGGTTCCCGTCCTTCTGGAAAACACAACAGGAAAAGGCAAGGTTTTCTCCAGCTGCCTGTTACAAAGCCTTTCTCTGTGCTCTGAAAGGGCTGGCGATGTAGGTGAAGGTATACGAGCGTCCCCGGGGAAAGGAAGGAGGGGGCTGCTTGGAACAGCCCAGTGCCTTCACGCCCCCGGTAGCACTGGCATCTTCACGGGGACCCGCCAGCATTAATTAGTTGTGCGAAAGCTTGCAATAATCTATTTGGTTTTGCCGAGCAATAAATACATCTGTTCTCCCCCGCGCAGGTTTCCGTCCTAGGATTGATTGATTGATTTATTTCCTTCTTAATGCAGTCTCTTCCAAACGAAAGAAAACGCATCCTTTGGGTGAAATTCCCCCCCCCAAAAAACTACCCAACGCTCAGCAGCCTGATCATGCCGATACGCACATGCCCCTTCCAGAGCCTGCTTTGGTCGAGACGTCAGGCTGCATTCCAATTCCTTGCACGGCAGCAAGGAATTGAACGGGGGAAAAAAAAAAAAAAAGCCGGTTCTTTTCAACAGGAGCACGCAAAGACATCGCCCTCTTTTTCCACAGGGGGAAACTGAGGCAGGAGGCAGGGATGTGCGCTCTCTCGGCGGTTCTTGGGGTAATACCACCCGCTTGGAGCAATTCGAGGCTGGAGGGAGTGGGAAAGGGTTTGCTGGGGTGGGAAAGGATTTGCTGGGGTGGGCTGAGACGGCCATTAACATTGTCCCCACCCGCCAGGGTGTCCCCTCCTTTGGGGACCACCCTTTGCCAAATTTATAATAATGCCCTGAAACAGCCTGGTTAAGCGGGGCCGGGGGGGGAAATTGGAAATGCCATCACAGGGAGCCTTCCCTAGCCCCACCAGGCTGCTCGCCCATTCCTCCTCTTGCATTTTTAGGCAATGCTGCCATCGAGTGGTCCGGAAGCATCCGGATGTCGGAAGAGCCGGACCCCCAGACCGGCCTGGACCCCTCTGCGGTCACCCAGGCAGCCCCTGGCTGCTGGAAAAGCAGAGGCCCTGGTTGAAATACATCTCCTCCTTCACCCATCCCAGCCGTAAAAAGCTCAGTCTCACTGTAACAACTGACCTGGTGTTGGGGACGAAAGATTTTCAGTCCCTCGGGCTTCCCTAAGGGGCGGAAGAGCCGAGCATCCTCCCTCCACAATGCTCAGCCGAGCAATTCAAACCTGGATTTCTCCCAGTTTACGGGGAGCCGCAGCTTTCCCTGAGAGCGGTTCCTCCAGCTCAGTGCTCCTCTGCCACCAATTTGGGAGGCTTCATCCCGAAAATGCGATTTAGGGACATCCTTTAGCAAACCGGAGGGACGCGCTCAGCTTTCCAAGGCGATTTTCCTCTTCATTGGTGCCCTCCGAGGGAAAACCAGCTCTCCTGGCAGGCAGCAACACAGTTGTTCTTTTTTTGCCCACGCTTGGCAATAACACAACACTGGAGGAGTAAGTTAAAATCACCCCTGTCTGATGGATGTTATAAACCCGGACTGTGGGACGGTGCAAATCTCTGTTTGCAGCTTAATTAGGCACCAACCGCTTATTCACGGGAGGAAAGACTTTTTGCGGGGAAGGTTTCGCCAGCCCAACAGGAGCTGCGTTTGCTTTATGAGCGAAGGGGCGCTAAAAGGAAACGTCCTGTTTGCAGCGGTCGGAATCCGGTCGCACCGGAGCAGGAAGACCTTTTCCTTCTTTGAGAAGTCAAACATTTGCTTTGTTCGTCGGGGATGCAAAGCACTCGCCCACCACAATGTAAAGCCGTTTGGAGAAATTCCATGGCTGTTATATTGGAAAGTTTCCGAATAGATAATTATAATATAATATATAAAATATATAAGCTTTTTTAACAGCGTGGTTTAAACTCCTGGTGACTTTTTAGAGCCCATTTGGCACAGATGCCGGTCACCTCCCTAAAAAAGAATGCAAATAAGGAAGATTTTGAGGGCAAAGAGGTTGGAGAGGGGATGAGGAGGCGTGAAAATGGGGGGCGAGGGGGTACAGGGAAAGCTGGGGGCTCCTGCCCGCTGGGGGGAGCGGGGGGGGCTGCAGCTCCGGGCCCCGGCGGAGCCCCCCCGGGCAGGGCAGGGGGCCGGGGGAGGGCTCTCGGTGCCGGCTCTGCCCATCGCTCGCTGGCACCGCCCGCCCCGCTTATAAAAGCCCCGATCGCGGCTCGCTCGCCGCAGCCGGCTCCGCGGCACCGGCTGTGCCCCGGCTCCAGCTCCCGAGCCGGGGAGGATCCGCACCCCGCAACTGGCTGCACCCCGAACCGGGGGTGGGGGGTGACCCGCATCCCTCTCTGGTCCTTAACCGGGAGGCACCTGCATCCCGAATCGGCTGCACCCAAAGCGGGAGGGACCCGCATCCTGCTCCGGTCCCAAACCGGGAGGGACCCGCATCCCTCGCCAGTCCTGAACCAGGAGGCTCCAGCATCCCGAACCGGGGGGGACCCGCAGCCCTCTCCGGTTCTTAACCGGGAGGCACCCGCACCCCGAACCGGCTGCGCCCTGAACCGGGAAGAATCTGTGCCCCGGCGCAGCTGCAGCCAAGCACAGAGGGACCTGCACTCCAAACCAGCCGTGCATCCCACTCTGGCTGTGCCCAAACCGGGAGAGACCTGCACCCTGAACCAGCTGCGTGCCTTGACATGGCCAGGCACCCTGCTCCGGCTGCACGCAGAGACAGGAGGGACCTGCATCCCGAACCAGCCATGCCCCCCAAACCGACTGCGCCCTGAAACAGAAGGGTCCTATACCCCAAACCCTGCACCGGGAGGGACCTGTGCCCTGAACCAGCTCTGCACCCCGAAAAGGCTGCACCCTGAAGCAGGAGGGACCTGTATCCCAAAGCATCCATGCACCCTGATCCTGCTGCACCCTAAACCAGGAGGGACGTGCATTCCGAAGCATCTGTGCGCCTGCTCTGGCTGCATCGCGGTGCGATGGATAACGCTCCGCCACTGGAAGCGGAGCTGGACCACCACTGGCTCCTCAACGCCTCCCTGAATGAGTCCTTCTCAAACCAGTTCGTGCAGCCCCCGTGGCAGGTGGCCCTGTGGGCCGTTGCCTACGCCCTCATCGTGGTGGTGTCGGTGGTGGGGAACGTGGTGGTGATGTGGATCATCCTGGCTCACAAGAGGATGCGCACCGTCACCAACTACTTCTTGGTGAACCTGGCTTTTGCCGAAGCCTCCATGTCCGCCTTCAACACGGTGGTGAACTTCACCTACGCCATCCACAACGAGTGGTACTACGGGCTGCTCTACTGCAAGTTTCACAACTTCTTCCCCATCGCCGCCGTCTTCGCCAGCATCTACTCCATGACGGCCATCGCCCTGGACAGGTGAGTTCTGAGCGTCAAACCCCAAACCCTCTCTGGCACCCAGGTCTCTCTCCACCTGGCTGCTGTGCTCAGCTCCCTCTGAGCTCCGGGCGAACACCGCAATTAAAATAAAGCTCATTTTGGTAAAAGAGGGCTAAAAATAATCCCTCTCCCCGCCCTGGTTGCAGATGGCTTTGGGAATCCTTTGTCAGCTCTGCAAAAGGAGCTTGAGAAAAGGCATTGTCACCCCTGTGCGTGTCGGTCTTGGGTGTGCATTTGTACCATCGCTGTCCTCTCCCTTCCCATCGCGACTGCAGAGCCGTCCCTTCCTTTCCCAACCTCCTCATTTAAAACCAAACTCGTTATTTAGCACAAAATGGCATCACCTCATGACATAAAATACATGCTTGTGTCGGACGTGCCTCCGCTGTGCTGCAGGAGCTGTTTCGTGGTGCTTGATCTGGGTCGGGAACCATCTAAGGAGCCTCGGAGAGAAGCTCAGGTTCAGGAAAAGCATCTTGACTTGGCGAGCGTGTTGTCGCGTTGCATGCCGGCGTGTCCCCCCCAAGCAAACCCACCCTGATTTTATTAGTGGGGGTGAAGGAGGAGAGGTGGGTGCCAGGGATTTCCCTCGTCCGGCTGCAGCCAGCACAGTTTAGTTGTTTGGGTTTTTTTTTTCCACTGCCCGGTTTCTGCAGGCGCTGCCCCATGGCTGGGGACTGTCGGCAGTGCGGGATCCCGCTTGCGTTTCGCTGCGATCAAAAGTTCAGCCAGCGCTTGGCAGGGGGGCGATGGCACGGGGGGGGACGCTGCCTTTTCCACCGCAGAGGGACGAACCACGGGCTGAGGGAGGCAAAATACCCACGCACCAGGCACCTCCAGTGCGCGCCCCTCCTCTCCTCTCTCCCCCTCCTCTCCTCTTTCCCCCTCCAAGAAATCTTTTCTTTGATGGCATTTTCACACCAGCGCTCGAGATAAAGCAAGGCTCTCAAACAGCTTTGCAATCCCCTTTTGAGTACCGGCGTTTCAAGCGCAACAGATTTTTTTTCCCAACGCAACATATTTCCCCAAGACAGCTCGGCTCTGCGACATCTCGTTTTGGTCCTTCTTCCCAGGGAGTAAAAGACATTTTGGCTGGGGATACATGCGAAAAGGGGAGGGGGGGGGTTTAAGATTTTGCATTGCTGTATGCCAGCACATTTTGAGCTGCTGTCTAAGCGCTGCACAAACTGGCACAGATATTTCCCTCCGAGAAATTATAGCGCTGCCACAACTCACGCGCCGACAGCTTGGGAAACGGAGCTTGAGATGGATGATGGTCTCTCGAAGTCATTAAAAACAGCCTGGGGTTTTGTTTCGCTCTGGAGCGGTTACAACACCCTCTCCCCAAAATAAATCGGACATTGCCAAGCTCTCGTACCGGAGATGAGAGGAGAATTAAGGCAATAATGAATAAAAAGAGGAATACTACCAGCATATCTCTGTTTCTACTCGATGGTGTTGCTGCCTCTGTTTCAGGAGCGTCTGCCCTTAGAGAATGTTGGGGATCGGCCGGCAAAGCCCCTTTCGGGTTAGGATGAGTTAGAGAAATTATTATTTTTTAAATAGTTTGGGTTTTAACCTTCAGTCCACACCCTGGAATAACCAGAAAAGCAAATTTGCCAGGGGAAGCTGGAGGAGCGTGTGTAAAATGGGGAGCAAAGGCAGGTCTGGGAGCCTGGGGCTGAATTTTGAGGGGGGAAATTCACATTTCCAGCTTGCTTCTTGCATCTCAAACCCTTAACAGAGGCTTGCTTTTCCCATGGCTGGGCTGCAAAACCCGTGCGTGCAGGTTTGGCTCCCCCACGAAGAAGGACTCAAAAGAAGCCGCAGCCTCGGCGTGCAAACACCTCCTGCACGGAGCTACCTGCCGCGTTTCTTGGCCCCACATTTCCAGCGAGGTGGAAAATTGGGAAGGCGAAGGCAGTAGAGCCCATCCTCTGCCCCTCCAAGCAAGCAGCACGCAACAACATCTCCAAACGCTGGAAAATTGATTGTTTTCCTGTGTCTGAGACCTGACAAAAGTAACTTATATGTATGAAATGCAGGAAGTTGTTCCAGGAACCCAAAAGGGAAGAATTTGTCCCGGCAAGTTGCAAAAAGCTGTGTGGGAACAAGGAAAGCAAGTTCCCGAATTCGGAGCAGCAGAGACAGGAAGGCTCAGTAAAATGGGTTATTCACAGCCAGGACGTATCTGAAATCAAACATGACTGCAGTTTTGATTTTCATCAAAAAACCAGGAAAGCAGAATTGAATGTGTCTCGTGTTCCCAAACTGTATTAAGCCATCTATCAGCGGTTGGATACGGAGTCTGAAGGCTCGGAGGAGCTTCAGCCTGCAGATTGCTCCCCTAAATCATCTCCGCTTGTGCTTTCTGCAAGCAATTTCCAGAACATCCTCGCCGGAGGATACGGAACCGCCTTGGAAAGACTCGGCACAGCCGTAACAGAGTCGTGTGAGAGAACAAGTGGAGAAGTGGGTTTGATTCTCCCAATGGTTTTGGGTTTTTTTGTAGGACCTGCCATGGGTCTGCGCAAGAAAAACGAAAAGCTTTTGCTTGAAGGTAGACCATCCGCTCTTTCACCAGGACCTATTTCAGCCTGGGCACAACCGCTCTGCAAAAAGGAAAAGTTAATCCTATAGCGAGTGTTATTCTGAACCCTGCAACAATAGCAGGAAATTCAAGAGTCAGGGCTGGCAGATGGTACAATCTTCTCAGGAAAAGCCATGGTGGTGCTCCTCAGCATCCTGCAAGGAGTGGGGGCCAAAAAGCTCGCTTTGGCACTGTAAAATTTGCCACGTCCTTCAGTTTTAGGCGTATCAATACCAGGGCACCTCACGTATCCCTTCCCAGCTTCAAACCCTCCTTGTGAATTACTTTACTTGAAAGAGAGAGACAGAAAATCCTGGTTTTTTCCAAACTTCCAGGAAAAGTGACAGCCCAGCAATGCCCATGGTGAGTCCAAGATAATTTGCAGCCCCACTCAGAGAGAGAAAAAAAAAAAAAAAAAAACAAATTCTGGATATCCCTAAGGTGCAATGCCTATGGCAGACGGGATGGAGCATCGTTAGACAAACTGTTGATATTTTCTCTTTTCTTGGGACTGGATTCATTTCTGAGGAGCACCCCTCGCCCGTACCACGAGCAAACTTCAGACAGAGGAATGAGTTTCCGTGCTGATGGACAACCGGGAATGCAGCTGAAGGTGAAGATCCCGGATTAATTGCAGAATCGGGGGAAAAAAATAATAACCTCTGATCTCCAAACTTTAAATGAGCTAAGCTAAAACCACCGCGGACAGAACCAGTCCCGATGGGCAGGGGGAGAGCCCTGCCACGAACTCAGGGTGAGAACACATTGTGCGGCGCTGGGCTATTTAATACAAAGCAATTTTCCTTTTTCTGCAAAGCGTCCTCTGCTCGAAAGCAGCTATAAAAATGATATACGGTGGGACTAACCTCCTGCAACTCCTACACCAACTCGCTGCTTTAGCTCATTAAAAGACAGGGGGGTCTCCGACCTCCACCAGCACCAACGCTGCCAGAGCAGCACTGGGCTGGGCAATCAAACCGGGATCTTCCTTACATTCCCTTTTTTATTTCCAAATGGGTAATCAAATTATACGAGGTGTCTTAAGATCCATCAATTTACCAGCAGGAGCTGCAGAAGAAACATCAAATCTGCGAACCTTCATTCACCACCGCGGCTCCTAAAATTGCTAGTCTGCAGCCGAGATCTGTTAATATCTCCCCAGCCACATATTATTTGCAGCAGAAAAACCGGCTCGGAAAATTATTTACTGCTTGCAAGCTTGAACTCCCAGGTTGGACAAACCAGCTGAATATCAGGAATGTATTTGCCAGCTCAGCGACCCCATGCCTTCCCCAAGAGGCGATTACTGCAGAAAGAAACCCTCCGGAGCAGCCAAATTACATCAGCGCACAGACAGGTTAATTAGTCGTTTACACCCTAATATAGCACCAGATATTTTGTTTTTTTAATCTTGAATTAATGGACTTCTGGGGTTTGCAGGGCAGGACTTTGATCTGCGCCCGGCGCTGTGTAATCTTGCTCTGCTGGGATGTCATTTGGAAGATGGAAGAGCAAAGGGGGAAGCGAAAAGGAGCCCGGGGTTTCAGGGCAGCAATAACCAAAGCAGCTTTTTGCATTCCCGAAAAATCAAACATCAGCGAACACAGCAAAAACCCCACGAAGCTGCTGGATACCCAGCACGGAGCTGGCTGGAAGCATTGGGTTAGGAAGGAAGGGGACAGGGATGGACAAGGGAACGTCAAGGCTGGTTTATGCCCCTGCTCCCAGCAGCAGTCTCTGATCTGATGGGTATTAACTGGGATTAATTATCCCCCCACCCCCACAATACCCACTAGGTATGTATTTAGCCTGTCAAAAAATAAATTACATCTTGTTCCCCACCCCTTTCCTTTGGAAAGAAGAGAGGGCTTGAAACTCCCATGGCAATGAATATAGAACTAAGATGAATGTATAGAATAAATATAGAAATAAGACGAATTAGTGACAGTTTGGTGGCTGGGAGATGCAGAGACTCAGGTTTTCGACAAGTTTTTGGGGTGATCAGGGTGCTCAGCTGCGAGCTGGGCGCTGGCACAAGCCACTGTAGGAGTTTGAGGGCCTCAGGTGGGATATTTGGTTTATTGGATGGCTTCCTTAATTTATTCCTTAATTTATTCTTAATTCCTCAATGGCCTAGTGGGAACCACTCATGCACTAAGTGCGCCAGGTCTCATAGGTCACCAGCCCTGCACTTCGTGTGATTTTTTTTTTTTTATTTTTTTTTTTTTTTTTTTGTCCTCTCCCTTCATTCTCCAGCTATAAACCAGTGCCAGGAATAATTGGTTGATAAGGTCCTAATGGGTGCCTTGATTAACAGCATCTGCAGAGTCTCTCAGCAGGGCTGGGTTGTGCTTTGGGTCTTCCCATCCCATCTCAGCCCTGTCGGCAAATGCGATGACTGCAGGAGGGAGCTCTGCGCCTCCTTAACAGCCTGTGGCAACTACCTGGGGTTTCAACCTGTTTCACCCGCGTTTAGTTCTTAAAACCGAGTGTGCCCGGGGCGTTTGCAATGCGAGAGGTGCTGTGCAGGAAGGCAGGGAGTTCGCAAAGCTGCCGGAGTAACTCAGGTCGCTGTTTGGTGGTGGGTAACACCTCCTTTTCGGTTGTGAACCTCTGCTGTGGGGACAGGCTGAGAGAGTTGGGGGGGTTCAGCCTGGAGAAGAGAAGGCTCCGGGGAGACCTTGGAGCCCCTGCCAGTCCCTAAAGGGTCTCCAGGAAAGCTGGGGAGGGACTCTGGAGCAGGGAGGGGAGCCATGGGACGAGGGGGAAGGGTTTTAAACTGAAAGAGGGGAGACTGAGATGAGATCTGGGGAAGAAATTGTTTGCTGTGAGGGGGGTGAGCCCCTGGCCCAGGTTGCCCAGAGAAGCTGTGGCTGCCCCATCCCTGGAGGGGTTCAAGGCCAGGTTGGCCGGGGCTTGGAGAAATCTGGGCTGGTGGGAGGTGTCCCTGCCCAGGGAAGGGGGTGGAACAAGATGGTCTTTAAGGTCCCTTCCAACCCAAACCGTTCCATGATTCTATGTGCTCAAAGGAATTACCAAACTGCTTTCAAAGAGGAAAGATGCTGTGCCATATCAGTGCTGCGGGGAAATGCCGGTGAGACACCTGCCTGATGAAGACGCTTTGAGCGTTGAGCATCACTCAGGTCTCGGGGCAGGAACGCACTGTCCATCCCCCAGGTTGGACGGCGGCTGTTCTATGTCAAAGTAATAAATAGGAGGAAGCAGGTGTTTGTGGCGCCGTCATCCCCGGCATTGTGTTTCAAGCACGCGGGGCTCAGCTAACCTCCTCGGCCGTCATCCAGAGACACGAGGGATCTGGGGCCAGTGTGACGAGGCCAAGCTTCACAATGCAAACCTGCTCGAGGGATGAGATTTTCGCATCCGCGCTGTTGCGACACAATCCTCGCAGAAAGCAAAAAGGCAGGATTTTCACTATGGAGCTTTTTGTTTCTTGCGTAGGAAGGACCCAGAGCCGGGCCGGAGGTATCTGATCCACCTCAGTCTGGGGCATCTGCTCTGATTTGGTTGCAAACTCCCCCAGGACTGACTCCACACTGAACCCCTCTTTGCTCAGGACGGGATATCGTTGTGCAATAAAACACACAGAACAAAACTCTGCATCCTCTCAGTTACTCATCTCTTATCTGTCGTATCCTTATTACTTAGTGAAGCAGATAAGGAAACTCTGGGATGAAAGATGCTTCATAAATTTTTTGCTATTGTATTAATCTCATCTCCATGAGGGTGGAAACAATTGTGTAACGTTAGTTATCCAGACACACTCCAGATTTCCAGATGCAATTAATAGATGGCTACACTGCCTCGAAGGCAGCACCTTTTTAGTAACCGAGACGCTCGGAGCTACCCTGGTACAACGTTGTACTCAACCGCTATTGTATCGTCATGGTAACACCCCTCCCCAAAACGCAATAACATATTTAACGGCAAATTACCAACGTCATCAAATAGCATCTGGCGTAAAGCTGGCGTAAAGCCCGTTAAATATGGTGGATTTAAAACATGAGACATGGTGGGAAAGGTGCAAGGAAAAAGCAGCTGCGAGGGCATCGGGTCTGTTCTGCGAGGAGCTGGGCAACCCCGAGTTTGCCAAATTTAATGATAGTTTCTGCTTGAACACAGTGCTTCCACCTGAAAGGAGAGCAACTGCAGATCATTTTATTTTGAGGAACAGGTATCATTAAGTCTTCCCAACCCAACATCTGCAGGCAAATGGCCCCGTTCCCGGTGCTACCCCTGTGCATGGGTAACAAAACCTTTCCCTAACGCAGCAAATCTGTCCTTAAATCCTCAACCAAGAGCCAATTCCCTGCGACAAATTAGGACTTGAAGACCCCATGGTGGTTTGTCACCCACTGCAGTGGCGAGGGCAGGATGCTCACACGGGGATATGCTCCTCTTCCTCACCTCCCGCCAATAACCATCCCCAACAAACCGCAGCACCCAATTTTTTTACAGAGGGAAAAACCACCCTCTTGAACGGCAGAGTTAAAAAAAATAAATAAATCTCTCTAATAGGATACAGCATCTTAGGGAGATGGGCAGAGTGGGGCCACAGAGGCACTCTGCGAGGAGAAATATGAGCTAATAAACTCATTAGCCTTGCTTTCCAGAGCCCGCTTCTCGCCGGCGCAGGCGGGACCCTGCATGACCAGGCCAAGGAGGGCAGCGGCTTCCCGGCACTTAAGCTCTGATCGATGCCTTTTGTGCCCAGCGCTGCAAAACCCTCATGGGGCCCAACGCCCGCCAACACCTTGCAGACACCCCGGGCACTGCTGCTGCATCCCATGGCCACGCTCTGCCTTTCCGTTTGAACGCAAACTTGTTCGGATTCATAAAGAAAATAAATAGATTGGCGAGGGTTTTTTTTGCTGAAAGGCAAAGGCAGGATTGACGTGTCATTTTTCCTCCCTGGTTGATGGAGGTTTGGCTGCAGCACCTTTCCTGGGAGATCGAACCTACGTGGAGAGGAGAAGACAACCTGGAGGTACCCATGGTACGGCTCCGCAGCACAGGGTTGATTTTCTGCTTTGCATTTACTTGCTTGGAAGGAAGCTTTTATTTTAGGCTAACCAAAACCCTGCTGTAAAAACACGC
The DNA here is from genome assembly GCF_028500815.1 of Rissa tridactyla. Taxonomy (NCBI): domain Eukaryota; kingdom Metazoa; phylum Chordata; class Aves; order Charadriiformes; family Laridae; genus Rissa; species Rissa tridactyla. The sequence continues at coordinate 3,244,313 of NC_071485.1, forward strand.
TACAAGGGGAGGGTTTGGCTGAAAACTGAGCGGAACTGCAAGAAAGCCAACTGGCTTTTGAGGAATCTGTGTTCTGGATGCAAAAGAAGATCCAGTGGTGGCCAAAAAACCACCAAAAAACCACCAAAAATTCAAAGACAGGAATACACACAAACCTACTGGGTAGAGAAGCATGGAAAGTCCAACAGGTCTACAAGGAACTGAGAGTTATTTGAGCGCAACGGTGGAAGAAGGCAAAAGAAGCTGCTTTGCTCCCAGTACTGAGGCTTTTTCACCCCGATATAAGCAAGACGGCGGCAGTCATCAGAGCTAAGGCGGCTACGAAACCGTATTCTCTGTTCCCCCCCACTCCCTGGTTTGATTTTGGATCAAATGTCCTTGTCAAGGAGAGGGGGAAAAAAAAAAAGGGAAGAAAAAAAAACAAAAAAAAAAGCAGTTATTAAAATGGTAGGACAATTTTCTGCTTAGTGATACAATTATTGTATAATTATATGATATTTTAATATGAAATAATAGTCTAATTATTTTCAGGATGTTTGTACATTTCCATCTATCTCCAGCATTTTTATGGTCTGTAATACCAGCTCCTCCAAGCAGCCCAGACCCTTTTCATTACATTTTTTTCTTCCCCGTCATAGCCCCTGTCTGGGAGAACCATTATTATTCCCATTTTTAATCCTGATGGGCAGCTGAACCCAGAGCATCCCCAAGGGACTACTTCAGAGGTCACTTGGCACCTATGGTTTGGGAATCACCGACGAAAAATAGGATTTGGGGCCAGTTTTCCCCAAAGCGCTGCTAGCTTGTTCCTCCTGCCTCCCCGACCCCGTCCTTGCAACGCCAGCACGGTCCCATCAATTTTGCTGTCTCCTTTCCACCATGAGACAGCATGGCAGACAAGTTGATGGTGGTTGGAAAGGTCTCTAAGCGATGCGGTGGGGTTTAGTTCATCGTTACAGCTATTAGTTGGATATTTTATTAACCGCGAGGGTTTCTACAGTGTTTTAAACTGATGAGGAAAGTCCTACAAAATGCACTGGCAGAAACAAGGTCGGAGATTTAAAAGCATTTCTGGCTGGTTGCAATCAAGCGCTGGCTTTGCTTTCCAGAGATCTCAGCCTCAGATGTTTCTCCAAGCAAGTATTTCACCAGAAATGAGACAACTTTTGTGGAAATCCCTCATTTTCCATCCCACTTGAACCATCAGGTCAAGCACCAGCAGCGAACTCGGGCGTGTTGACTTCTTGCTGCTTGGGAGGGTAAAGCCAGGGCAACCTGCTCTGAACCCCATGATAAAGCCCCGCCAAACCTCCTTCAGCTCAGCAAACCCTTTAACGAGGGGTCAGCCAACACCAGGCTTTGAAGGATGAGGAAGAGGAAAGAGATGAGTCCTTCTTGGGTCCAGAGAAGCTGATCACAGTCATAGCACCATGGAATGGTTTAGATTGGAAGAGACCTTAAAGACCACCCAGTGCCACCCCCTGCCCTGGGCAGGGACACCTCCCACCAGCCCAGGTTGCTCCAAGCCCCGGCCAACCTGGCCTTGAACCCCTCCAGGGATGGGGCAGCCACAGCTTCTCTGGGCAACCTGGGCCAGGGGCTCACCACCCTCACAGCAAACAATTTCTTCCCAATATCTCATTTAAATCTCCCCTCTTCCAGTTTGAAGCCATCACACCTTGTCCTATCGCTACATGCCCTTGCAAACAGCCCCTCCCCAGCTTTCTTGTACGCCTTCTCCAGATACTGGAAGGGGCTCTCAGGTCTCCCCAGAGCCTTCTCCTCTCCAGGCTGAACCCCCCCCAACTCTCTCAGCCTGTCCCCACAGCAGAGGGGCTCCAGCCCTCCCAGCATCTCCAGGGCCTCCTCTGGCCCCGCTCCAACAGGTCCACGTCCTTCTGATGTTGGGGGCTCCAGAGCTGGACAAGGGAAAGAGTCTGACAAGGGGAAAAATGAAAAACGTGGATGCAGAAACGGGTAGACCTTGATGCACCACCACCCGCTGCGACAAAGCACCGCTAACACCCATTGCCTCGGCTCTTTCTAACCAGCTTCAGTTTCAAGCACCAGACAGATTTTTGAGGGATAATTATCAGGTGGATTTTCAGCTGCACAGAGGCGATAAGGTTTGGTACCCCGGGGCTGAGGAAGAGATGACGGCAGTACCTCCTGCCTATTTATATATTAATCCCTACGTCTTTGCCCCTGCAGGCGACCACCCAAAAAACTCAATACAGGGAGTATTTTCCATCTAGGAAAGAATTAAAGGAAAAACTGTTCATTCTCCGAAAGGAGAAAGGATGAAGGGAGAAACAGAGGCGGCTGCAGACACCTCAGGCAATAACACATGCCGAGCGATGCAATGTTTCTCCTCTTCCCGAAGCCTGACGTGGAGCAGGGGGGGGAATAAAATAAAAAATTTGTGACGTTGTCACTTAATCCATCTAGTGCTGCTGGCTGCTGCCAGCATTGCAAAACCAGATTTGTAGAGGGATAAATTCAATCTGCCTTGTTGCCGCTGGAGCTTTCCTCATGAATGACAACTGATGTTCAGGGGAAAGAGCCCGCGAGCCGGGCAGGTCTAGGTGGCATTTCAGATCACCCATCCCACACCAGTCCAGCACTCTTATTTTTGGTTCTCCTCCTGTAACACTTGGCCCTGTGATCTACCGTAGAGAGATGATTTTGCGCGGGTGCAAAACTCCCGGGCGCTGCCAAAGCGGCTGCTGCCAGATGGCAGCATCGGGGCTGGCTTTGTACAAATTGGTCTTTGCAGAAGCAGCCGGTTGCTGGTTGCGTTAGCAAAGCTGTTTTTCAGCTAAAAGTCAATGAGTATTCTCCAACGGGATTCATATTTCAAGGGTAAGATGCTGCAAAAGAATTAGAGTATTAGCTGGGGAATCCTCCGTAAAGGGATTATTCGATGGATTGTGCGGAGTGAGGTGCTGCATTAAATGGGTATAAAAAGTCCGACCTCCGCCCAAGTGAGACCTAAAACAGCCCCAAAAGCTGCAACATCGGGGCTTTCCAGCCTTGATTTCTCCTTTTCCCACCTTGCAGGTACATGGCTATCATCCATCCGCTGCAACCCCGGCTCTCGGCCACCGCCACCAAGGTGGTCATCGGCGTCATCTGGCTCCTGGCATTCCTGCTGGCTTTCCCCCAGGGTTACTACGCGGTGATGGAGGAGCTGCCGGGCCGCCTGGTGTGTCTGGTGGAATGGCCGGAGCACAGCAGCGACATGTATGGAAAAACGTGAGTTGAATTTTTTCCAGCAGCGGGGACAAGTCACCATACAGAAACAGCGCAAAAAAATATATATAAAAAAATCTATGTATAAATATATGTGCGTATATATAAAAATATACGTATAAAAAACGGAAGCAAAGAAGGATGGGAATAGCTCAAAGCTCCATGGGACAGGGAAATCCTCCCCCTATCCCAGCAAGGACCAGTGCTATGTAGCTGACAGCAGCGTAATCTCCGTCGATATCATCTTGGGGCACATTCAGGTTAATTAAGGTGAGTTTAGTGCTGCTCACGGGCCAAACGTTGCCCCATGCTGTGCCGTGTTCTCTGCCCTTCTTGGATGCTCATCCTTGAGGGAAACTCATGTAAAACTGCTAAGACACAATATTTGGGCTGTGGGGATGGGGTCTGCATTGCCCCCAGGGACTTATTCCTACGCACAGGTACGGCCTCTGGTTTTCCTGCAATCCATCTCTCTAAAGACTTCCTGGGGCAAGAGTTATTCCTTCACGAGATAAACAGGGTTTTACCGGTGGTATCTTTGCCAGGCAATAACAGAAAAAAAAAAAAAGTTTAGGATTTACCAAGTCCAAATGCCCCAAAAGTCACTTAACTGCTTAAAAGCCAAGCTAGAAAAAGAGGCTCAGTGGCATCAGCTGAGGCTGGGAGGCAAACGCTGGGCTAGGAGGGCTCAGCAGGGATCTCTCTCCTTCCCGTTAAGGTGCCAGCTAATTAAATCTGGCATTTCCAAAGGGTCTGGGCAACCCCGCTGGTTTGCCAGCACAGCAGTCCTCCATGGTTTGCTCTTTGAAGTCCACGCGTCATGCAGCGAGTTAAATGTCACGCGTTGAGGAAAAAAGAAAGAGGGGAGAAAAAAAATAAAGGCATTTGTGATCTCCAGTCCCGTGGAGCGATGAATTAGGGCTGTGAAATTGTGCTGGAGCCAAAGCAAGGGCGACACATGCACAGAGAGGTGTTTAAAGCCAACCTGAGCCTGGCAAAGGTCTTTCCACAAGACAAATGAGATGAGTTTGCCAGTCAGCAGCGAGCAGCAGGTTGCAGAGAGCTGGGCGGTGTCATTATTACCTTCTTATTTATTTGCATTGCAAGGCAGGTACGGCAAGAACTAAGCTGGGGCTGGCCCAGCTGATCTCTAGAGGTGTTTTCCAACCTTAATTATTCCACGCCACCGTGATAAATGCAGCCAGAGTGAAGAAATGCCGCTGGCTTAGACAGCCCACATGGATGGGATGGGGCTGAGCCCCCCCAGAACAAAGCAGCAACCGGCGCGAGCTCAGAGCCTGACTTCGACAGATCATTTGCCGTTCGGCTGTACGCTGGGGCCCTTGCTTTTTCAAACAGCTAATTCAAGAGAAAAATGCCACCATTAACCCATGACTGATTTGCCTCTGGAAGCCGGGCGCCGCTTCAAAGCCTGAGCATCCCATGCTCTTCGGCGAGCGAGGGGCTCTGCAGATACAGGAGGGCAGGCAGGAAAGCAGATGCTAAACAGAAGCTTTTTAAATAGCCAAACCCCAAATATTTAGCGGGGATTGAAAATAACGCGCAGCTCAGCAGCGTCTCTCCAAACCTCGTGAACTCACTTGCGCAGCGCAGAGCCCGGCAAAGCCCGAGATGTTATTTTACTGCCCCAAAATAACTTTGCAGGGACAGGTGCTGGTGCTGCTGTCAAACGCCCTCCCCTGCTTCCATGGCCTTGGTGCAGTTATTTAAGGAAGGCGCCGGCAGCAGCCGGCTTGTTTGCAATGCCACGATGAAAAATAATATTATTTTTTCAGTTCAGAGTGAAAAATAGGGGACTTCTCCCAACACCGGGGGGACCTCTCTCTTGGCAAATGGAGCCCGGAAAGCACAGCCCCAGCACACGGAGTGTATCAGAGTCAGGGATGGGCACATGAGGGGTTTTTTCACTAGGAAAAAATGTGCCGGTTTGTATGGGGGGAAGCGGACGAAGACCTCAGTGCAAGCGAGATGCTGCGTCTGCGACAGGAGCCGGCGATTCAGCTCAATTCAATTCAGCAGCTGCTCGCCACCGCTAACCACCGATTCCCTCTCCCGATTTCGGTTTCGAAAGAGATGTCTGCTGTATGCCAATTTCTTTAGCTGCCATTTCGGTTTGTTAGGGGAAGGGGAAAAGCCACTCCACTTGCCAGCTTCTCTGGGAGATAACAGCCCGCGGCGACCATCTGGGCTTGGCAAGGCCAAAGGAGATGGCAGCCCCCTCCTCCAGCAGCCCTCTCCCATAACTCCGACGGGCTCCTCCGTCCTATCCAAGACCCTAAATCCCCACACCAAAGACTCTTACATTACAAAACTCAGGCTTCTCCAAGTGCTCCAATCCTGCAATTCTTGTAGACAGAACAACATACGGATGGTTTCACATGGAGATGGGTTTTCAGCGGCCAGGGTCCAAACAAAATGTCCTAGGGCTCTTTGGAAATCCCTGTCCCTAGCATGCCCGGGCAGCTCTCCAAATAACAGTGGACCTTGCTTATATTATCCAGCAGCTCCTCTGAGGCATTTCCACATCACTCTCAGCTGTTTGCAGCTGGTTTAAGACCCTGCATTACATGGGAACCACAACGAAATCTTCATTGCAGAGCCACAGAGACGCCTCTTTAATTAGCAAAATAGAAAACAGCCCTACAAAATCCAGCTCAAATGCGATTAGCGCTGGGCGAAGAGGAGGCCAAATGAGATTGCAGGTACAAAACAAGAAGGAGATGGCGTGGCAGCATGGGTCCAGGGCCAACCCCATTCCCTGTGGGACTTGCACCAGGCACAGGCCTGACCCATTCATTACACTTGGGTGATATTATTCAATCCAAGCTCCCGGGAGAATAAGTGCAAGATTGGAGCGTGACTACGGGGCCTGAGCCGCCTTGAGCAGATGCAGCACCTTGCCTTCGAGCTGTGCGTGCACCCCAAAAATGCATGCAGAGACCCTAAAACTGGTGGAATAAAATTACCTCCAGACTTGGTGGCACGCACGATGCTTTGCAAGCCAGCCCGGTGGAAGCCAGCTGCTTTTCCGTACCACTATCGCTCGTCTTTCTGCAGGGAGAGAGGTTTTTGCGAGCTCTAATGGTAGGAAGGAACCTGCAAGGTCAAACCGTCTATCCCCATCCTGTTTATTAAAAACAGCATTACTTTTTTCCTTTTTAAACCAGCTACAGTTTAACACAAATCCTTCACTGAACGCACTGCAATTCCTGCCAAGGCTCCACAGACTTCACAACAAAACAGCCTCAAGCCTGTGCTAACAGTTTAATCCAGACCCTCTCATTTGATTTTGGGTTTATTTACACTCATTCTAAACAGACACAAAGATCCTGCCCTTTCCACGAGCCTGGAGAACTGACCCGGCCGCTGAACTCACAGACTTAATTCAAGTTCAAGTTTTAATAAACGTCTATTACAAGGGTTTAGGCTGTGGTTTTGGTGACTGAAGTTATGCCTTGCGGCACCTAAACCCAGTTAAACCCATGGTGGACCAGGATTTAGGCAAGCTGCATCCGAGACCCAGTGTTTGCCCCCAGGGAAAGCCATTATTTCTTCAGCTTAGTATCCCCGTCCTTTGTGTGTCAAAAAAACCCCATGTTTGCTCCTGCAGGACTGCCAGATAAAAGGTGTGATAAGTGCAAGCATTCATCTCAAGGATAATTTGGGGTGTAAACAGAGTAGAAGTGAGAGTAGAGCCACTTCAGCTAAAACATCCTTGCCTCGGGAAGGTAACACAAGTTCTTCACTGGCCTCTAGTTGTCGAGGCCCCATCCCTGGAGGGGGTTCAAGGCCAAGTTGGACGGCACTTGGAGCAACATGGTCTAGCGGGAGGTGTCCCTGCCCAGGGCAGGGGGTTGGAACTAGAGAAGCTTTAAGGTCCCTTCCAACCTAAACCATTCCATGATTCTCTACATCCCACCCGAGGAGGGTGCTAGGATGCCAAAGGCTGGCAGCAGAGGCTTGGAAGTAGTTTGGGGTGAAAGTAGGGAGTCCTTTCACAGCCCGAGCTCTGCAGGCAACGTGTCTGCAGGAGCTGTGCCAAATTCTCTTTGCCCCTGTGAAACGCTTTGCCTTCAAGCTCAGTTTGCAAGGAAAAGACTGGAATAGAACGACTTAGGTTGGAAGAGACCTTTAAGATCATTGAGTCCAACCGTTAACCCAGCACTGCCAAAAACAACACTAACCCACGTCCTCAGCACCACGTCTACCCGCCTTTTAAATCCCTCCATGTAGGTGACTCCACCACTGCCCTGGGCAGCCTGTCCCAGTGCTTGACAACCCTTTCCATGAAGAAATTTTTCCTTATATCCATTCTAAACCTTCCCTGGCGCAACAACGTAGCAGACACTCAACGACAACCATTTTTTTGTAGGTATCACTTCTGCATGACCATCCTGATCTACTTCTTGCCGCTTCTGGTGATAGGATGCGCCTACACTGTGGTCGGCATCACCCTCTGGGCGAGCGAGATACCCGGCGACTCCTCCGACCGCTACCACGAGCAGGTCTCGGCTAAGCGGAAGGTAAGGAGCTTCAGGCACGGTTAAGAGCCATCACTCATGTCTAATCCCAACTAACCCCAGCCAAAAATACTTCATTGTGGGTGGAAATAGGTCAGGACTCGTTGCATGGTTGTTGCTAATAGAGCAGAGAGTGTCCTCCAGATGTGTCTCCTCCATGAATGTGCATGTAAACCAAGATGTTGACCATGTGTTCTCAGTTGGAAAGGTTTCCAAGGCAAAAAGAGGTGGCCCCTTCTGGAGGGTGACAGCCTACCTGTGGGGTGTCAGATGAATGACTTAGCTTCCCTGCCCTCTCATCTCCTCACAGGTAGTGAAGATGATGATCATTGTGGTATGCACGTTCGCGCTGTGCTGGCTGCCCTACCACATCTACTTCACCCTGCAGTATTTCAACTGGGAGTGGTACCTGCAGAAGTCCATCCAGCAGGTCTACCTGGCTATCATGTGGCTGGCCATGAGCTCCACCATGTACAACCCCATCATCTACTGCTGCCTCAATGACAGGTGGGTTTCGAGTGACTTTCGGCAGCATCTTGGTGCAACAGGGAGGGAGATGCAGAAGGGTCTGATGGAGGAGAGTACGGATGGAGAGTTTTTCCAGGATGGTTTTGTCCCATCCTTGGCCAGGGGCTGCTTCCAGCAGATGCAGGGACGATACAATACTCACCTAAGTCTGTTTTTCCTAAAGCCCCCATGAGATTTGAGGGCAGGTATCAAAACAGTCAGTTGGGATGAATCCCAGCTGGGATTCATCAGTGGTTTTTTCCTTCCCTTAGTGAAAAGTAGCATTTTTTTGTTGTTGTTTAGCAGTGCTTAGCTCTGTCTTCCCACTCCTAGCGAGGTCCTTTTGCCGTCTCCATGTCCTTCACCCCTGCCTTTCCCCACCTCTTCTGTCCCCCCAGGTTTCGCGTGGGGTTCAAACATGCCTTTCGGTGGTGCCCATTCGTCAGCGCCGGTGAGTATGAGGGCCTGGAAATGAAGTCAGCCAGGTACCTGCAGACCCAGAACAGCATGTACAAGGTCAGCCGGATAGAGACCACCGTGTCCTCGGCGGTTGGCACAGCCGAGGAGGAGCTGGAGGAGAGCAGCAAGGCCAAGCGTCTCTCTGTAGACATGACCTCCAACGGCTCTTCCCGCAGCGACTCCAAAACAGTCTCCGAAAGCTTCAGCTTCTACTCCAACACGCTCACCTAAGCAGCTCCCTGGCCGCTCACAAGGGCACCACCATCCCCTTTCCCTCACTGGGATGCCCCAGCGCACAATCCACCCAGCGTCATCACCCCGGTTCGTGATGTGCCGGCTTTTTTCTGTGCTGTTTTACCGTCTCTTGCTGTGACCCTCGCTCGCCATCCTTGGGTGAGCCCGAGAGCAAAAGCTTTGGATTAGTTTCATATGCTCCACCGTGGCTCATGTCCGAACACAAGAGAGGTTTGGCTGGTCTCCACCTTGCTCACTGCCTGTCCAACCCACCATGTACCGGGCAGGTGGATAGGATGCAGAAATGGGACAGAGCTGGGTTTTTCTCCTGAACAATAAGTACAACACTGGCAGGCGCTTCCCTGCTCTCTGCAAGGCAGCAGGGATCTCCTAGTGCATCCCACCCCACAGGAAAATGAACCAGTCTTGCACTTTCCTCCTTCCACCTTTAATTTCATTCTCCCTGTCACTCCCAGTAGAATATCCAGAGGGGTATTCAATTCAAAAATCCAGCAAAAAAGGCTGTTTTCAACTTCAGGAGCCTGTAACATCCATGGGGCACCACCAGCCACTCGGCACTTCAACTCAGATCCAGGCATTTCTCTGCAGTCTCCAGTCATCTCTGGCACCAGCATCCCTCTGCACGATCGTCTTTTGTTGCCACTCCACAACACAGCTCACCAAAACAGGGCTCTCAAAAAGGATTTCTGAACTGAGACAGACTTTGGTTGCTGTTAATCAACCGTATGTGCCAAAAGTAATCACTGTGATTTCCTAAAAGGCCCGAGGTGACGGCTCTTGGTTAGATTTGGGAAGCCTGTGGAAGTCTGGAGAAGTGACTGACCGTACTGAAACGTTTTTCACAACCTGGAAATGTCTAGAGCTGCACAGAAAGGGGCATGGTAGGTTTCTGTCAGAAAAACAAAGTTTTGCTAGTATACAAGGTTTGAAGGGAGACAAGAATTTTGCAGGCTTTTTTTTTTTTTCCGCTCAGAGGAGGGTTGAAATGATTCACTTCTGCTTTCTGGATTTTGTTTTAATCAGGGAAACTTTTTTTCTTTTCATCCCCCTGTCTTTTGCATAAAACATTAAGTTTATGATGTGTACCTGAATATATCTAATATTTTAGTCTTGTTATGATGGACAATTTTCACTGGGGCTGTTCATACCAAGGGCTCCTTTGGTCAACAAACGTATGAACATATATTCAAAGGGGGGAAAAAAAGGTAAATAAAATGACAAGTGGGCAAACTTGGCTTGTTGGAAAAAAAGCCACAAGTTTGGAGGCATTTCGGGGGCGGTTGTATCGACTGCTCCTTGCTGCTGGTCCAGTCTCTCACTTTTGGTGTAGAAATCAGACTCCTAAAATGGATTCACTGCAAGACAGAAACGCTGGAGAGATGCACGGCAGATTTGCACAGGGCAAGGAAACGGCTCATTCATTTTAACGCAGCCGAACACCAGGCCCTGCTGAGCACACAGCAATTTCTGGAAGTAAAGCAGAGATGACTTTTGGAGCTTTTCAACTCTTCAGCCTCCAAACTGGCTGTTGGAAGATCCAGTCATCAATAAATCCCCAGCCACGATGGTTCTCAGAGATAAAAACACACATATCTCAGCAATGACTCCAGCAGCTATTAAATGAATGGGCAAATAGATGGATCCAAGAGCAACAAAATGGCTGCAAAACCAGACTGACAAAAATTATCATCTTCGTTTTTACCCAAAATCCTGCCAAGTGCCATCAGGGAGGAGCAGATCTTCCAGCCACTTTCGTGCTCTTCCCGACTGCCGTGACTACGCAACATACGAAATGCCACGAGCTTCACACACGCGCTGGAATACGCTATTTTTTTTCCTGCTTAAACTTCCACTTCTCACCGTTCTTGTCGCCTTAAAACATATTCCCTTGCCGCTGCCTCCCGCAACCCTGCGGTGTGGAGAAGGGGGAGTGGCACAAGCCTGCCTGGGGATTGGGTTTTGAAAAAAAAAACAAAACAAAAAAAAAAAAACACAAAACAAAATACCCAGCCCCAGGCAGGAGGGATCGAAGGGATGGGTGACGTCAAGGGTTTTAACGCAAGGGTTGGACTAGAAAACTTTTCCCACCAACTCCACAGGAGCTGTGTTGCCAATACACGAGAAGGTGCTACAAACCAGAGCCAAATTCTGATTTACTCCCAGCTGCCAACCCAAATTCAAAATTAAAATGAAACCAAATATCTCAAAATGGTCCAGAGAGACAAATCAGGCAAGTAGAGATCTGCTCCATACGCCGCCCCACGCACAAGAGTTTGTGTCAAGTTGTGAGCCTACGGAAGTCAGCATTTTTCTAAGAAAAAGAAAAAAAAAAAAAAAAAGAAAAAAAAAAGTGTGTGTGTATATATATATGTATATATATATAACCATGCTGCCCTTTTGTCCTCCGTGTTTTATTCCCCAAGGATGCTAAGGATGCTGTGATCATGAGATGTGCAGAGAAAACAACAACTGTCTTCTCGCATGCAATGCTCAGCTTGAAACGCGGGATAAGCCCAAGGGCGTGCGTGGATACTTCAATTCAAGCTGACAGTTTACAGCCCAAAATGCTTCCTGTGCATCTTGTAGAAACCCATCTCTTGAAATCAAGTGGGAAAAATTCCCACCTGTTACAAATAGCGCCAACGACCACAGCGGAGCCTGCCTAGGACACCCAAGCTGATGGGAATGTGTCAAGGGATCATTCAACAGCTGGAGACGGATGCAGGAAAACCAAAATGTTTGTGTAAATGGGTACAACATGCCCAAACCCGGGTTTTCCTTTCCTTCCTCGAAGTGCCAAGTTACTTTATCAGTGGAGGCAGGAAGAGGGACAAGAGTCTTCTCACATTTAGGATCTAGGCCAACCCACAAGATGGGATGTTTGGGTCAGGTCCGTGTCCACACACACAACATGACAAAATTAGCTGGTTTCACCAACCTTGGGATGCTCTGTGCATCCAAAAACCACACAGAAGTCTTCACTTGAAGACCGAAGAGCCTAAAACGAGACACCCCTGCCCAGGCTTGGGGGTGAGACATCTAACCACATGGTGAGTCCAGCCTCTGTACTATTTCCAGCTCCCCTTTCAAACAGGTCATCTGTAATACAGAGGCTTTTTCTGGTTTATTAAGCCTGTTTCCCTTGTTTGCTTTCAGATCTCTGATTAGAAATTCAATTGCAAGGTGAGGCGGTTTCTTTGTCTCTTTCCTGGCTCTCTGAAACACAAAATAATAGCATCTGGAGAGAATCACTCACCAGGTCTGCACACATCTCCTCTTTGGAGGCGCATAGATAACTCCCGCCATCATTAAGGGGAGCTGCCTAAGCCCAATTACAATGAACTCCAAGCCAAAACCATTGCAGAAGGGAGTTCTGAAACCCAAATCCCAGCCTGAAGCCGTCTCCTGACCCCCAGGGGACTGACAGAAGCTCAAGTTTGCTTCCTGGCACTCAGAAATTGCTTTTCCCACCTAGGTCCCAGCAAATCCCCATCTCCATCCATACTTCAAGGTCTGCTCAATTGCTCAAAAATACAACATTTGCACCCGTTTCACGTGTAACCATTTATCTCTCACCAGCTCAAAACAAAAAGACAGCAAAAGCCAAGCAAGAGCCTGCTTGCTAGAAAAATTAGGTGGCTTTGCAAACGCGGAAGTCAAAGCAAAGCAGCCGGCGCCAGTCCCCATTGTTTGTAGTGCTTGAGACGGGATTGCTGGTAGACGTGCAAAAGGCTGCCCGCCCACCACTTATCTTTATTATTATTTTTATTTTGCTGTCCCTGGAGGGATGCAGTCACTGCTTGGCCCAGCCGAGCACACCGCATCTGCCAATGGATAGTGACTTGGGATGGAAGCAGAGTATCCGCTATTTGCTGCGTATTTCCGCAGAGCTGATGGGTTTGGGGTTTTTTTTAGCTTGTTGTGTCCTACCCAGAGCCCTCCTGCGAGATCACACAACCAAAGTGCCCAGCTCAAGAGCTCCTAGCTTTTGCTTACTGTTAAAATAACAACAGTAATTTAAAAAAAAAATAAAAATAGACACCACCTCTCAAGCTTCGGAAATCTGTTTCTAATCTACTGAACACACCATCTTGCCCAAAACACACGTCTCCAGATGAATAATTAATACAGCAGTTATAATGCAAAGTTTAACACAAAAATAGCCCATTTTCCTGTGGTATATCCGACAAAAAAGAAAAAAAACATCTCTGCTGGAAGCTAAATCACACTCATCAGTTAAACACAGTGGTTGCCGCACCCCGGAGAAGGGACAGTGAGTCCCAAGAGCAGCTGAGGATGAGAGATGACTCTCGGGTAGCTCTGCCTTTCAACTTTCCACCCCAGACAAAAAGGCTCCTGATTCTGTGCAATGTGATACAGTGGGGGCCAGGAGGGGACGGGATGGGCTGCGACGTACGTCTGGGGTTTGGTATTTGGTGTGTGGGGTGGTTGATAGGAGCTTCACGTGAATTTCTTCCCGCAGTAGCATCTCTACAGAGAAAAAGTCCAACCCTCCTCCCCAGATTGGTTCTCTCTCTGATCGTTGGGTTTGTCCAAACGGATTTTCATAAATAAATGTCTCTTTTGTGAGATCATGTTGCAATCAATTAATGAGCGTGCAACGATAAGAGGCGGCAACTGGTGGCTTGGTGGGAGCGGGAGGAGAAGTGGTGAAACATGGCAAAGCCAAAATTAGGTGAAGAGAGTGGGTTTGGGGGGACCTTCGGTGTGAGGGGCGTGCTCTGAAATTTCAAAAATAAAGCAAGAAAAAGCATAGCCTGCAAAACTCAGCCATCCGCAAAGCTGGGACCAGCCACGTGTCACCCATTCCCAAAGCACAGGAAAGGCTGGAATCGCTCCTTGAACATGGGCAGGACTTACCGGCTGCTGGCTTCTCCACGCGGGGCTGAAGCAGACGCCCAACTCGAGGATCATGGATCAGCACCGGCATTTCCACCTATTCCGCTGGCTGCAACGCAGAGCGATTCCCTTGATGAAGCAGCAAAGGCGTTTGGCTCCGCTCTCTGGTTTGGACTTCCCAAATCCCACTGCTCCACCAGAGCAGGCACCAGGGCAGCACAACCCTTGGCTTATCCAAGGCCTCACCACACCTGATAAGAGAGAAAACGTGAACATAAGGAACGACCAGCCATTCTTCCCCTCCCAGAGCAAAGCCCCCAACCCAGCCAGCCCTTGCAATCAGCTCCAGCCGGCTGTAATTTGCAGTTTTTAATTAGAGGAGCATTACCGAGGCACAGCTGATTGGCATCACTGCCAAAGGCCCTGTCCCATGTGCCTATTAAGCTCTTGTTATTTATTTTCATGGGTTATTTTATCATGCAAAAGGGAGAGAAGGAATAAACAGTGTCACGCACTGCTGCTGTGCTTCGTGCACGCATCTGCTTCCAGCCAAGCTTCCCGGCAGCAGGAATGTGAGAGCCACTCCCACTTTACAGCAGGATTTGGCACGTCAGATCCAAACGAGGGGTCATTTTATTTCTCAGCATCAATACATCACCTTTCCCAGAAGCGTTCACACCTGTTTCTAAATGCACGTGCACACACAGGCCAAATACAAGCGATGAGAATGTGCTTATTGGTTATAAAAAGTACTCATCAGCCACAGCAATCCACTACAGAAACGGTATGGGAAAATCCAAATTCATCATTGCACATTCCCTCCATCTGCAATCCGATACGGAAACCCCCAAAATCAAGAGCTACCCAAGGGCTGGGTCAGGGCTGAGGCTCTGGGGAGAATTTAAGGTGGCTGGTTTACAAAGGAGGGGATTATTCCCTGCATTTGCAGCCTGGTGAAGTACTGCCGAGCTCTTCTCCTCTGCCCATCAGCACCCTCCTTCCCTAGCTGAGGCCCTTGCCACTCATTGCATGCCACGGTACCCTCGCAAAGCAAAGACACCTTGGCAGAGTTGCCACTGTGGCAGCAAAACCCACCGGTGTCACTCACAGGGTGAAACCTGAATTCACATCTGGTCAAGCCAAGACAGACCAGGTGAAAGCAGGACCGAGCACCCTAACGGTGACACCCAAAGAGCAGAGCCGCTGTCATCACCCGCACAACTGTGTCTTTTTATAGCTGCTCCCAGCCACCATGGCAAGTTTGGCAGAATTCAGTGAACCCATCAATCTGATTATCTGCTATAGCAAAGACACAAGTTCAACTTAATTAACATTTATGGATTCCACAGTGTTTTGCATAAATGTTTGCTTAATACACAAGTCAAAAATATCCCCAGAAAATGAAAATTAAAGCTAGTTAATTGCTTGCAGTTATGCACCAGTCTGTAAACTGGGGTTTCCATAGCACCAAACGGTCTGTTAGATCGTTATGACAAAGTTAGAGCTTAAAGAGAAACAACTCGAGTTTCAAGCGTACAGAGGAAAGTGGATTCTTCGTGGTGTTCTTTCGACTTCATGAGCTTCCCACTTCAATTTCTGTGCGGATTGCAGCAGATTTTGGTTTCTCCCCCACAAACAGGGCGACCTGGTGGAGAATAATTACAGGCCATGGTGAAGGGGTGTCTGGTTGTTTAGACAAGCAATTACTTTTTATTACCGAACTAAATGAATTAAGCAGTAGCTAATGAAAGATTTGAGAACCCGCAGCAGCGATTCAAAACTCAACCCAATCCAGTTGCGAGCGTGAAATGAGGATTAACTGCAGTTTTCATATTCTTGGTGCCAAGTAACCACGTCAAAGGGACTTTCCTTTGCATGGGCGAGACACAAATACTTGAGGAGAGGAAAGGAGCAGGTGAGAGCGATGACTGCTTAAATAGGATGCTCAAGTGTGGGGACAACTGTAATGGGGGCTTGATTAAAAGCCAAATATTATTAATTTGAGCAATTTGATGGGCAGGAAAGCATGTCGCAGAAGGGTCTAGGAAATCCTGGCGACCCCTGCTCTCACTACACAAGATCAGGGCTTCGTAGAATCATAGAACTGTCTCAGTTGGAAGGGACCTTTCAGATCATCGAGCCCAACCATCAACCCAGCACTGCCCAAACCACCACTAACCCACATCCCTCAGCACCACGTCTGCCCGGCTTTTAAATCTCTCCAGGGATGATGATTCCACCATTGCCCTGGGCAGCCTGTTCCAATGCTCGATAACCCTTTCTGTGTAGAAATTCTTCCTAATAAATTTAATCCTAGAAGACAGTCCAGGACAGACATCCCAACCAGGATGAGCTTCCCGTGGTGTCACAACCAATGCACCCGCTCCTGTGCCACAGTGATCCTGCTTTCCCCATTCTCTTTTCCTATAAGGAAGGCATAAGTTAGGCAAATATAAGCCTCCCAACAAAAAATATTCTGGTTACAGAAGACCAAGGTGTCAAGAAGAAATAAAAGCCCTTCCTGAAGCCACAGTCATTCCAAATAGCAGCATTTCAGGCTCAGGAGAGCATTACCATGCAAAGCACCTCCAAAAACATTATTCCTGTTATTGCAAAGCAGATTGTGCCGTCCAGGTTGATTAAAAAGGTTTCAGGGAGGTGATGAGAGCAATTTTCAACGGAGGTGAAAGGCGAAAGACAGAAAAAGAGGGTTGTTCTGAACCACTCTGCTTTCTGCAGAGGCACGCAGCCATGAGATCAGAACAGCAGATAACATCTGAATTGAGGGATGCGTAGCTGATTATTACAAGCTGTTCACCATCCAAAAGCTTCTCTGATGCATGGCATAATCAAACGGCTGCAAATTTGCATTTAAATTGAAGAATTTAGGAATCCATACCCCAAAGAGGAGCGAGCCTCCTTGGGTGACACTTCTGGCATCTCAGCCTTCACAGAGGAAGGCAAAAATTGTGTGTGACTCCAAAGCACCCCCAAAAGCACCCACTGTCCTGCCACCCTTCACCAAGACCTGTGTCTCTGAAAGATGTCTGATTCCACATCCAAACCGTGCTGCAGCAACAACCCTCCGGAGAGCGGAGTCCCTACGAGATGGGTTTGTGTTAAGATTTGTGTCTTGCAGCACTAAGGTTGTCAGCATTACAAACCTCTCCCCCCAAAACCTGCCCGGTGTTCGACACCCGGGCAGCAGCGGCAGACACTACCCACACCGGGATTTCAGCAGCAGTACAAAAAAGGCCACAAAACCGGTGGCAGAGGCACGCTGGGCACATCTCCAGGGACTTCTGATTCACTCAGTATGCCCAAGCGATGGAGCACGCAGGGGATGGAGACGACGTACTCCAGAGCAGCTCTGGTCTGAGATGCTCTCTCAAGATCTGTCAACAAAATTCCCCACACGGAATACACCCATGGCCTGTGCAAGCAGAGAAGCGCGGTGAAGCACACTGTCCTGCTCTGCAAACTCTCTTCCTTTCCTCAATGGAATTAGCACCCCTGAAAACACCAGTCCAGTTGGCAGCCTGTGCAAGGACTCAGAGTCCCACCGATTCCCCCTGGGACGTGGAGAAATCCTCTTGTATTTGGGCCCTGCATGTACACCAGTCCCCCTCACCTCTCCCCAAAGCAGAGCTCTGGGAGCTCGGCTCTGCTTTAAGCCCCTCATTCCCGAGCACCAACCTAGTTTGAAATGATCGTTTCAAACTGCCAAGAGTCCTTAAATTACGAAATAAATGGAACTGAATTAACAAGCCACTGACCCAGCCACTCCATCTAGCAGCTCTGCAGCAGGTTCCTGCAGTCAGAAATGATTGCTGGTGTAATTCTCAGGGGCTGCAGGCTGACGGTTGTGTCTGGACCAGCCTGCCCATTTTTCTTCCTTTCGCTCGTAAGGGAAAGTTGCCAAGAACAATGTGAGACATTGTGTGGGCACAGTCAGACCAAAGCTGGGGGGAGGCAAAGCTTCATCTTGCTGCTGCCGGCCCCAACAGCTCCAGAGGATTTACAGCTCATCACATCCCTCATCTGCTTTCAGCCCCTCAATCTCATCTTGATTGCTCCATCAGGACCTTGAGGACTCTTCCTCAGCTGGAAGTGCGAGCCCACACTGTGACCGTGCTACTGATGATACAACACTGCACTTGAGGAGTTATTTTTATATTTGATTTTGCAGCCATTAGCGGGTCTGTGAAATCCTGGATTTTCTAGTACAAGTGCTTTACCTGGCGATAAAACACAAGAAGTGAGAGCACAAAAGGTCAGCTCATCACCGCTTATCGCAAACGAGCCAGGCCCCTGCAAAGGGAGAAGTTAGTGAGGCCGTCCTGAGCTCTGAAACCCTGTGAGATGGTCCTTCACGCCCAGGGTCATCCAGAGCCTCCCCACTCAGAGCCACACTCCCCAAGGGAACGAAAAAAAACAAAACAAAAAAAACCAAGCTGTGTTACTGAAGCCGTGTTACAGCCTTTTCAGACATAGCGCTGAGCCAGGGCACAGGAAGGCTGCTCGGGAACGGGCCTTCCTAATAAGACCTTAGAGAAATCAAATCATTTATCTCTTCCGAGGTTTCAACCTCTTCCTTGTGCCCCGAGGTATGAGCATGACCAGCTCTGCAGCAATAACAAGCAAAGGCTGAAAGCAGACAGCATGCTCTGGAAGGGGAAAATCAGACAGAGAGGCTGACCCTAGGGTGTCTGTCTGCAAAAGCGATCTGCACTGAACACCAAAACCTTCCTAGTCACTGTCAGCAGCCAAGCAGGTATTAAATTGCCTTTTATTACTGCGATGAGCTACAGTTGTTAGCATATGAATAGTACCAGTGGGTTAATAAATGCTCCTGCAGTGTCTGCTCCAGCACAAGGAAATTACCAGATAATCTTTAGTTTACAGGTCATTTATAGAGGGGTGCACCAGATCAACAAGAAGCAACCCCGCTTGTTTGGCATCAACAGTCTCAGCCACTGCAGCAGGGTCCCCAGATGCCTGGGGACACGGGTGCATGCAGAAGCATCCCCAACCCACGCACAAACCAAACCTCCAGCACCCCCATTACTGCAGGCAAGTGCCCACCCAGCCGAGGTCTGATGCTCGCTGGGGGCAGAGGTCCCAGTAACCCCAGAAGGCTGCAAGTTCCACACTCCCTGGCTCTATTTTTAAGCCTTGCAGCTGAGGAAAATCCCTGTTGCTACGCTACCCGTGTTGTGGGTCTGGAGCAGTCAGCACATCCCACCCCTGGGACCCACTGAGCAGCTCAGCAGTCCCATGGACATGACCGATAAGGTTTTAAGTCCGTCACGGCAGCTGCAGCAGTCACACAGGACCACTCTCCCCATTCCTACTCTTCTCCTAAACTTCCTACCCCCCTCCAACACTTGCCCGCAGACAAGACATCCCCCATGTTTGGTGTCCCCCCCAAAATTCCCCACAGCCCCAGCACAGTGCAGGCAGGCAGGTGGAAAAGTACCAGCACCACAGCAGGCAGCAGTTGCTGTGTGGTGGGTGGACAGACGGCTTTCCCTCCTAAGTCATTCTTTCCAGCTCCCAAAGCAAACCTTAAATGAGCCTCCAGCAATCCCTCCAAGAGCCGGAGAATCCCAGCACACCTCCATCTACCAGGGGATTTTCAGGAACGCATCCTCCAGCAAACACCCACCAGCAAGTCTGAGCTGTAAATCAAGTTTCCCAAAGTCCTGCCAGTGATTTATTAGCTGGGGAGCTGATCAAAGGGGGAGCAGCCATTTGTAAAAGTTCCTGTCACCAAATGATACATTCTCTTAATTTCCAGTTAAATACAGAGCATGAATATTTCTGTCCACGCCAGCATCACTAATGGCTGGGAATAATCAAATGCTCCACACATTGCTATTGCCACGGCAGGAGTAATTTATTTGGACATTAAAAACCTTCATAGTTCCTGCAGCCTCTTTCATTTCAGATGTATAGCTGGAAATATTGATTTGTTTACAACAGCCATTAAAAGCCTCGTTGTGAGGCTTTTGCTCATAGGAAGACACATGGCAAAGCTTAAACTGGGTTTTACAGTCTTTCCATTTCAGTCTGGCCCAACTGGAGCCACCGAGGGAAGGGGCCAGACCACTTTACTCCAACCCCGATTTACTTGGGGACAAAAAAGTCCTGCAGGGTTTTTGCCCCCCCCACAAATCACTTAGTCCCTTGAGGCTTTTAGAAGTGCCCTGGGCCTCCAGGGTACTTGAGCTGTGCTTACGCATAGATGCCAGTATCCACAAGTTTATTCTTTTGCCATTTTTGGGGTGGCTGGACTCAGTGCAGAAACCAGCTGATGGGAGAGCGATTCCTTGGCCGCTCTGAGTGGGGAGCAGGGGGGGACTGCTGCCAGGGTTGGCTCAGCAGGGAACACAGCGTCTAGAGGAATGCAGTCGAGATCAAACCACATCTTTTCCTCCTGCCCCATCCAGTGGTTCAAACTGGAAGAGCACTTTGCAGTCGGGAAGAACTCAGATACCAAACTGCAGCGACGTCGCAATCCCCTGTACCTAAAGCCCACAAGGAGGACTGGGGCAGCTGCTGCCTCACTTCCTGAGGGGGGTGACAGCTGGGAATGCTGGCCTGGAAAGGCTGGAAGTTTCTTCTCCAGGTGGTGGCACTGGAGAAGCTGCTCTTCCCACCAGCTATGGGGTCGGGATGATGGTAGAGGCAGGCACAGGTCCAGGCCCAGTTGCCTGGCTTCTGCTAACACTTCTATAGCACAGGACATGCTACAAAAATAAAACACACAGCTTTATTTCCCCCATCATCCAGCCTCGTCAATTAGCTCAGCCCTGAATCCAGGGTGCTCTCCATACTAAAGCAAGGAGCCGATCTCCTCTGCCCCCAGCCCAGGCACTGCGCCATAGGCGGGACTGCTGGAATCAGGCACAACAGGCCACAGCTCTGCTGGGAAAAGGAACTTGGAGGAGCAACAGCTTTCCCCAGCAAACCTTCCTTGCTAGGAAGCACAGGGAAACCAAAGCAATACAGATAACCTGGCTTCATCTGCTGAGAACTGGGGAGAGAGATGAAAAGCTGAGGTGGGGATATGGGGAAGCCTTCCTGTCTTCCCAGGATCCTGCACACAAAAGCAGGCTGCCTTGGGCCAGACCAAGAGCCGAAGGGATGGGTTTTAGGAAGCATCATTGTCTCCTCACTTACCAGTCCCTCCACCTGCAGCACTGCAGTCAAAGCAGGAGCTGCGACCTGCTCCTGCTCTGGCGGAGCATCCTTCCTGGGCCACGCTGGGAGGGAGGATGCTGCGCTGGGCAGGATGGAGGGCTCTAGAGATACCTCAAGCCATCTGCTAGCCCACAACACAGGGCTGCCATCTGAGCTGCTGGGTGCGGCCCAGCCTGAGACCATAAAGCCCCAAGACCCTCTGCTGTACCCAGAAACCACACAGCGCTGAAGACAGGGCTCTGGGGCACACCGAGGGCTTATAGGACACACCAAAAAACACCTGGAGGGCCACGGGGTGCACGGGAACGAACACAGAGGGCTCTGTGGAACAGCAAGCAGTGCACAGGGCGGTTGAGGGACCACCAGAAGGCGCCTGGTGTGCTCTGGGGGGGCTGCAGAGCAAACAGGCAGTCGGTCCTGGGGCCACTTCCACACAGCCAGGCCTCCAGGGGCAACAAGAGGCCAAAGGGAGGCCTCTGGTGAGGGGCATGGAGGCACCAATGACGACGGGGACCACTGAAAGGCGGACAACGGCTGGGGGTGGGGGGGCGGTCAGTACCTAAGCAGGTCGACTCTGTCGGCTCTTCTTCCTCCGAGGCGGGCTTTGCGACCGCTGCGAGAGGGACACGGGGCACCACCGTGCGGCGGAGAGCCAGCCAGCCACCCCTCAGGGCGCAACCCGGAGCCAGCGAGGCGGGAAGGCGGCTAACCCACGGGCGGCTGGCCCCTGAGAGAAGCCACAGGCCACGCGTCCTCCCCCTTCGCCCGCCGCCGGCCGACTGAGGGGCCGCGCCCCGCCCCCGCGGCACCGACCGTTGAACACGGCGCGTGCGCGCTGCCGGCGGTTCAAACCTGGCGGGGGCGGAGCTGCGCGCCTCCGATTGGCCAGCGTCCCGGCGAGCCGTCCGCCGATTGGCTCCGTAGGGCCGGCGAGTGGGCGGGGCGGAAGGCGGTGGCGGGCTCGAGGCAGCGAGGCCCGGCCCGGCCCCGGCCCCTCAGGATGAGCGCCCCGACGCCCCGCCGGGCCCCGGCCGCCTCCCCCGCCCCGCGGCCCCTCGGCAGCACCGGCACCCCCGTGCTGGCCGAGTGCCCCGGGAACGACGATGAACGGGAAAGGCGGCAACGCCGGCGGTCCAGGGTTACCGACCTTCAGCTCGGCGGCACCGACTCGCCTCTGGGCCTCGCCTCACCCAGGTAGGGCCGGGCGCGGTGTGACGGGCTGTGGGGAGGGGGAGGAGAAGGATCCCCAAAGCACCGTGTCTCCCCCAGGCAGGCGGAGGCATGGCTGCCGGCCCTCCCGCAGTGGACCAACGCTCAGATCTCGGATCACTACAGCACCTGCATCAAGCTCTCAACCGAGAACGTGAGTCGGCCGCCTCCAGGAGGGCTCCTCATCCCGGCCCCGCTCACACCACCTCGGCATGGCCCTGGTTGCAAGGCTGGGAGGGATTTTAAACTCCTCGAGCCTTATTGAGGCGGTTATTCTTCCTCCAAGCCCTCTGAGACACGTCCCTGATCCAAGCCACGACCAGGTCTGGGCTTCTGTTGCTGCTTTCCTTCCCAGCAGTAACAAACTAGGACGTGGCACGGAATCGTGGATGATATTGGGACGTATTATATATTGTCTAGGCTGGAAGGGACCTTTAAGATTATCAAGTTCAACCGTTAACCCAGCACTGCCCAAACCACCACTAACCCACGTCCCTCAGCACCACGTCTACCCATCTTTTAAATCCCTCCAGGGATGGTGACTCCACCACTGCCCTGGGCAGCCTCTTCCAATGCTTGATAACCCTTTCCGTGAAGAAATTTTTCCTAATATCCATCCTATCCCCTCGATCCTGCTGTAAATACCCCTGCAGACTGAGGGTTCAGACAGTTTTGACGATGTCATTTGACAGAGGATCAGTTCTGAGCTGTGTACTTTGTTGCAGAAAATCACCACAAAGAATGCCTTCGGCTTACACCTGATCGACTATATGACTGAGATCCTGAAACAGAAGGACACTGAACTGACCAACTTCAAGGTGAGAGGAATCACTGCCTGATCACAATGGTGCTTTGTTTCCGACTGGCATTTAGCCTAAGATTTAATGACTAACAAACCTCAAAATAATGCTAAGGTAACCGAGCTGGTTGTTTCCACTAAAAATATCTGGTAGAGGTAGCACAGTCACTTTTTGCAGAAGCTTGCAGTGTTGAATCCTTTTGTAAACAGAAATTAAGGCTGAATTCTTTCCATTGTGGTCCTTCAAAAGGAGAGCTTGTTTAAAATTAAGACTTGTGAGGCTTCGGAGGAAAATACTGGGTGTTAAAACTAGTAATAAAACAAGGCTGTAAAAGAAAGGAAGTTAGTGTGGCTAACTGCCGGACTGATTTTGATCTGCGTTGGGTCAGAATAAGAACTTGCCAGGGCAAAGACTTACTCGTTATAATAGTTCACCGGTGGTAGGAGGGAGAACTGAATTCTTAGCTGAATGAACAAATGAACGTGGCCTTGAGGAACCCTTGAGCTAGCTGTCTTATGGTTGATGGAACTGAGGAAGGGACGGGAAACTGCACAGGTTTTCAGTGGGTGATCCTTCACCTTCGGGGGGGAAGGGGGTCCATGGTCAAAACTTGGCATCTCCCGCTCTTCACCTCTTTTGGCTTCAAAAACAGAATGATACCAAGAGGATGACCCAAAAGAAAGCATGAAGAGAGGTGGAGGAGAAAGATCTCTTGGCAGATGCAAATCTGCACCTCTCTGCTTCTCCCCATTGCTCAATCTTGGCAACTTTTTAAGTATCTTCTGTGTGATCCCTTCTAAAAGACCTGATAAAGCAACCTATAGGCTCTGCCAGGGAAGACACATCTTGACCCGTGCTGTGCACCTAGGTCTCTAGTAGATTTCGGAATAAATTGTTTTTCCCGTTGTTCACAATTTTGCTTGTAATACAGAGCATTCAGAAACTCAGGTCTGCAGCTTGTCTTCTGCTTTTGCATCTTCTAGATGAGGCCTTTTCCTTTCTAACTAAAAATTGCGTCGTTTATTCCTCCTGTCAGATAGCAGCTGGCACGCTTGATGCCAGCGCAAAGATCTACGCCGTGCGTGTGGATGCGGTCCATGCAGATGCTTACAAAGTTCTTGGAGGCTTGGGCAGGGAATCATCACCTACAAAAAACATGGACAGCCCAGAAGGAGGTGTGCCATTCACTCATTTTCTGTTAAGCTATTCCTGTTCCACCTGCATGTAAGAGAAAAGTCAGCGTACTTACATAGCACCCGTGAATTTCAAAGCACTTTGTACATCTAGGAGAGTACCAATAACTGTGTTTTTCGAGGGCTGGGAAATCCTGAATTAGTTTGCCTGGGCATTGAGCAGGGGAGGTTGAGGTGAGAACATGAATCTGTTGCAGATTGGCCCATCAGATTTTAATTTGGCCTAACCTGAAACATTAAGAATGAAGTGCCTCACTCTTTGCTGTCCTTTGCTTTGAAACAAAAACGTGCTGTTGAGATAAAATAGAGTCGATAAAAAGAAATGCAGCGTCCAGCCAATGAAACGCTGGTGGTTCATGCTAGTAGATACCTAATTGGGTAACTTCATGCCCACTGTGATTTTGTGTGTTAGTTGTACAAACTGAAGTAAAAGTTGTGCTATCCCTCCGTAGGGTATTTTAGCAAGTTTTCTAAGTGTAACTTGTAATTCTTTTCCTTTTAGAAGACAGTTCAGAGCCTGAGGCTGTCAAGAGAGTTCAGACAAAGAAAAAGCACTCATTCAAAACCATCGAGAAGAACTTGAATAACATCAATGTGTCGGAGGCTAATCGCAGATGTGAGGTGGGTGGAGGGGGGCTGCTGTAGCAGCTGCGTTCTGGTGGAGGAAAGGAGACGTCACCTCATCTTTCTCATTTCTATTGTTTTCTTTATTGTGCATTCCTCTTTTGGGCTCTAACATTCACATGCGTGTCTGTGATTGTTCCTAGTCACGTATATTCTTCCTGTGTGAGGCAGCTGTGAGAGCTCTCTCCTCACTGGGAAAAGGATGCGTGGGTCATTCATCCTTTAGATTTGTAGTTTAAAGTCTCCTGCGGAGACCTGCTTCACCCCCTTCATTTACTCCATTGCTTGATACTCCGCTTCATTCTGTACCTGTAGATTGATCCCATGTTCCAGAAAACAGCTGCATCTTTTGATGAATGCAGCACAGCTGGCATTTTCCTCACCGGGCTGCGTACCCAAAACTGCCACAGCGAGCTCCTCTTTGACTCCAAGATCGTGCCTCTCCCTTCTTCAGAGACCCTCACGCTGCCGAACTCTGATCCCGTGAAAGCGATGGATCTAAAACGTGAGTGCTGGCAACCACTAAGCAAAGGGGGCCCATCCAGACCTTTCGATCCTTTTCGTCTCCCAGGCGTGCTCATTTTAGTCTCAGCCAGCTTGGCTTGCACTTTTGTTCACTGCTTGGCTACCCTGTGGCACCATTGCCCTCATCCTGATTAAGTTGGGACTGGTTGCTGGAAAAACAGGAGCTTTGTAGGTTTTAGATCACTATGTGTAGCTCAACCTCTGGCAGATCTGTCACACAGCACGTATACGAGGTCTGAGCTGTGCAGCAGTTGAGATTAGTGTGCTCCAGGTTAAGGACTGACATTTTCAGAGAGTTTTAAGCTTGTACGTACTACAGGCTCTGATAGGATTCCCAGCGTTATGCCCACCCTTGAGTTAGCGTAGCGATTAAACTCTCCCTTTCTGCTGAGAAATGAGCCTGACTGCTTTTGCAGTGAGCCCTGCGCAGCCCTACGTGCAGGAAGCGCTGCCTACATATGCGGCTTTAAGAATGATTTAGTGCCTGGCACTTGTTTTAGCTGCTGGTTGCTTCATCCTATATCTAATCTCTCCCCTTTGCCCTCCTTCTCTCTAGTCCTGCTAGTGCAGTGCATTGAAAAACGCCCCATCTGCACTTCGCTGGCTGGTTTCCAGTTTACAAAGTGGGATGCTGAATCCCACGATGAGGTATGTTTGTTAGCTCTGTGCCAGGTGGGATACTTGAGCTGTATTCTGTGCTCGCCTCCAAAGCGATCTCCGAGGTACATGGGGCAGTGGGATGTTGCGCTGCAGGGCCGCTGATATCCTGTATTTTTTTTCCTGAGCACTTTCTTCTCCTACAGTCAGTGTCAGCCCTGTTGGATAAATTTAAGAAGAGCGACCAAGTATTCGATATCAATGCGGAGATAGACAGCGATGTGGAAGACTGCGTTCCTGCTCTGCCGAATGACGACTTCCATTCTGACTCCCCCAGGAGTACAGCAGCAGACAAGATTGGGGAATTCACAGAAAACCTCAACTCCTTTGGAACAGTCCATCAGAGCAAGAGGTAAGAAGTCACTGAAAATCTATAGCTTTGCATTGATAGCAAGCGACAACTTCTGGCAGGTCCCTGGGGAATCTTTAATTTAATTTCCCATCTGGCTGTAGTTTGCTTTCTACTCAAGTTTCGGGTACGTCCAGGAATACATCATAGTAATATCTCTACCCTCCAAGAGGACCTCTTCATGTGGTCACATTTCCCCAGAGCGATTGCTTCTCTGCTCCCCGGTTTCCAGCTTGCCCTTTGGCAAATGCACCTCTGTTTTTGCAGCAGCCTCACGAACTCCAGACAGTGCAATGCCCCCAGTACCGTTCACTGATTAAAGAGCGGGAGTCCTGCACGCATGCTGGCAAAGGGAGCGGGCAATGTCTGTACAGAGCTCATCTGGATGGACATTAAATACGCGCTCAGGCATGTGCCAAAAGAATGATTTCACTGAGGAGCATGTGCATGTGTGCTTTTTCCAGAACTGATGCGGATCCTTTTGTAGAGGGAGACATCGGGTCCATGTGCCTTCATCTCTCCATGAAACCAGGGGAATACTCCTACTTCAGTCCCCGAACTCTGTCAATGTGGGCTGGCCCAGAGCACTGGCGTTTCAAACCTCGACACAAATGTATGTATTTAGACGGAGGCTCGTACACTACAAATGCAGCTACTGCCAGGACCCACTTACCTTTGGAGATGGGTGGCATCTGAGTCACAAAGTAGGGACAGTAAAGAAGGAGACAAGCCTGCATGGCTCATTTTTAGCCAGCTGGGAAGCAGTTCTGAGTTCAGACAGCAGGAAGGCTCTCAGTCACATGCGGATCCTTTGATGTCTAACGTATTCTCTATTGTTTGAGTTTTTTGATGATGCTCAACGTTGAGGGGGTGTCTCTCACTGTGGCAATAGGAGGTACCAGCACTAATACAGCTCCAGCTGTTGTTTCCCACCTTCTGCATAAAAACTGAAGATTAAATTACACTTTTTCCTTCTGTAAAAAGATACTGATCCCTTTAAAACATGAAGCTGAGAACAACACCTATTGCTTTCCCATAACAAAGGGAAAAGCCGTTGTAGGTGACATTTCTGTGTGGAGCAGATGCTCAAGTTAGGAGTGAGCTTTTTGTCCTTACTCTGTCACGAAGCACTGACAGTTTCCTTCCTTTCAGCAGCAGATGCCAACTCTGAAAAAGAGACCAAGAAAAGGAGTACAAAGAAAGCATTTGAAATCAACTTTGATGAGGATATTGACTTTGAGACGTATTTCCGTAAGACCAAGGTATGTGCTGAGTTTCTGCCTCTTTCTGCTTTCTCTTTTGCCATATCAGTGTGTCTTGGAACTAACGTCTTGCAAATGGCTCATCTCTTGCTCCTGTGAAACTGGCTCTGTAAACCCAACATCGTGTATGTTCCTCGGTGCAGTGTCTTCTGACTCCAGGTCATGTTACAAGTAGAGAGTTGGGGTAGAGAATCAGGCTGGATTCCTCCCACCTTATACCCTGTCAGTCAGAGACCGTGCACGTCCAGCTGCGTGTCCCAGGGTGCTGCGCGTCCCAGGGTGCTGGCGCAGAAGCCACTGGGTGCACTGACTGAACAGCTGTGGAACTCCTCTTCAGAGGCACCTCAGAACTTGCACCCTTTCAGACAAAGGCTTGTGTTCAAAGCCCTTATTTATGCATTAATTTTACGAGTAGTGGATAGCTCGTGGGTAATGGTATTTATTACCTTCCCCAGGCATCTGTAACTCTAGCCAAATCCATTCTTGAAAGCGAGAACGTGAAGAGCACCACACTTCCCGCAGACTTCAACTATGACCCTAACAACATCCTCCAGCTGTTCCTCAAACCAGCTGTTAAGGTAAGAGTCTTCTCTAAAAGCCTGTTGGCAATGATTCCGTGCACAAAACCACTTTTCGCCAAATGCTTGAAGCCCTTCGGGATGCTCCTTAGGGCTGGAGACGGGCCAGCATGTCTCTCACTGAACTGACCCACTTGTGGGTTCCGGAGAGGCTGTGCTTGACAAGGGGCTTGCTAGAGGGCCGGGATGCGAGGAGGAGGAAGAGCCAGCAGGCTGGGAAAAGGGGAGGTGATGAAGCAACAAGGCGTAGGCATCGCTTGGGGAAGCGTTTAGGCTTTTTCCTTTCCTAACCCCTGGTCCTGTCTCTGTAGCTCTGCAGGACGTCTAAGCCGAACAGCTTGTTGGATCACGAAGACGAGATTGGCGAGTACGATTACAACAACCCCAATGACACCTCCAATTTCTGCCCTGCATTGCAGGTAACCGCAACAAGAAGGTTTCTTTCTGTTGCCTGTATTTGATACGTGATGGGAATAATTTAGGGAGAATCTGTGCCCAGAATTAATTACTAGGGAAAAAGAATTGGCGCTGCAGATTATGACCAAGCTGTAGGAGTCTCTGCTCTGTCCCCTCACTCTAACGACATCAACTAAACCGTCTGCCTTTGGTGTTTGCCAGTCAGCTTGCTGCAGAAACTCCATTCCATCCTTTTCCATACACATGTACCCTAAAGTAGGAGTAAATGCCATTACTCACTTCTGCAGTCATCTCTACGCAGCGAGGTTTGCCCCCAGCTGTTTCGAGTGCCCGTTGAAGTAGATTTCTTCTAAAGCTTCAGCTTTCTGCCAGGCCAGTGCTGCCTCCTGAGTGAGTTTGTGACAAGTCTCAGCTGGTCCCACACTGGCAGGAGAGCCCTCGTGTTTGTTATCGTTCTGTGTAGAACAGTCTTTTGATGATCTGTGCTCTAGATCTCCCTCGGGTTTAGCCTTAGCTCAGCCTAGGCGCTGTGGGGAGAGGCTGAATAATAACACGCTCCATGGGGAAGGTGGACAGGTACCTGAGACGCGGGTGCTCTTGTTATCTCAGTGCAGAACGTCTCTGGCTCCTCTAAGGTGTCTCTGGGTGGCCTCACTGCTGTATCTCTTCTTGATCAGACTGCAGACAGCGATGATGATAATGACCCCGTTCAATCCATGGGCCAGATGGGGGAGTTCAACCTGACCGCCCACCCTGAGGATCAAGAATTCAACAGGTTTGTTGGCGATGCCGATATCACAACGTATGGAGAGCTGAACCTCATTGCTGAGCCCCAGAAGGTAAGGATTCGTGTTGACACCGAGCTGTGAGCTCCTCTCTGGGCAGGTCTGGAGCAAAGCCCCTCAACGCCTCAGGTGGTTAGAAGGCCTGAGACAGCAGTTTTCCCAGTGCAGGATCTCCCGGGTTTGCTACTGGACACTTTATTCCCAGATGAACCTTGGTGTATGAGGAAGGAATTAGAAATCAAAAGTTTAGTAGTAAGATAACATTCACCGTTGTTCCCAAGGAGAACCATGTTTTGATTTTTCCTGTGGTCCTAACTGAGGATAGTGCTGCTGCTTCGGCTCAGTTCCTCTCTACTAACGAACCCTGGCCGACTTTTCCTCAGGTCAACAAGATAGCGATTCAGTATGCAAAGACAGCCAAGAAAATGGACATGAGGAGGCTGAAGAAAAACATGTGGGACCTCTTGACTGATGAACAGAAGAAAGAAACAGCGGCAGAGGTGAGTGCAGGGGGGGCCAGATACCTCAATAGGCCCGAGGATAAGAGAATGCCCTGCAGGTCACTGTGTTTAACTCCTGCAGAGAGTCTTGGGCAGGTTTAGCAGCAATTCCTTTCTAGAAGCCTTGTTCCCATGGGGTGGTTGGGAAGTGTAAGTATTTTGAGTGTAACTTGAAGTGTTTTTTCGCTGAACACGGGGGAGCAAAGTCTGTCTGAGCAGTGTCTGTCTTTTTGCTAAACAGGTGGAAGATGCAGAGAAAGAGGACACATCAGTGGTAGCAGGAGAGAAGGTCTTCAGCAGCATCACAAAGGAACTGCTTCACAGGTAGAAAGGCCCTGAAAAAGGTGGGACTGAAGCTGAGGGACAGACTTCAGCTGAGCTTCGGCAACGCTGACCTCTCTGTGTCCGTTACAACCAGCTAACTGAACCCTGGTGGGGAAAAATCTCTTCTCTTGCTCTCTGGGTTTGCCCAGGGGAGCTACGGGTTGCATCCAGCTTGTCAAATTCTTTGCTAGCCGGAGGGAAAAGGTAGAGAAAACCAGATCCCTGGGGAGGAGCTAATCTTTGGCTAATCTTTGCAGGCATGCTCCGTCCGTTGGGTTTCAGCTCCATCCTGACCTCCTCCCTTCTCTTTTGTAGGCTGCCTTCCGTGATGGCTAAGAATCTGTCTGTCCCCTTAGCCTTCGCCTGCCTCTTGCATTTGGCGAATGAGAAGGTAAGTGCAGCGTGCACACGGGAGGGAGACCTGGTCGGAGCAGCGAGTGAATCGCACAGTGAAGGGGCTGGGGTTATTCTGAACCTTCGTTGTGTGGGTTCATTTTTTTTTTTAATGCCAGGCCTTCAGAGTCGGAGGGGAAGAATCGGGCTTTGTCAAACTTTGCTTTTCTTTTATGTTCCCAGAATCTGAAGCTGGAGGGCACAGAGGACCTGTCTGACGTCTTAGTGAAACAAGGCAACTGAGCCCTGTGCGGAGCAGACCACCGGGGCTGACCCCCAGGACAGAACTCAGCTTCCCAGCTGGCCGGTGCTCGCTCTGAACCTATCTCATCAGTGGCAGATCTTTCTCCTCCCAGCACCATTGCTGGGAAATCCCACTGGTCTCTGCTCCTCCGGAAGACTTTTAAATCAAGGATGTCCTACCTAAACATAGGACCTGTACAGATGGACGGTTGCAGCTCAGCCTGCCTGGCTCCTGCCATCTTCAATCCACCAGCTCTTTCCTGCGTCGTGGATTTCCTCCGTCTTACTGTGAACTGTTGGTGCCTGCTAGCGAAAGGCTCCTCTGTGTGTCACTCACTGTCTGTCTGTAATTCCCAGTGTGCGGACTGACTGTTACTCATGTCTCCAGTTCCTCCTGTAGTCCCGTTCATCCCCTGAAATGATTTATCTTTTTTACTCAGCTTAAAGATAATAAATTGCTACAGACTTTGTAGATGGGCCTTTAAAATGGGGAAGAAGTCGTCTCCAAAGCAGGAGAGAGATTAAAATCACACATGAGTGTCGGGGAGCAGTGGGAACGGGGCTGTTCCCTAAAGAAAGGCGAACTGGGAGCCATGGGGGATCTCACGGCCGGAGTGTCACCAGCCCCAGTACCTTAATGATGTCAGCAGGACCAGCCTGGAGGAGATGATGGCCAGGTTCAACCAAGAGTTGAGATCACCAGGCAAGTTCATGGTGCTGAGGCAGGTCCGAGGTGAAGCCGGGAAGTCAGTCTGCGGGTCAGGATTGGGTCCGAGGCGATGGGGCAGGGAGACCAGCGCTCCCAACCCGGCTCAGACAGGGACTGAAGCCCTTGATCTGAGCTTCAGTGGGGTCTGGGCCATGGGTCTAAGTCAAGGCCCCCCATGAGGCTGGTCAAGGCCATCAGGGCTTATTAGTGCGCTCGGGGGCCCTGACGAGGTGGGTGCTGCTGTGTGCAGGGTGGGGGAGCCTAGACCTGCTCCAGCGCTGGCCCTGTGCTGCCACCTCTGGCCCAGAGGCTGGGCACGGGACCCCCTTGCCTGAGAGCTGGCCTGAGGGGGCAGGCTGGGGGCACAGGACATGCTGGTGGGGCGCAGGACGAGGGTTTTTAAGTAAAATAGTCACAAACAGGGAATTCCTTCAAGAAAGGCTGTATTTTCCTGAGTTGCAATTCAGCTGAGGGGAGATCCGCACGGGAAGTGCCACCAACCCCCCCCGTACCCACAGCTTCGAGACCAGTGGGGTGACTTCGCCGAAGGGCTTCTGGGGCGATTCGGGGTGGCAGCGCCTGTGTCACCCCAGCCCCTCCAGCACGGCAAGGGTCGTCTTAAACACACCCACACCTGCCACCCCCGGGATCCGTACCATGTCCTGCCTGACGGCTCAGTGCTGGGGCTCAGCATCCCCGGGGCAGCTGCCCCTCGTGTCACCTTTGAGATCCTTTGGTCCCATCTCCCAGAAGAGCCGTGGGACCGGTCCCCACGCAGCTGCCTGCCTCTCACTCCCCAGTAATCCCCAGTGGAGTGTCAGGACGGGAAGTGGAAGAAGCGGGTGATCCTGTTGCTGCTGTGGGCGCCGCGCAGCCCTCCTCGCCGCTGCACCGGCAGCAAGTTCCCCAGTTCCTCCTCCAACATCTGGAAGAGAGACGCAGCGCTGCCACGGCCCGTGCCCCACGCCGCAGGGTCTTGCGGCGAGGAGAGCAGCCCTCCATCATATCCTGCGAAGTTGGGCCAAGACAGGGAGGGAATGATTGGGCCTGCAGGACCACTCACCTCCTTGCGGGCAGCCAGCCGTTGCTTCCACTCGCTGAGCTCCATGGCGTGCTCCTGGTCCAGCCGCTCCAGCTGCCTCCTCTCCTGCTCTGCCAAGAGGTGCATCTTCTCGCTCTGGGAGAGGGGAGGTGGAAACGGGAAGGAAGGTGCTCGAGGAGAGGTAGCAGGGGTGCGGGAAGCCCCCCGGGGTGGACAGTTTTGCGGTGGTCCCCGGTACCTGCATCTGCTCCAGCTCTGCCAGGCTCTCAGCCTGCTGCTGCTGCAGCTGCTGCAGCTGCTGCGCCTGCTGCTCCTGCTGCTGCTGCGCCTCCGCTCGCTGCCGCCTCTCCTCCTGCTGCGCGAACTGCGGTGGGGGACAGCCCGCGTCATCCTCCCTTTCCCCAAAAGCCATCGCTTACAGCTTTTTGGAGACTTTGTGCTGGGGAACCTCGTTGGCCCCAGACCTCGTTGGCCCCCTTGTACCTGCTTGGCCCTCTCCCTCTGCTTGGCCCCATTGGCCTCCTGGATCTTCAGGTTGTCCTTGAAGAGGGCCAGGCGGGTTTTGGCGTCGCAGCGCTGGCTTTTCAGCAGCTGAGCCCGCTCCTGCGCCTGCTGACTCCTCAGATCCTCCAGCAAGAGCTGGTGGAAGCGGTTCATCCTCTCCGTCTCCTGGGAAGGGCAGGAGGGTGAGCCAGGAGAGGGGTCGGGAGCACCCAGGGCTGGGGGACCATCACCGGTGGTTCCCACCTCACCTTCTCGTGGCGTTTGCGGAGCTGCTGCCTCTGCAGCGCATGCTGCTCCTTCACCTGCTGCCTGAAGAGCTGGTACTTCTCCTGGAGGTGCCCTCGCTCCATGCTCCACACCACCGACTCGCGGGCTGCCGGGCAAGACCGCAGCACCGTGACCACCTCCAAAAACCCCCAGCCAGACCCCCTGCTCCCCTCCCCAAGAACCTTCCATCCTCATCCTCCTCCCAGCCCGGTGCACCTCTCCTGAGGCTATGGATCTTGCTGATGCACTCCCAGTCGATGGACGTCATCTTCTTCTTGTGCTCCTGGACGACCCTCTGCAGGGCTGCGTTGAGTTCCTCCTGCTGCTGCTGCAGGAACCGCTGCTCCTGCCATGAGCAATGGAGGAGCTTGATCCCAGCACCCAGGGAAGATGGTCCCCAGGCTCCTGGTGGCACGGCTGGGGGAGCCAGCACTGCCCTGGCCCCTCACCTCTCTCCTATCACCCTTCAGCTCCTGCATCCTCCTCCCGCAGTCCTTCTCCTGGAGGGCCTTGAGGCGCTTGGCCTCGTCTCGCAGCCTCACCGTGTACTCGAGATCCTGACGTTCCTTCAGCTGCTGGTAGCGCCGCTCCGAGCTCTCCACCTCCCGGTCGTAAAACTCCTTCTTGCTCTGCCATGCAGATATGGTTAACGGGGGCTGCAGGGACCAGAAGTGGCCACCGAAGCAACCAAACCCCACCTAGACCCTGGTATCTCCCACGGTGGGACCCCAGCACCCCCTTGCATATGTCCCTCTCTGACCATATCACTGCACCAAGGGACGATGGTCTGGTTACCATCATCTCCTGCTCGATGTGACGAAACATCTGCTCCCGCTGCTGGTGAAACTTCTGCTCCAGCTGGCTCTGAGCTCGCTGCTCTTCCTTCTGCAGCACCCGCAGCTCGCGGAGCTCCTGGCGCCTAAAGGTTTGGGGAATCAGGTGAGAGGGGGCCCAAAGGACCTCCCTCTGGAGGCACCTCTCTCTCTCTCTCTCTCTCTCTCTCTCCCAGGATGGCAGACGTGTAGGTTGCTAAAGGAAGGGAGCGGCTCAGCCCTGGTGCAACATCAAGGAGAAGACTTTCTCCAGCAAGAAGGAAGATGGGACACCTGTTGGTTCGTGGTGGCCATGCTCCCAAACTCAGCCCGTGTTGCTGCCCCTCCATCTCCCCCTTCATCCTTTCCTACTCTCCTTGGGTGACATGAGAGCTTATGGGAGATCTTCCCCTCTTCTTTCCTTAAGCCGGCTGCTGGACACACCAGATATGGGGCTGGGCAGCGTTTTGGCTCCTCATGTGTCCCTCCTGCACAGCCCTGAGGGTGCAGGGAGGGGCTTGCTCGCGCTCTCCTGCTGGAGTAGACACCAGCCAGGGAGGGAGATTGGGTTTCCCAAGCCTGGAGGTCAAGCTTTGCACAGAGCCCCACAGACCCATCCTTCCCTCCCGCACCCTCTCCCCCTTTTTGCCCCTGGTCCTCCTTGTCCAGGAATGGGTGGGAGATTCCTGGTGGCCCCTCCACTGCCAGCATCACTCACCGAGCCGAGCGCACCATCTCATCCCTTGCCCCAGCCCTGTCGACAGTCCTGGAAGTCGTCACGCTCACCTCCTCCCCGTCCACAACAAACCTCCGGGTTTTCTTGACCGTCCTTTGGAGCGAGGCAGGTTCCTGCGACCAGGAGCAACGGTTTGAGCTCAGACAGCCCAAAACTACATAAACCCAACATGGAAGCCCATGCTGGGGCAGGGGGGCAGCTTCACTTGGCCGTGTTACCTACAAGCTTCTCACCTGCTGGGCTTCCCCGGCAGAGGGGAAAGGCTGCGCTGCTGCCGGGAGGACACTTGGACCTTGTACACCTGCAGGATTTTCCACAGGGAATGGCTCTTCTCCTTGCTGTGATGTGATGGGTGGATCTGGTGCGTTCCCTACTTCCCACACTGCCCGCGCCTGGGAAGAGCTGCGGACAAGGGCGGTGTCAAAGTTCACAGACTTTGTGGCCTGTGGATGTCCACCGAGGGCCTCCTGGGGCTCACACACTGCTCCGTGACGCTCCAAGCCACCCATCTCCTCTCCGGGTCCATCCCTTGATGGTCCTTCAGGACCTGGAGCAACCTGTACCGTGTCTTCTCCAAGCTCTCCATCATTTCCATCTTGTCCTTTCCAGACATTCCCATGAGCAGCTTCTGGCTGGTTGTCTCTGAGGCTATTTCCTGCTTTCTCTTCTGTTTCTTCTTCAACAGGCTCTGGGATCTCCATGGGGGATGAATCCTCTGCTGAATTTTGAGCCTCCTCATTTGCAGGTCCCTTTCCTGCGCATGGTGCAGAGGCCACCACCTCTGGTTCCTCTCCTGCCAGCATCACTTTCCCCGGCCTGGCTGCATCTCCAACTGGGTTACGGTCTCCAATCAAACACCCTTTTACAACATCCTCTTCCAATTTCACTTCTGCTGGCACCAGGGCTTCCTCGGGAGAAGTTTCCACCCCAGTTTCAGTGTTAACTGTGGCTTCCTCCTCATTCCTCCCCACCTCCTGCTCAACCAGGTCCAGGGGGTCAGTGATGGGCTCACAGGCAGCTGAGTGTCTCCCCTCATTGTTCCTCTCTCCGGCCTCTCCCGGACCAGCTGGGGGCTCCTGCCATCCCTTGAGAACGTCTGACACCACCACTACCTCCTCTGTCACACTGGGCATCAGCGATTCTTTACCCCGTGGCACCCTCTCCTCCACCAGCTCAGTCTCCCCAAGCTCTCCAGCTCCCTCAGGTCCCATGGGTCCCCTCCCTGCTCCATCACCATCCTTCCCAAGGCCATCTTCAGCCCCTGTGGAGCTAACCTCAACCTTCACATCTAGCAAGGACCGGGTAACCCGGTGCTGATGCTCTGCCAGTGACTTGAAGCTCTGGGTTTTTGTCCCCATGGTCCACAGGTCCAGGGCTGCCACCAGCTGCCCCACGGCCGAGCCTCTGCACCAGTCCCTGTCCGTGGGTGCAGGCAGGGCCAGCGAGTTACAGGTATGGTCTCTGCTTGACTCCTTTCTTGTATCGCTTTTGGGGGTCAAAACGGGGCTTGGTTGGGCTCCAAGCTGTCCCTCCATGGGTGTTTCGGCCACCGGTGGTGCGTCAGCATGTTGGCTTTCCTCCTGGGGCTCTGCCTTGGGTCCAACCTGCTCTGCCTTCAGCTCTTGTGGTTCAGCAATGTCTCCTGCCCGCTGTGGTCCCAAGGGGAGCTCAGGCACGTTGCAGGGGCTCCCCAGATGGCTGGTCTCCTCCTCTCGACACCCTTGAACTTCTCCTCCTGCCTCTGCTGGGACTGATGTCCCTTGAGGAACATCCAATGCCGTAATCTCCAACCTGTTCGGCTCTGCCCCGTGCTGCTCCTTAGCTGTTTCTTGGGACTTCATCCCTCCAAAAAACGACCTGCGCCGCATCAGCTTCAGAAGCTCGGACGACCTCTTCGCGGGGAGCCTCAGGGAGCCCACAGGCTCAGGTGAGGACCTCCTCCTCATTTGCTTCAAAAAGTCGGATGCTTTCTTGGTCCTGGGCTCATCCACCACCTGGGTGTTGGATGGGATGCCCAGCTCCTTGCTGGCTCTCCCCACTGGGTCTGGGGGCTGGTGCTCCAGGGGATCCCCTGGGGTTGGGGGGCAGGAGGACTCTCCACGTTCCTGCCCCGGCTGTGGGGTGGACAACAGGGGAAGAGGTGAGGCTCAACAAGCTCATGGAAAGGGTTAGAGGGATCTTGCACCCCAGGCGGCCACTACTCACGCACCAAGGGGACCAGACCTTCCTCCTCATCCTCTTCCTCCAGCACGTCGGCTCGAGCTTCGGCCACCAGCTCCCGGAGCGGTCGCTTGTCGGAAATGCCCGCCACAAAGGGGTGCTGGGTGGGAGAGAGGGAGGTGAGCGGGGCCAGCACCAGGGATGGGTCCCACCACCCCGGGCAAGTGCCAATGGGTGCTACCAACCTCCAGGAGCTGGCTGGCCGACCACCGTGCCTCGGGGCTCTTCTCCAAGGATTTCCTCAGGAAGTCCTTGAAGTCTTCAGACCTGCGGGATGGTCCCTGTGAGCACGGGGCCAGAAGCTCCCCGTCATCCCCCACTGTGGGCCCCACAGACCTTGGGGTGATGCCAGGGACACCCAGGCTCTGCTAACACCTTGGCAGGAGGTCCCCACCCCGGTGCTGCCCACCAGTGTCACCTTCTGTGGGCAAAGGTGGTGTGGTGGGAAACCCGTGGTGCCACCTCTGGAGCTGGGCTTGGAGGAATCACAACCAGCATCACTTATGGTCCAAGAGCCCACCCCAGCTGCCCAGACGTGGCTTCGAGCAGGAGTTGCCCCATGGCACAACTTCTCCCACTGTCACCAACACTGGAGCGACTGCTCCACGCGGGGACTCACCACCTCTTGGGGTGACGCAAGGTGGGCGGCTGGGACTTGGTGATCTTCAGCAGCACCCG
The DNA here is from genome assembly GCF_028500815.1 of Rissa tridactyla. Classification (NCBI taxonomy): domain Eukaryota; kingdom Metazoa; phylum Chordata; class Aves; order Charadriiformes; family Laridae; genus Rissa; species Rissa tridactyla. Next base: position 3,282,220 of record NC_071485.1, read on the forward strand.
GAGGGGGTTCAGCTCGTGGTAGGGGGGCTCCATCTCAGCCATCTCGATCAACGTGATGCCCAGTGACCAGATGTCAGCCTTGTAGCCGTAGGGGCTCTCCTTGGACGTCTCGCACTGCACCACCTCTGGGGCCATCCTGCACATGGGAGAGGGGAAGATGTCCAGCCTGTCCCCGGCTGGGATCTCACCCTGGAGCCAAACCCAGGTGCCATCTCCTTTGGAGACAACCCTACAGGCAGAAGAGGTGAGAGCCAACCCCAACTCTTCCAACGCTGCCCCAGCTGGGCTTGCACCCCATGTGTCCTCTCCATCCTACTGAGAAGCCAACCCTGGAGCTGACCTTGGCTGGAAGAGGAAAGATCTGGTTTCTTGAGGTGCTCCTGGTGTCGAGGAGCTGGTTGTGAGGCTCCACAGGAGGAGCGGGACACCTGGGTCCCCCCGCCCCATCCCGCCTGCCTGCACGCTCAAATCCCACCATCCCCAGGCATTCCCGCCCCACACCTACCAGTACGGGGTGCCGATGAAGGACACCCGGCGCTGGACGGTGCTGGAGTTTTTGGCCGAGACGCCAAAATCGGCTGCAGAGCAGGAAGAGGCGGTTAGAGACGATCCTCGGGGCGAAGCATCCCCCGGGATCCTCCCTCCCCGGCCTCCCTCCGCCCCACGGGGCCCCGATTTCCCCGGGACTCACCCAGCTTGACGTCCCCGTCGAGGGTGAGCAGGACATTGCCAGCCTTCACGTCCCTGTGGATGATCTTGCAGCCGTGCAGGTACTGCAGCGCCAGCAGCAGCTGCTTGCAAGCCGCCCGGATCTGCTCCTCCGTCAGCCCTTTCTCCAGCTCTGCCATTAGCGCAAACGAACCCCGCCGCTAACGATGCCTCCTGCCCGGCACCCCCCCGCCTCCCCCGCACACCCGGGGGGTACCCGGAGGAAGATGCCCCCCACAACCCGTCCTCCCTCCTGAAGATGCTGCGCAAGCCCGGGACTCCCTTCCACGCTGCGAAATTTGACAATCTCATCCCAAATCCTCCGACGGCCTCTCACCGGCCAGAAAAACACATTTATTTACCCAAAATCGCTGCATCCACGGCCCCTCCGGCACAAAACTCCACCAGGATCTGCAGGGAGAGGTTTCCCACCCCGCTCTGAAAAACGGGTCCCCTCCAGACCGAGACACCCCCCCCCAGCCACCAGGATGGTGGTGGGACCCCGGTGCGTGCCCTGGGGACCGGGGGGGGCGGGGATCAGCACCTTCCACAGCTCACCCAGAGCCGCCCGTTCCAGTAGAGCGCGTCCAGCAGCTTGGTGATGTTGGGGTGGTCGCAGCAAGCCAAGATCTCGATCTCCACCACGTAGTCCTCCAGCTCCTCCTCGCTCGGGGTCTCGATCACCTTGGCGGCCGCCAGCGCCCCCGTCACCTTGTTCTGCGCCTGGGGAAGGGCGGGGGGAGGATTTTTGGCGAGGGGGAAGCTTGGACCCATCGCATCCCGCCCGGGACGCTCGGCGCCACCAAGTCAAATGCCGGGGACGGACATGGGGACCCCACCATCACCAGAGGCAGGAAGGAGAGGGCTGGAGCTGATGTCACCGTGCCACCCTGTGCGTGGGTGCCAGAGCATCCGCTGTATCCCAAAACCCTGTGCGTGGGTCCCACAACATCCTGCTGTTATCCCAAAACCCTCTGTGTGGGTCCCAGAGCATCCGCTGTATCCAAAAACCCTGTGCGTGCGTCCCAGAGCATGCCACTGCATCCCAAAATCTTCTGACCCTCGTGTGGCTGTGCCATCCTCCATGTGGGTCCCAGAGCATCCCGCTGTATCCCAAAACCCTCTGTGTGGGTCCTGGAGCAACCTGCTGTATCCCAAAACCCTGTGCATGGGTCCCGGAACATTCCGCTGTATCCCAAAACCCTGTGTGTGGGTTCCAGAGCATCCTGCTGTTATCCCAAAACCCTCTGCATGGGTCCTGGAGCATCCCACTGCATCCCAAACCCCTCTGTGTGGGTCCCAGAGCATTGCGCTCCATCCCTAAACCCTTTGTAGAGGTCCTGGAAGCATCCCACCGTATCCCAAAACCCTCTGCGTGGGTCCCAGAGCATCCCACTGTATCCCAAAACCCTCTGTGTGGGTCCCAGAGCATCCCGCTGTATCCCCAAACCCTCTAGGGTGGGTGTCAGAGCATCCTGCTGTTATCCCAAAACCCTGTGTGTGTGTCCCAGAGCATCCTGCTATTATCCCAAAACCCTCTGCATGGGTTCTGGAGCATCCCGCTGCATCCCAAACCCCTCCGTGTGGGTCCCAGAGCATCCTGCTGTGTCCCAAAACCCTGTGCATGGGTCCTGGAACATCCCACTGTATCCCAAAACCCTCTGTGTGGGTCCCAGAGCATCCCGCTGTATCCCCAAACCCTCTAGGGTGGGTGTCAGAGCATCCTGCTGTATCCCAAAACCCTGTGTGTACGTCCCAGAGCATCCTGCTGTGTCCCAAAACCCTGTGCATGGGTCCTGGAACATCCCCCTGTATCCCAAAACCCTCTGTGTGGGTCCCAGAGCATCCCGCTGTATCCCCAAACCCTCTAGGGTGGGTGCCGGAGTGTCCCACTGTATCCCAAAACCTTCTGCTCCCGATGTGGCCGTGCCACCCTATGTGTAGGTCCTGGAGCATCCCCCTGCATCCCAAACCCCTCTGTGTGGGTCCCAGAGCATTGCGCTCCATCCCAAAACCCTTCGTAGAGGTCCTGGAAGCATCCCACCCTATCCCAAACCCCCCTGGCAAGATACATCCCCCTACGGATGCAACGCGGCTCCCGTGGGCGCAGCCGCAGCGAGCATCGGCGCGGGGGGCTCAGCAAACACACACCCCCCCACCCCCGCCCAGGGACCTTTTGGTGGTGAAACCCCATCCCACGAGCGACGCCGAGGCATTCGGCTGCCCCGAAAACACCGCAGAGAGAAGATGGGACGGGTTTGGCCAGTGAAAGCCCAGCCGGGCTCGGGGCCCATCACTGCCGCGTGCCGCCGGCCCCGGTGCCGGAAGGCGGCTGCTGCCGCGGGGCTGACGAGCGGCGAATTTGGGTTTCCTGTCGCGCTGGGGCTCTGCACCGCGTTTCAGAGAAAAAAACATCCCCGTCTCAACCCTTGGGCGCCAACCCAGGGGCAAACACCCGTCGGCAAACGGGCCGGCACCGGGAGCCGGTGGCTCTCCCCGAGCCGAAGGTCAGGGATGGGCTTGAGCCAGCCCCAGGCGAGGACCCCACCATCCTCTGCTAGAAATTTTGGGGCTGGTTAGCGGCTTTTTAGCTTCTTGCCCGCCGGAAGCTGCACGATGATGGAGGCAGCACCAATAAACGAATAAATAAATAAATGAAAGCACTTGTAAAGCCCCGGGGGCGCCGGCGGGGTGGTTTTTTTTTGGGGGGGGTGGGGGGGGGTTGGGTTTCCTACCTTAAAGACCTTGCCGAAGGCGCCGTCGCCCAGCTCGCCCAGCACCAGCCAGGCCTCCTCGGGGTCCACGTCCCGCCTGACGTGCTCGTACCGCCTCGGCGACGGCTTCTTCTTTTCCGAAAAGCCAAAAAGCCGGCGGAGAAAAGCCATGGGGTCACCTCCATGCAGAGCTAAAGGGGGCGGCCGGGCTGGAGCTCCTCCACCTTCGCGGCCCCTCGGCTTCTTCTTCCTCCTCCTCCTCCTCCGTGGGCAGGAAGGGGCTGAGCGCTGCCCCGGACCGCGCAGGATGTGCCGCGAGGTGAAGGTGCCACGAAACGAAGAAGATGCTTTTGCACCTTCCTCCCGCCTTCGCGGCGGGGAAGGGGGGTGTTGCGGGATGGGAGAAAGGGTCCCGTTCCCCCCTACCCCCCCCCAATCAAGGTGCTGCCCGCACCCCCTGCCAAAACCACCTGGGGGGGGGGTATGGGGGGGGGAGAGGGGGTCCCCTCGGCAGATGTAGGGTCCTTTACAGACCTGGGTGCTCCTATAGGTGCCCAGCGCCGTGAATTGCCCCCGCGCTCAGGGCTCAGCACCAAGAGGCTCCGCTGGGCTTAAACAGGTCCCACGGTGGGGGGGGGGGGGGGCCAGGTGAGGTCATTAAGCTTTATTAGTAGTGCCCCCACTAATTAACTCTCCCCGGAAACACCCCGCTGGCACCGGAGGGTTGGGGGGAAAGTGCGGCTGGCACCCCGTTTTGCAGCCCCTCTTCGTGGGGGGCACCCAAAGCCGCCCCCCCCCCCCCCCCCCCGGCCCAACACACAGACACACACACACACACCCCCCCGGCACCCAGGGTGCTGCAGCGGCACCCAAAAACATCCGGCTGCTCCCCGAAACCAAGGTGGTTTTTAACCTCCCAAATAATAACACACACCGCCCCCCCCCCCCGCGCCGGTGTGGGCGCAGCATCCCCCAGGTGCTGGGGGGTGGGGGGGGTCTCAGCTCACGTGCGCTCCCCGAGGAGGCTGTTTTCCCCGGTGATTACAGCGGTTAATCACGGGGTAATTAACTCCGGGGAGCGGGTTTGCGGCTTTATGTTCATCATTGAGAGCGTCAGGCTCCGGCGCAGAGCTGTGGGGGGGGGGGGGGGGGGGGGCGGTGGTGTCCGTCCCAGCACCCGACGGATTAGTCCACGGGAGAGGGTGCTGGGGCTTCCCGCGACCCCCCCAGAGCAGCCCCCCCCCCCCCCCCCCCCAAAAGCCCCCCGGGATAACGAACCCTCTGGCCGCAGGTTGTGCCCCCAAGGGATGCGGGTGCCCCCCCCCCCGGCACCGTCCCCAGCAGCCGGGCTTTCGGGTTTTGGCTCTTTTCTCTCCTTCTCCTTTTCCATTTCCTCCAGCTCCTTCTTCTTTTCCTCCTTTCCCCTTCTCCTTCCCCTTTTCCTTCCCCTTCTCCTTCTCCCCCTTCTCCTTCTCCCCCTTCTCCTTCTCCCCCTTCTCCTTCTCCCCCCTTCTCCTTCTCCCCCTTCTCCTTCTTCCCCTTCTCCTTCCCCTTCTCCTTCCCCTTCTCCTTCCCCTTCTCCTTCTCCCCTTCTTCTCCTTCCCCTTCTTCTCCTTCCCCTTCTTCTCCTTCCCCTTCTTCTCCTTCCCCTTCTTCTCCTTCCCCTTCTTCTTCCCTTCCTTCCCCTTCTTCTCCTTCCCCTTCTTCTCCTTCCCCTTCTTCTCCTTCCCCTTCTCCTTCCCTTCCTTCCCCTTCTTCTCCTTCCCCCTCTTCTCCTTCCCCTTCTTCTCCTTCCCCCTTCCCCTTCTTTTCCTTCCCCTTCTTTTCCTTCCCCTTCTTTTCCTTCCCCTTCTTTTCCTTCCCCTTCTTTTCCTTCCCCTTCTTTCCCTTTCTCCTTCTTCCTTCCCCCTTTCTCCCTCCTTCTCCTTTTCTTTTTCCTTCTTTTACTTTTTTCTTCTTTTCCTCCATCTCCTTCTCCCCCCTTCCTTTCCCTTTTCTCCTCTTTCCCTTTTCCTTCCCCCCCCCGTCCTTCTCCCTTTCGGGCAGCGGGGGCTGAGCCCCGACACCTTTCAGCGCACCGATGGCCGCCATCACCCCAGCACCACCTTTCAACCTCGGTAATTCCCCTTTTCCTCCAGCAGCTCTTCCACGGGATTCAAAAAAATATCCCCCCCCCCCCGGCTCCTTGGGAAGCAGCTTTTCCTCCCATCGGAGCGAAGCCCCCAGGGGCCACATCCCCCCCCACCCCCCCGCCAGGGTGCTCATCTCCCCCCCCAGGACCCTGAAATTCCGTTTAGTCCCATCCGGATGGACCACGCACGCAGCCGCCGGGTGCAATGGGAAACTGAGGCAGGGCCCCCCCCCCCCAGCTCCCGACCCCCCCCCCCCCCCATTCTGCTCGAATAGAAACCGGATCCGGGAAGAGAAACCCAAGTGGGGTTTTTTTTTATTGTGTTGTTTTGGGTTTTTTTTCTCTTTTTCATTAAATCTCATTATTATTAAGTAGAAGGCGGGCTCGTTCCTGGAACGAAAGGGTTAATGTCACCCTCGGAGTCCTTCACCTCCCTTTCTAGCCCTGGGTGGGGGGGACAGGGGCCAGCTGCCCCCTCCCCCCCCGACCTCCCCCCACTTCTGCTTTCTCCAGCTCTTGGCCCAAAATGAGTCACCGGGGGATTTTCCTTTGGTTTTTGGGGCTCTTTCACAAGCCGGGGAGGGGATTCTCGGGGGGCTGCTACGGGGTCGAGCACCCATGGGTGCTCTCCGGCAGAGCCCGGTCCGGCCCCAATTGTTCCCCACTTATGGGTGCCTTCGGTCCCTTGGGACTGGGGTGCCCGAGCTGGGGACAAGGGACAGTGTCCCTGGAAAGTGGTACCCAGCAGCGGAGAGATGCTGGGGGCTCTGTCCCCATTGGCAGGACGATGCCCAGCCCTGGGGACACCGGTGGCTCCGTCCCCGTTGGCAGGACGATGCCCAGCCCTTGGGGACACCAGTGGCTCCGTCCCCGTTGGCAGGACGATGCCCAGCCCTTGGGGACACCGGTGGCTCCGTCCCTGTTGGCAGGCCAATGCCCAGCCCTTGGGGACACCGGTGGCTCTGTCCCCACTGTCAGGATGGTGCCCAGCCCTTGGGGACACCAGTGGCTCCATCCCCGTTGGCAGGACGATGCCCAGCCCTTGGGGACACCAGTGGCTCCGTCCCCGTTGGCAGGACGATGCCCAGCAAAGCCACCCTCGGGCAGGGGGAGGGACGTGGGACCAGGACCACAACCCCACGGGCATCCCGGCCACCAGGCCCCGGCCGTGTCCCCAAACCCCTGGGGAACGGGTGACACCGCGGCCACATCGCCAGCCCCGGGGTGTTTCGGGGAGGGGGGGGGGGGGGGGAAGGGCCGCTGGAAAGTCCGTCCCAGTCATTCAGCGCGGTGCTGGGCTGCCCCTGGGCCAGAACCCCCCCAGAAAAGCCCGGCCGTTCCGGTAACGAAAGAGTCAATGGCACAGGCGAACACGCACTGACACACACACACACACACACTCTCACACTCACACTCACACTCACACTCACACGCCACTTCCCCGAGTGGGGGATGACTCATCCCCCGCCCGTCATCCCGGCACCGTCGCACCAGCAAAACCCCAGAGCTCTTCCTCCGGCCGCCCCGATGAGCCGCCCGCCCTGCGCCTCCCGAGCCCGTGAGTACCGGGGGAGGGGGGGATCGGTCCCGGGGAGGGGATCTGTCACCCGCCACCACCCACGTGTCACCTCGTCTCGCCACCCATCCCGCTGCCGGGCTGAGACCGGCTCAACTCGGCGCACGCCAGGGCACAGAAACCACCCGGCGGGTGCGAACCCCACGGAAAAAAGAGGCGCGGGGGGGGGGGGGGGGGGGGGGGCACACGGACGGACTGACGGACGGGGAGGGACGACCCGACCCTTTGGGGATACCCGTCACCGTCCCCAACCGCCCCAGACACCCCCCACCCTTCTCCCCCCCGCCCCCCGGCATCCCCAGGGTGGGTCCCTTCGCCGGGTGCCCGCTGTGTCCTTTCGTTGGGTGACGGCGGGGGTTTATTGTGTGTCCCGTCCCCCCCCCCCGTTCCCCCCCCCCTCCCCGCCCCGCCACCGGCCGGGGAAGGGATGACTTCAACCCATTACTCACCCGCCGTAACGGCCTGGCACCGCTCCCGCGCTATTCCTAGCCGTGACGCTCCGACCGCCGCCAAGCACCGGGAATTTGGGCTTAAAACCCCCCCAAATTGAGGTTAACGGGGTGATTCCGGTAAGGAGGACGAGCCCCGGAGGGGCAGCGAGAGCTTTGCCGGGGTGGGGGGGGTGGGGGGGGGGGGGGGGTGGAGAGGGAGGTGCGCTGAGTTTCGGCCGGTCTCAGCCCGCTCCGGCCCGGCTTTCGCCCGGCGGTTTCTCGAAAGTGCCGCCCCCGCCCGCGAAAAGAGCCGTTAATTACCGTCGCGGAATTAAACGCTTAATTACAAGCCGGCCGTCACCTCCGGCCACCCAAATTACCGCCACGAAGGTGCCCCCCCTACCCCCCCCGCGCCCCGGGGTGATGCGACGCGGTTTGTTTGCGCCGGCTTGAGGTGTTTAGTCCCAAATCGGGCGGTTTGGACCCCAAAAGCCCCCCGTCGTTGTTGTTCGTTGTCCCCCGTCGTCGTCGTCGTCGTCGTTGTCGTCCCCCCCCCCGGTTTCCTGCGAGGAAATCACGTCAGCGGCGGTGCCGGGAACCAAATGTGAGCCGGCGAAATCACGGCGGGGGAAGGGGGGGCCGCAGACGCACGAAACACGCGTGTAGGTCGCGTGTACCTGCACGCACACGCGTGGGCCCACCTGCGTGAGGGTGCCCGCGTGCATGTGCTCACCCGCACCCACACGTATGTGCTCACCCGCACCCACATGCCTGTACACACCTGTGCTCGCATGCACACGCGTGTCGGCAATTCCATGCCCCCCCATGAACACGCCTGGGCACGCGTGCCCAGCCTGGCGCACGCATGTACCCGCACACGTGTGCCCACCGGCACGCAAGGGCGTCTGCGCGTATGTACTCACCCGCAATCACACGCATATGCCTGTACGCACACGCATGTTGGCACCTGTACACCCTCCATGAACACGTCTGGACACACGTACCCACCCTGGCACACGCATGTTCCCGCACCCATGTGCCCACCTGCACAGGAGGGTGTCCTCATGTACGTACTCACCCGTACCCGCATGCCTGTAGTCACCTGTGCTCACATGCACACGTGTGTTGGCACTTATACACCCCACGAACACGCCTGGGCACATGTGCCCACACGTGTGTGCTCACCTGTAGCCATGCACACGCGTGTGCCCACCCGCACAGGAGGGCGTCTGCGTGTATATACTCACCCGCGACCAGACGCACATGCCCGTAAGTCACACGCACACGCGTGTTGGCACTTATACGCCCCATGAACACGCCTGGGCACGTGTGCCCGCCCTGGCACACGCGTGTGCCCACCCAACTGTGCTCACCTGCAGCCAAGTGCATGCGTGCACACGCGTGGGCCCACCTGCACGAGGGCACCCGCGTGTATGTGCTCACCTGCAACCACACGCACGCGCCTGTACTCACACGCACACGCGTGTTGGCACCTGGGCACCCCCAGGAACACGCCTGGCCACGCGTGCCCACGCATTTACATACGTGTGTGCCCCCCCCGACACACACACTGACACCCCAAAATACACGCACCCACGCATCGAGCTACGCGCGACGCGTGACCGTGAACGTGTGAACACGCGTGGGCGCCCCCGGACACGCCAAGAACACGCGTGTTTCAGCGTACACACGCGTGTGCCCCCGCATCGCACGGCCACGGGCAGGACTACAACTCCCGGCATGCCTTTCTTCCGGGTGGCGGCGCTCGGGGACGAGCAGCGCGGCTGCCCAATAGGAAGAGGGGGCGTGTCGGCGCCGCCCAATAGGAGCGCGGAGGGGGCGTGGCCGCGCCCGCGGGGTTTTGGCGCGGCGGGGCGGCTTCGGTGGGGGGGGGCAGTCACATGGCGCGGCGGCGGCGGGTGAGCGGGAGCGCGATCGGCGGCGGGGGGGGGGGAGGTTAAAAAACACGGGGGGGGTAAAAAAAACGGAGAGGGGGTAAAACACACTGTGGGGGGGTGTCCCCCACCCCCTGCCTCAGTTTCCCCACGTTGGCATTGCCTTTTTTCCAGGGGTTTCCCCCCCCCAAAACGGGCGCGGGGGGGGGGAAGCTGGGGGGGGTCCCGACCCCTAAATTTTTTTTGGCGGGGGGAGGGGGCGGGCAACGCCGTGGCGCAAATCGTCCCAATTTACCCTTAATTTTGGGGAGAAGGGGGGGGTGTGTGGAGTAACAATTTGGGGTGTCTCACCCCCCCCTTCCCCCCCCCCCCCCCACTTCTTCCAGGTCCGCTCCTAAAATGAAAGACGACGAGTCCCCCCCCATGGAGGACAAGCAAGAGCCCACCGCCCCCAAACCGGCGGTGAGTGCTGACACCCCCTCCCCAAATATAACCCCCCCACACCCTATTTTTTTTTGGGGGGGGCATCGCTTTGGCCGCCTGTGGAAGCGGGAGGGTGAATTTCCCAGCGTTGTGGGGCGAGGGGGGGGGGAACATACCCAAAACGGGGCGTTTTTTAGGGAGGAAAAATTTAGGTTTTTCTCATTATTTTTTTTTAATGCTGATGGAGGGGGTGGGGGGGGGTTTGACCCCACCCTCCAAACGGCTTTTTATTTCTCAAAACCAACCACCCCCCCGCCGCCTTAAAAATAGTTTAGCTGTTAAAATCCCGCGTCCGTCACGAGCGGCGAAAAAAGACTAGAAAGAATTGAAAAAAAAAAAAAATTTAAAAAAAAAAAAATATATAAAATAAAATAAATTTAAAAAAAAAAAATAAAAAAAAAAAGTCCTCGGGAGCCGGAGCAGCTGCTTTGCCCAAAAATAGCAACAAGTTTTATAACTCCGGAAAATGTAGAACAAACAAACGAGGAACATTTTTAGCTGAGAAAGGCGGCGGGGGGCGGCGGCGGAGGGGGGGGGATGAATTTCTGCCCGTCTGTTTTCCTGGAAGCCGTTTCTCACCCGCTTCCAGCGCTTTGACCAACTTGGCCGGCGGCCCGGAGCTGCCGGCTAACGAACCCGGAGCTCGTTAACCAGCCTTCGGGGTTGTAAAGCACCCCTGGAAGGAGGGAGGGAGGGGGGGTTTGCTTCTGCTCTGCCTCAGTTTCCCCTTCAGCTCCTTTCCCCCCCCCCCAACTCCTGCCCCGCAGGGCTCCGAGGATGGCTCCGAGCGGGAGAAGGCGGTGGGAGAAGGGCCGAGCGGGGGTGAGAAAGAGGAGGAGGAAGCCTTCCTCGTCAGCCTCTACAAGTTCATGAAGGACCGGCACACCCCCATCGAGAGGATCCCCCACCTCGGCTTCAAGCAGAGTATGTGGGTTCCCCCTCTCGCCCCCCCCCCCCAACCCCCGCCAGGGCCGGGAGGAGCTGCCGGTGGCTACGGTGACCACCGCGGTGACCGCCGTGTACCCCCCCGTCCCTCGGCATCTCCTCTTTATTTCCAGTTAACCTCTGGAAGATCTACAAAGCCGTGGAGAAGTTGGGAGCCTACGAGCTGGTAAGTGATGGCCGCCCAGGGCGCCGCCCCGGCCACTGGGTGCCGGGATGGCCACTGGATGCTGGGATGGCCACCAGGTGCCGGGATGGCCACCAAGATGGCCATCGGGTGCTGGTACAGCCACCGGGATGGTCGCCAGGATGGCCACAGAGATGGTGACTGGGTACCAGGATGGCCATCGGGTACCAGGATGGCCACCAGGATGGCTACCAGGTGCCAGGATGGCCACCGGGATGCCACTGGGTGCTGGGATGGCCACCGAGATGGCCACCGGGTGCCGGGATGGCCACCGGGTGCCGGGATGGCCACCGAGATGGCCATTGGGTGCTGGTATGGCTACCGGGATGGTCACCAGGATGGCCACCGAGATGGTGACTGGGTGCTGGGATGGCCACTGGGTACCAGGATGGCCACCGGCATGGCTACCAGGTGCCAGGATGGCCACCGAGATGCCACTGGGTGCCGGGATGGCCACCGAGATGGCCACCAGCATGGCCACTGGGTGCCGGGATGGCCACCAAGATGGCCCCCCAGGTGCCAGGATGGCCACCGGGTGCCGGGAAAGGGCTAACCCGTCCCACTCCCCGCAGGTGACGGGGCGAAGGCTGTGGAAGAACGTCTACGACGAGCTGGGGGGCAGCCCCGGCAGCACCAGCGCGGCCACCTGCACCCGGCGCCACTACGAGAGGTAGGGGACGAGCAGGGGGCGGGGGGGTCTGTGCCTCAGTTTCCCCTCCCGGCGCCGATTCTCACTGCCACCCCCACCCCGCCCCCCCCAGGCTGGTCCTCCCGTACGTGCGGCATCTCAAGGGGGAGGACGACAAGCCTCTGCCCCCCAGCAAGCCCCGCAAGCAGTACAAGGTCTCCAAGGGGGCAGAGACGGGCGAGAAGAGCAAGAGGGGCAAGAAGGAGAAGGGTCGGGAGCAGGTACGCGGCCCCCAACACCCCCCCCCCCCCATCCCAGAGCCCGGCTGCTGCGGCTCCAGTTTGGGAGCCCCACGCCGGTCCCCATCTGTCCCTCGCCAGGGGGGGGACGCACTGGGGGGGGGGAGGGCTGGGGAAGAGCCAGGAGGGATGCGGTTGGGAAAAGAGGGGAGCGGAAGGGCTTGAGGGAACCCAAGATTGGGGGGGACGGACTGGGGGGAGCCGGGACCCCAGCAGGGGGATGCGGGGGACCCTGGCACAGGGATACAAGGGACCCTGGCACAGGGGATGTGGGTGACGCTGGCACCGGGGGACATGGGGGGCATGGGGGACCCCAGCACCCACACCCCGACTCCCCTTTGCTCGCAGATGCCTCCGGACAAGGCGAAGCCGGAGGCGGCAGCCGTCACGGAGGACACGAGGAATGCCCCGGAGCGGGGCCGGGGGGCGGAGGGATGCCCCAGCCCCACGGTCCCGACCCCGAGCCCCGCCGGGGGGTGTCCTAACCCCTGCAGGACCCACCCCGAAACCTACAAGCGCCTTTTCTCCAGCTTCTACTCCAAAGGCAACCACCCCATCATGTCTCCGCTGGCCAAGAAGAAGCTGCTGGCCCAGGTGAGCAAGGCAGAGGCCTTGCACTGCCACAAACGCCACTGCCTCGAGGGCCAGCGGTCGGCGAGTGACGCCGGCCCCAGCTCCGGCCCCAGCTCCGGCCCCGAGCCCCTGCGGCTAGCCACCGGCCCCCACCTGGATGAGGAGAGGAGCCCGGAGCCGGCGGGAGCTCAGGATAGAGCTCCGAGCGCGGGGTGCGAGGTGGGACCCATTGGCAACGGGAGGGACAGCCAGCCCTGCCCGCGGGCCGAGGACGGGGGTCCGGCACCCGCCGTCTTCACGGGCTGCTTCCACGCCTACCGCAACGAGGTGCTGAAGCCCGTCGGCTGCCACCCCCTCTGGGGGTATTTCTCCGGCTTGAAGGATTTTTTGGAGCCGCCTTCGGCCTTCCCGACGCGACCCGAGGAGCCGGAGCAGCCCCAAGACCTGCGGAGCAAAGCGGGGCAGTCGTGGAGCGGGGAGAGGCGGCGAGCGGGCGCCTGTGCCACCGTCAAAGCCTGCTGGGTGGCCCCCGGGGCCAGCTTCAGCCCCACCGCGCCCAGGGGCAAGCGTGGCCGGGAGGAGGAGGAGGAGGAGGGGGCTTTTGGCCCCAGCGCAAAGCTACGTGCCGTCTCCCCCTTCGTCAAGGAGGCCGAGGGCAGGGACATGGGTGCCAGCTCGCCCCGGGGCCAACAAGGGTTGGCCAAACCCAAGGCAGTGGTGGCCAGCCCTGGCTATGCTGCGTCGCTGCCGCAAGCCCCGGACGTTTACAAGGGAGCCATGCTGCATTTCCCGGCCAGCTTTGGGAACCCGCTGGAGCACCTCAAAACCCAGGGTGTGCCGGTGGCACCCTCCCTCTCCGTTAACCCCTTCGTCATTCCTGCTTTCCCCAGCCCTTTGGTAGCCACTTCCACGCAGCCCTCTGACCTGTGCCGGCCGCTGGCGACCGGCCCCGGGCACTACCCGACATCCTACGAGAGCTCGCTGCGGCACCGGCTCTACCCGGCGGCGCCGTGGCACAGCCAACCCACCTACGCGTCCCCGCACGTGCCGGCTTTTCACCGCCATGCCAAGCTGTAGCGCTTCCATCCCGCTCCGCATCGGCCTCCTTCCCTGCGGAGGAGGCGGTGGTTGGGATGCCGCGGTGTGGCTAAGCTGGGCAGGGAGGAGCGTGCCGGAGCCCGTCACCGCTTCCGAGCCTGCGGCAAGGGGACTAAGAGGAGACAATCTGGACCGTGTCATTTTTACTCTTGATCTTAGAGCTGTTTGTATCCGACATCGTTACGCCGGTGACTTAACTACCAATATCACAAGGTTATAGAGATATATATATATATATTATATATATATATACATACACATAAAAAAAGGGGAGCAAAATGACTTGTGGAGGTTTCTATTTTGCTAGCGATGCCGTGCCATGGCGCGGTTTCGCACGATGGGGTGAGGAGGCCGAGCCGGACGATGGTTATTCCCATTCCCTCATGGCCGGGATGCTCAGTGGCTCTCTGGTGCGGAGCCCCGGCCGGTTCCCACCACGTGCTGCAATTTTGGGTTTTTAATTACGTCGCCTCCGTCCGGGGCTCCGGAGGTTTTTTCAGGGTTTGGGACCGCGGCTCCTGGCCGCTGCGCGCGTTGCTGCTCCGCATCCCCAAGGCGGAGGCAGGGGCAGAGGCAGTGCCCGAAATAAAACTGGTGGCGTTTGGGGTGTCCTTGATTTTTGGGATGGGGGCAGGGTTTGGAGGGATCCTCACCCAAAGCGTGAAGCCTCAGAGGTGTTTCGTGACACTGCGGGGATGGGCTGAGACCTACCTCCGGGCCCACCCTGATGCCGTGGGGAAGGAGGTGCTTTTCTGCATCGATTTTGGGGGAATTGGAGCCATTTCCAAGAGCAAACCAGCCCAGCGACATCTCCAGGTGCTTTTTGCCTCCTGTCGAGCTGTTGCGAATGACCCAAAGGCTTCGTCGGAGCCGCAGGACTCAATTCTCTCGTGCCGGCTGCTCCCCACAAGCGCGTCCGCTCGCTGCCGTCCTGGGACATCATCACGAGCCGAAGTGGAAAGGGCAGAGGGATGGTGGCACTCGCTCGTCCCCAGAGAGGGTTCCGGCTTCAGGTGGAGCTTTTAAGGAACGTTTCTGCTGTATCCACGGAAAGGAAAAGCTTTGGGATAGGAACTGGTCTCTCCACGGTGCTTAGAGACTTGTTGAGAAGTGCAGCAGTACGGATTCAACCACTCCGGGATCCTCTGGCTGGACATTGGGAAGGCATTTGCACGCACTGCAGCCCGTCCCGACTGTACCCCCCAAGAGCTTCGCTGCCAAAACACACACCGTTAAGCCCAGTTTGTGAGCGAGGACGTGGCCGCGGAGCTCCAGGCTTCCCACGAAGAGCTGCCTCCACACCCGGGAGCGAGGGCGCTGGAGGTGCCACATCCCGACGGGCGTCTCAGCCGTATTGTTGGTATTGCAGCGGAGAAATGGGGGGTTTTCGAACCTGGAAAAAAAAGAAGAGAGTTGTGCTGCTTAAAAACGCTGCAGGTCGATGGCAGAGCCTTTGTACTGGACACGCTCGTGTCATCAAGCGGATGCTAGAGCGGAGCGTTAAGTTCATCCCGGTTTTTCCCATCGCTGTCAGCGCAGGGAGAAGTTTCCACATTAGTGGCATCCCATCGGCAAACCCCCTACACCGGGGGTTAGCTCAGCCTTGGGAGTTCAAGGCCATCCCGCACCCACGACATTCCCTGCGGGAAACTTTGCCTGGGTTGAACCCGAGTTGCTGGCAAAGTAAAATCTTGCCTTTTTTTTTTTTTTTTTTTTTTTTTTCCCCCCTCCACAAAACCCCAGGGAAAAGGGAAGCGCAGGGCTCGGCAGGGTTTGGGGTGCTGGCAAAGCTCAGCATCCTTACTGCTACTCACCACGGTGGGCGTGCGAAGGCCGGGGTGCAAGAGGGACGACGAAAGCAAAAGCAGGACAGTCACCAAAAAGCCAGACGGCATCCGGAGAGGTGCCTGTATAGCCCAGGAGGGGTGGGAAGGGACTCGGAACATCTCACGACGAGCAAATCCAGCCATCAGAGGGGAGAACGGTTACTCCCCTGCTCTGTTTTCGGGCTCCTTGTAACAAAGACCCCGCTTCTGCCGCAGCGTGTGCTGTCCCGGCCAAGCTGAGCCAAACCCAGGAGCTTCTCACCAGCCGACGGGATGAGGAAGTGAGCAGGGATTTCGGAAGCGTGCCTGCCCTCGGGGGTGGTGGGGGGGAACACGGGGCCACCCCGGCACTGCGAGTCTCCGTCCGCGCTCCCCGAAAGCGTCTCAGCCAGCAAACGCTGCATCACGCCCTGCGTCCCTCCGGGGAAGCGAGGGTCGAAACACAAGACGACCCACCAAATCCCAGCCCTCAGCAAGTCCCCGAGCCCAGTGACAGCCCCGGGGGGACACGCACTTGTCCTGAACACTGGCAAACCGCGCCTGACAGTGCCAAATTCAGCCTCGCCTCACCCCCTCAGCACCCGTTCTGCGGCTCAGCACCTTCGTGTTGCTCCTTCTGCCGCTTTCCTCCTCTCAAGCCAGGTGCTCGGCTTGCTTGTGTGCAAACGCAACCGTAAAAGTTAACTCAAGGCTCGGAGCAGATTAACATTGAGCCTTGTTCAGCGCCTATAAACATTCCCAAGAGTAGGGAGGAATCAGATGAAACTTCTACCCGGAGGAGGGAGGTACTGGCAGATGGTAGAGGCAGGAGGAGCTACCCTGGTTGCTGCGCCCAGCCTGCACCCAGGACCCACCGCACCAATCCTTCCCTGCCCGCACCAAGCTGCTTTGTCCCTCCGCGGCAAGAAAAATGAGCGCTGGACAAAAGCGGGCGAGGGCTGGGCTACAACCACAGCTGCTTTTGGAAGGGACATGCGCAACGGAGTCAGTGAAGAACAAAAAAAAAAAAAAAAAAAGAAAAAAGAAAAAAAGAAAAAAAAGTTTTATTAAACAGCAACAAAACCAGAAAAACATCCCCCTAGTTTGCCCCGTGCCCACGGGGCTGCTCTTCTCCCACCCCGAGCTCAGTCTCCCCGAAGCGCCCGGTGGCAACTGGGGGGTCCCTGGGGGTCCCCTACGGCTTCTGGCTGAGCGTGGGCCCCGTCGTGGCGATGATGGAGGAGTTGGCCAGGCTGCTGCCCAGCGTTATCAGCGTGGTGCCAGCCCCGCCGGGCAGCACGCCCTGGGGCAGCAAGTGTCTGTTGGCCAGAGCCTCTCTGGTGTGGATGATGGTGCTCCCGTCGTCCACCACGGAGGGAACCCTCCCCAGGGTCTCCACTGTCCCCAGAGCGTGGCCGAGGGCCGCGGCGCTCTTGGTCAGGCTGACCTTCTCCCCGACGTGGCCCAGGGGTCCATCGCCCTTCACCGCAGCCAGCGTCGAGGTCAGGATGACGGTCTTGGAAGCGGTTTGCAGGACAGGTCCCACCTTGGAGTGTACCAGGCTGCCGGGAGGGCTGGGGGTGCTGGCCAGGGGGGAGGTGGCAAAGGTGACAGCGCCAGTGGGAGAGGTGGCAGAGGAGGAGGAGGAGGAAGGCTGGATGCCCGGCAGTTTGAGGGGGACAGAGGTAGCCTCACCCATCACGGATTTGGTAAGCGCAGACAGCTTGGCGTCCGACATGACGTAGAGCGTCTTCATGGGGCTGGTGGTGGTCACTGCGGAGAAGGGGAGAGGGCGGTCAGTGGCCGCGGGGATGTGGTGCCCACCCTAGGCTGCAGCCCCCAGCCGCAGCAGCGGAGTCGCAGCCTTCCAGATTGAACGGAAAGACCTGGCCGTGTCTGCTCTCCAGAGCAAGACCCCAAAACAAACCCCAGCGCTGCCACAGCCTGGGCAAGGAAAGCGCAACAGCCAAACTCCGTCAACACCAGCACTGCTCCCCTCCGATCCCCCAAGGAAGCCCCTCTCTTGCTTCCATGTCTGATCTTCTCCCCCAGAATGTCCCTCCCTGCTGGGAACAGGACTTCAAGACTTCACCTTGCCCTGTCCTACCCACCGAGCTGTCAGAGACCACACTGAGCTCACGCTGCTCTCTGCAGCCTGGCTCAAGGCAAGCTCTTGCTCATCTCTGGCATCTCCAGCTCCATCCCACCAGCAGCGCTGGGGATGCTCAGACCCTCATCACGCTCCACCCCAGGACATGGCTAAAAGACTAGGCTTCGTGAAATGAAGCCCTCTGTGCTCTACGGCAAGGGCAGACGTTGCATTGTGGTGGTTACCTGGTCCAAGTTGGCTCCCCAGCTGGTTCTGCAGTAGCCACAGCCCAGAGAGCAATAAAGGAAAGAGAGGCTTCACCGAAATCTAATCCTGGGTTTAGATGTGCTCAAGGGACGGGAAAAAGCCTGGAGACCCACTGCTGGTTGAAGAAAACGCTGGCCAGAAAGACGCCAACCTGGAGCAGCCCGTGGTTTGCCCCTGCGGTCGCCCACGGCTGCGACTGGCTCCGTCCCTCGGGATCCCGCACCGAGGAGCGGAGAGCGGCTCGCCCAGCCGTGCTGGGGCACCTGGCACCCAGCACCGCATCTCTCCCAGACAGTGGCATCAAAGATGCACCGCGGCGTCCCTGGCACTCGTCAACGGTGACAGCATGCCACGAACACCACCAGCGCAGCGTGGAACTCTCCGAAATGAAGCGGCTCAAGCAGAGAGGGCACGGAGCGGAGGCTGACGACCAACCGTTTAACCAGGATGGGACACCGACCCCACCATCCTGGGGTCCGGGAGGGCAGAATGACGTCGGGAACAGGTGACTCCAGCCACCCCTATGCCAGCTGGGAAGCTGCAGACACGCGACAATGCTGTTAGACACCATCAACGACTGCTCCACAAAACCAAGAGCCTGGAAAATTTCCTGTGCTAACACCCCAGCAGCTTCCCTACAAACCGGTCCTCCCCGCTGGATGCAAAGCCAACCTCAACCTCCAACGAAAGCAGGTAAAGTCCTCCACAGATCAAACTTCATCCCCCAGCTGTGGCGAATAACAAACGGCACATGAAAAAACACGCAGAAGACGACTTAAGCCCAGGCTTAAGCACCTCCCTGTTGAGTCCTGGGGGAGAAAAGCAGAGTTCGAGGGGCTGCAGAGGACGGTTAGCTGGGTTTAAAGCCCGCAAGGAAAGCCGGCTGTGGTAAAACACCGATGCTGCCGAGCTGCCTCGTTCGCCCTTTGGGAAACTGGCACAGCCCCACCGAACTTCATCCACCGGATCCAGCCCGAGCGCTGGCTACCCTGCTCACCCTGCTGCTTGCTTGGAAATCGGCCGGACCGAGGAAAACAAAAGCACCGGCTTGGCTGGCAGCGGGCTCTTCGGTACAGAAGCCTTTGAGGATGCAACGGACCGCATCACCGCTTTGTGTCGATTTTATTTTTTCTTAAGGCTGAGGCCGGGTAGTGGCTCCGCAATATTTATTTAGCTGTCATCGGATGGGCGCGCTCTCCGCAGGCAAGGTAAATAAATCAGCAGCAGGGAAGAGTGCTTCGTGCTACGAGGGCACGACGGGGGGCCCTAAACACAAACTGCAGAAAATCCCTTCTGCGTTTGGGCTCAAGTTTAAACACCCCGCTCTTCATCAACGGCTCAAAACGGCTGCATCGAGCCACGACTCCTTGTGCAAAGAAACGAAGAAACCACGGGGGAATCTAACTTAAAGGGGGGGCGCAAAAAAAGCGACGGGCTTAAAAATAAGCAACATTCAGGCAGTGAATTCCCCAAAACGACTCTGCACACGTCACCCGGCGGCATGGCTCCAACCCGGCCTCCGCTCTGGTCCCCCGGGCCGGCTGCCCGCGCCCCACGACTGCCATGCGCCTCACCTACGGGTGCTGCCGCGGCGGCGGTCAGGCGTGCGGCGGGGTCGGCGGGAGCCATCTCTGTGCCAGCCTGGGCTTTGCTGGGATCCATCTGAGACAGCAGCTTGCCAGGAGAGGCGGCGCTGGTAGCTGGGGCGGCCAGGTTCCCAACAGCACCGTCTGGAGCCTGGAAGGGTTAAAGTAACGGAGAGCTACTGGAAGTGCCCCGCTGACAAGGATACACCACCTGCGGGGGGGCTGCAAACATTCCTCGGGATCTGTGCTAGCTCTCACCTAAAAAATAAAACACCAGAGCGTGCCCTTTCCCTGCTTCTTCTAGCCTTGCCCTTGCTCCAACCAGTTATTACCAAGCTCAAGAAAAAAAACCTGCGGAGATCTGCATTTTAAAAGCACAACGGTGTCATCTGCAGCACCGACACGACTATTGGTGCTTGGGCTGAGACGGGCACAAACTCGTTGCCTTTTTCCGGAGCGGAATGGGATGGTTCTATCCCCACCTCTGGCTGTCAGGGAAATCGGTCCCGCTCTCATTTCCTCTGCAGCAATAGCGAAGCAACAGCCAGGAGCTCAAGAAGGACTCCTGCATCGTGCAGACCCGCTTGCAAGAATGACGCGCTATTACCAGTGAAAGCCCAGCGAAAACTGGGAGCAGCACACACCGTCCTCTGCATCAGAAGAGCTTCCTTCTTGCTTGAGGAAGACGTACAAGCCCCTCTGACAAGAACCAGCTGGTCACACAGCACCAGTGTCCAAAAATCATAGAATTGTCTAGGTTGGAAGGGACCTTTCACATCATCAAGTCCAACCGTCAACCCAACACCGCCCAAACCCCCACTACCCCACGTCCCTCAGCACCGCGTCTGCCCGGCTTTTAAATCCCTCCAGGGATGGCGACTCCACCACTGCCCTGGGCAGCCTCTTCCAATGCTTGACAACCCTTTCCGGGAAGAAATTTTTCCCAATATCCATCCTAAACGTCTCCTCCTGCAACTGGAGGCCGTTTCCTCTTGTCCCATCGCCTGTTCCTTGGGAGAAGAGACCGACCCCCCCCTGGCTACCCCCTCCTTTCAGGGAGCTGTGGAGAGCGAGAAGGTCTCCCCTCAGCCTCCTCTTCTCCAGGCTGAACACCCCCAGCTCCCTCAGCCGCTCCTCACCAGACTCGTGCTCCAGAGCCCTCACCAGCTCCGTTGCCCTTCTCTGGACACGCTCCAGCACCTCAAGGTCCTTCTTGGAATGAGGGGCCCAAAACTGGACACAGCCCTCGAGGTGGGGCCCAGTCCTGCTGGCCACACTGTTCCTGAGACAGGCCAGGATGCCGTTGGCCAGGACAACTGGGGGTTTGGAGCTGTATCCTGAGGCAGAGGGCAGCACGACCTGGAGAGTGAAGTCTCAGTGAAATACTTGGAAATTCCTCCATTTGAGGGGTTCTTCGAACACCTCTGGGTTCTCTACACTTGCCTGAACCGTGTCCAGGTGGCATCTGCAATCCGATACTGCAGAGAGCCGGCTGCATGCGCTCCCTGGGAGCCCTCACAGCCCCGAGCTGACAAAATCCAAGCTCCAAAGCAGCTTTTCCAGCTACAAAAGCAGAGACCCACCTCTTCGGTCAGACTTCTCTCAGCTGACTTGCTCGCTTTCCACCACCACTGATGAGCACCGCTGGAGCTCAAGTCTGAGACACCCCCCTACCTGATGCTCACGCAGGTCGCATCCTGCTTCTCCATGCCTTGCGCACCAATTCAACGGCGCGCCGTTAGCTGTAATTAATATTTCTGTCCCTGGGAGTGGAAAGGATCAGACTTCGGGAAAAGAAAGCGCCTGCTTGCAGCCAGCAAAGGCTGGAGTCGGAGCTCTCCTTGTGCCATCTAAGGGAGACCCTTGTCCAAAGCTCAATCCACGACCCCTCTGCTTGCAGCTCCGGTCATCGCAGCCTAAATCTTCATGCCATTAAGCAGAAAACAAGAGCGTGGTCCAGCATCACTCCCCACTTTATGGAGCTGCTGTCAGGATACAACCACGCTGCAGGGGGGGACCCATACAAAAAGCAACGTTCAAACCACCGCGGAGCAGTTCCTTGAAAAAAGAAGCTGAAGCTTGCTCCTATTTTCACTTTAAAGCCACCCAAACACTCGCGCTTCTCCTTTGCTACTCACAGAAAGCATTCGCACCAAACTCCCCAGGGAGATTCCTCAGTCTCCTGCCTCCCGTTTAATGCCCACGGGGGAAGGCAAAGAGTTACCCACTCAAACTGCATCTCAGCTGCTACAGGCATCGCCCCAGCCCCCAGAGTTTTAAAAAAAAAAAGAAAAAAAAAAATCACAGCGCACAGCTGATGTGTGGGCTTCACGCTTCCTGCGCAGGCACAGCGGAGCTGTCAGCTGGAATTTCAAAGGGAACCCAACCAACAACAGCTTTGACTACTGCTGAAAACACAAGAGCTTAAGCCCTTCGGAGTTATCCCCCAAAGCCTTTTGGAAATTTGCTCTTTTACAGGAAGCCCTGCTAGATTACGTAATCCTTATGTGCTAAAGGTACACACGAGCTGATGTCAAGGGCTATAATTAGTTACAAAAACACACAGCTCATTCCATTTCCTGTAAAAGCCAGCTTTCAGTTTGCTTTTCAAGCAACTCTCGCAGCCGGCCGCACAATTAAGCCCTGCCTTGAACACACAAGCTCGGCCTTGTAGGTAAAAGCCACAGCGTAGGATCCAACACCCAGTTCCAGGTGCCTTAAAACATTAACCCGTACGTGAACCCCTTAACCCCGGATCCATCCGGCCCAAGTTTCACTACGCTGCGGAGTTTCCGTTCTGCTGCGTATTTAGGGTCTCTCAAAGGTAACAAAGGACATAAAGGGAAGCACGCCCCTTCTGACGGTTTATTAAACGGCTTCTGAAGAGCGCAAAAACTGCCTCCAAGGTGGATGAAGAGTTTCAGGCCCACAAAAGCAACTCACCCGCTGCTTCGGTGGGGTGCACACTGAGTGCCACTAGCTCTGCGTTTCCCAGCTCTACCTTAGCCGGCTCTAAGCTCAGCTCTGCCAAGGCTCGCAGGCTCTGTCGCGCTTAGCAAAGTGACCGAAAGAAACACAGAAAAGTCAAAGGAAAGACGCGGATGCTCCCAAATCTGAGCCGTAACCGGCCAGGACTCTGCGTGGAAACTACCGGCGACGGTGGACGCAATGCCAGCTCTAAAACAACGCAGAAGAAATTAAGGATTTAT
Organism: Rissa tridactyla; assembly: GCF_028500815.1. Taxonomy (NCBI): domain Eukaryota; kingdom Metazoa; phylum Chordata; class Aves; order Charadriiformes; family Laridae; genus Rissa; species Rissa tridactyla. Next base: position 3,304,841 of record NC_071485.1, read on the forward strand.
GGCTGCCGCTGTTAATACTTACTCGACTTCCACCCACAGGCTTCGCCCTTAGCATAATGCCTCCGAAAATGTATCTCAGGGCTTCAAGCAACCTCAAGCAGGCTCTGCAGACAGCGGCAAGGAATAAAAGCGCTCTCCCTGCCTCCATGAAGCTGCCCACAACTTGAGCCACCCCGGCAACGGGCACCAAAACTACAGAGCTTCATCTACAAAGCTAAGATTGCTCTGCCTCTCCTACCCCGGCTGACCTGCCCGGGACCTGCGTTAGTGCTAACACAAGTAGGAAAAATCACATGCGAGAAGGAAAAAAAAAACAACCAACCAACCAACCCACCCAACCCTGTCAATCTGGAGTGATCCCGGCATCCTCAGCCTTCAGCGCCAGCCTGTTTGTCCCTGTTGGGAACTGGAGCTCGGTCCCCATTGGAGATTCCACGCTCGTCCGACTGCCCACACGGCAGCATTTATCATTCCAGGAAGCTTGTTGACCTGTTCTCTGAACTACTTTCTCCCTGCAAACGCCCGCCTCGAATCACTGCGGTCAGCATCTGTTGGACAGGGAGTTATAGCCCGCAGTACGCGCTCAGGGAACCAGCAACCCTTTTCCTGCAATGCCTCCTTCGGTCCCGTGAGGCAGATCACAGGCCTCAGGCTGCTTCTTTTCTCCTACACCCCCAACATCACATCCAGGAAAACAGCCACAGGAGAGACCCCATTGCTGCACAGTGCCGGACCTGGGACCGTGGGGAAGCCACCTGAGCTTGGGTCAACCTTGCTGATGGCACATCACAGCCACCGCTGGCCGGTCCTCCCGCACAGGGAGTCAGAGCCAACCTTTCCACCCTCACATTTATGGATCCAGCTCAAAATTGACAGTGGTTTAGGATGGAGACCAAGGACACACCCGCAGAAAATTCACCCCTTTTGCTGCCTCCAGGATTTGGGGTTGCGAGGTCCACGTTACAGTACCCAAGACCCACTGTGTTCACAACCAAAAACATCCCTCTCCAACTTGGCATCTCGTGCTTTCGACTCAACCGCACCGAGACTGAACCTAGGAAGCAGGAAGGCAGCCCGGATCCTTAAGACAGCACCTCGCACGCGTTGAGAGTCCAAATAGTAAAGAGCTTTTCCTACTGTCAGCGACCCACCTCCAAAAGGAGATCTGTATCGAACGGATACAACCTTGGAGCACGCATTCGGCCCTTCCTAAATTGGTTTCAACAGGACGGCAGTGAGAAAGAGCAGGGGCTGGAGACCTGCAGGAGGAAAGCCAACGGCGTCCCCAACACACGCAGGGCCCAGCCTCACATCAGGGCATCTAACAGTGAGAAGCAGCACTTTCAAGAGGAGTATGGCTCCAGACAGCACGGCCAACCCACCCTCCCGCCTGAACAGGCAGGGGACAGACACTCTACAAGCAGCTTTCCTCCTCCCACCAAAACCCGTTACTGCCAAGAAAGCCTGGAGCTTCAGTAACAATTTCCATGCTGACGTCAGCTTTCCGAGTCCAGCCGGAGATTCCCTCCGTGCGTGATATCGAGCATCATCGACCCTGCCACTCACAGGCATGGAGATGAACCGGACACTCTTAACCGCCGCCTTGCGAGGCCCCTTTCTGCGTGGCCTCAGCAAGTTAACGAAGCTCATCACACCCAAGAGATGTGATCAGGAACACTTCCCCCACGACAGCTATATCTGCCCTGGACTACGATGGTCAGAAGAAGCTCAGAAGAGCAGCAGCGGAGACTTGCTCTACAGAGAAGATGCTAAAGATTACCTGAGGTGCCTGCGTCTGCATGGGCTGTTCCTCGAGCTGGGGCTGGACCGTCCCCATCGCAGCCTGGCTAAGCGTGGTCACACGGCTGGGCTGCCCACGCAGCGTCACAGTAATGGTCGTTGGGGCCTTCAAGCCTAGAAAGTGCAGGAACGAGACATCCCTGAGACACGGGGACTGTGGAGGCCACGGTCACCAACTGGGAGCTGCATCAGAAGCCTCTTCCCATTACAGGCAGCTGCTCGGAAATTGCTAGCGCACGCAGCTGGCCATAGCTACAGCTCAAAGGCAAAATAAGCTTTAGAAACGCCACTCTCGGGGTGATGGGGTGCTCCACGCGCCTGCATCACACGTCTGTCCCTTCTCCCTCACCTGCTGCCTGGTTGGAGATCTGAGCCAAGCCAGGGAGACTGCTGGCCAGCTTTGCCAGTCCCCCGTTCGTCAGCAGCTGGTGAATGGCCGTGGGCTTCCCGCTCGCTGAGGCCCCCAGAGACAAAGAGGTGGCAACCGGGATGGTGCGGACAATTGTGCCAGTGCCTGTGGTTATGGCACTCAGGTTCTGGATAGGCGCGGGTGTCTTCACAGCTGAGGTCTGGAAGGAGAAGCAGAAGCACTGAGTACCTGGAAGGAAAGAGGACGCCGGGATGGCACAGCCCCTCCCTCCCACAGAAATTAGAGGTCTTTAGAGGTCGGAGTTTCCACACTTCATTCTGGTGGCCACAAGTAGGTCTAAAGGCAAGTAAACTTGTCCCTTCCAGCCTACACATACTCATTTCAACTTGAAAGCATGACTGGGAGAAACTGTGGCTCCGCTTCTAATGAAGCCACCCATTCTGAAAGAGGCCGCCTCAACCTGCAGGGATGGGGAGCTCGCCTGAGAGGTCACAGGCGTGTGTTTTCCCAGAAGAACAAGAAGAAGAAAAATCGCTGATCCCCGCCCTGTCCGTTCTCCAACTTCTTTCTCAGCCTTTTCTAAGTGGCTGCCTAGAAACACCTTCCCCCAGCCCTGCTTCCTAGACCTCTTGCCACTTACAGGAGCCCCCGGCACACAGCCAAGGCTTGGCTGCAGCATTTCAGCTGCAGTTCACACCCAGCATCCCTCATCTCTTCTAGTCCTGGAGCAAACACGGCCTGCCTACGTTCCCTCCGCCTCCTACCACTTTATCCCCCACATACAGCTTCCCTCCAGAGAGGGATCTCTGATGCTCGCAGGCTGCGTACCTGCACGGGCTGCCCGGCAGCAGCCACGCTGGCAGGAAGGGCTGATGACTTTGTCCCGATGTCCTGCAGGCTGAAGCTCAGCCCTTGCAACAGGCTGCTGGCAGATGCTGCTCCTAAAAAAGTAAAGAATAAAGGAATCAGGCTTGGAGAGTTCCCCAGCATGAAATTCCAGGTCTGTCACGTGGCGGGTGTCTGCAAAACCATTCTTTAAAGAGCAGCGTCCCAAGGAGCCTGCCTCGAGGCCGGCAGGGATCCTCCTCGTCAGTCCGACCCATTTCATTGCTGCAGCTACAAACGAGGTTAGCTGTGAAACCCCAGAGAGGCAAGAGGAGCTCGGGTTTGGTGTCTCAAGGCATCATTACGTACAAATGACACAATTAACAGGTCACCTACTGCGCCTTCAGCCTCCCTCTATGGCGTCCCGCTGGATCCCTGCAGGCTCTGCGATAGCAAAGCACTGCAAATGCTGCCTCAACCGAACGCAAAGCAACCAGGGAATGCAAGAAAGAGGATCCAGCAAGAGATTTTGAACCCGGTTTACCTTCTACATTCACAAGAGAGACATGGAGAGAGGCAGGTACCTTGGAGGGTACTGGCTGGCTGGGCCTGCATGCAGTGGGTGCTGCTAGCCACCAGCCTGCTCTGCAGGGCATGGAAAGCGCTGGGCGCCGTGCTGCTGGGGATCACGGCAGACGGAGCGGGACTCGCGGAGGAGGTTTCTGCTGCCGAACTCAGCCTACGAAGCAAGCAGAAGAGAAAGACTCCGGTTAGCGACAAACGACACAGGGGGCAAGGGGAGATGCCTTTGACAGCGAGCTGTCAGGGGCTTACTGCAACCCAGCGGGACTCCTGGAAGCGTAAGGGAGGGAGTTGACGAACTACAAAAACCCAAAGCAAGAGAAGTTTCACTATGTCCGCTGTGGCAGCTAGAAAAAGGAGGAGAGAGAGTATATTTCCAAACTGGAAGCGAGCTTGTTATCACATGTGCGCCTACCTAGGTGCTGCAAGGGCTGCATCACCCAACACAACAACAATCTACCTTGCGGTGACACTTCTCCTGTTTAAAACCTATTTTGAAAACAGCTCTTCTTCCTCTCCCAGATCAGTCAGAGGCCGGCTCTCCAAAGCTTGCTTCGCATTAAAAGGGGGAGCAGTGATTCCTTCCCCAAGAGAAATCCCTAGGGCCAGTTAATCCACTTCACGAACTGACGTTGAGGCTTCTTTCCCCTGTCTTTGGGGAAAAAATGCTTGACTTTTAGAGGAAAAGGAGGGAAGGATGAAAGACAACGCTGAATTTCTGCCAAAGACGCCACAGCCATTCAGAAGACATTCAAAAGAGATAAGCAAACTTGGGTTTGGGAAACCATACGGAAATATACCCCAAGAGCCACAACACCTTCTACTTCTGCCCATTTCTGCCATTCTCAGGCTCGGCTGCCGGTTGACAAATAGTTTTCAGGAGCCTAAGTGTCTCCTGCACTTCAGAAAACTCCAGTCATAAGCAAGGTACTAGAAAGCGCCACAGGCAGAAATCACCCCGTTGCCGTGCCTGCCATCAGCAGCCTGGCAAAAAGACCCACAGCTTATAAAAAACGAAGTCGCACTCACTTGGGGGTGGTGAGCAGTCCTGACAGCTCCTTCGCGCCCGACACAGACTGGCCGACAGCCATGGGGACCGGCTTTCCGGTGACGACTGCAAAAGAAAAAAGAAGAAACCTCATTTTCTCTCCTCCGCGAGCCTTTAGGGATTTCCCCTCTCTCACGCAACTACCCACGGGCTGCAGGCCACGGGCTCATCCTGCTCACAAAGCATCTTCTCAGGGAAATCTCCGCTGCAGCCATAAACCGCACGCTCCAGCCACCGCGCTACGGGAGATGGGGAGTATCAAATAGAGCCGAGTTGCGAATCAAAACCGGAAAGCTGTCATTGTGGAAGTGTTACCATAGACAGGATTGAAGGAATCAGCTTCGGAAAAAAAAAATAAAAATAAAAAAAAAATTAAATCTATAAACAGTGAAAATCTCAGGCCCTCACCACCGAATGCAATTCTCTCTCCTACATGTCATCTCCACTAACCCCCTCCTCCTAGTCCAGGTCTACCACCTCGACCAATTACTTCGGATCTGGCTGGTTGCTTGCGATCGATTTTGTAAGTATTCTTTAAAGACACTTTACAAAATACACAGGGATGCGACGAGTCACAAGATCTGTTTATTGCCACATTTGGGGATACAACTGCGTTTGTCTTGTGCATTCCTCCTGCGCGCACACGGTAAGAGGGAATTCTTGTTTTGGTTCATGTTTACTTCTGCAATTCATTTCCTTTCTGTGAAAAGAAGTAAAGTTTGGAAAATTAAAAAAAAAAAAAAAAGAAAAAAAAAAAAAGATTCCGGAAACCAGAGATTTTCAAAGCTGCCAGAAGATAAACTGTAACCTTAAAAAAGGATGTGTATTTATTAGTTCATTTCCACAGTTCAAAACAACTATTAAATTAAGCAAGAGATGCCTCCAAAGGAGCAGAGTTCTTTCTCAGCTTTGAAAAGCTCTCATTTCCCATCAGAATGGAGACGCTGACCTCTCAGTCCTGCACTGCATCGAGCTAACGCTAATAACGAGCGACTGCCTTGCACATCTGGGGCTTTGCACTCTGACGTGAGGAAGTGACAAGTAACAAGGCAACATCCTTCGGGTACAAAGGTGACGGCAGCCAAAGCTTCTGCCTTCCTTGGAAAGGCTCAAGGGGAAGACGACCGAGCACATCACCTCTTCTCGGACTGCAGGGACCTCTGGAATGCTCGTCGCAGTGGGTTTTCCCAGCCACAGAGGCAGGAGAGGAGCTGGAGTTTATTTATACGTGTATCAAGCGCATACTGTGCCAGACTTCAGGCCCGAAGGGGATCAGCAGAGCGGGGTGCTCAGCTGAATCTTGAAGTCTGAACGCACAAAGATCTTCCAGAGAGAGGAATGTCGCTGTCATCCCTAAAGCAGGAGCGTGTTCCAGGTGAGAGCTTCGCGCAGGAGCGGGCAGCAGAACCGGAGACGCACACGACCTACTCGGAGCGAGGGGTCCGCCAGGACCGGCACCCTGCTTCCAGCAGCAGTTTGATGCCTCGGAGGAAGGTGTAAAATTGGCCTCGCAGCTCACAAGGCTGCAGCTGAGCGTTTCGCTGGAGCGTGCGATCCCAAACTGCTATGGAAAACAGAGGCTCCTGCCAAACTCCTATGTGCTGTCAGCCCCCACGCTTCCCCAGCTCTCCCCGAGTCACTCACACCCTCAACCTCCGTCTGGTTTCTGCAGCTAACTCCTCCAAAAATTTTAATTTTTTTTTTTTTTTAAAAAAAATCATTTAAAAGTCACCGATCCCTCCCCTCCCCACGCCGTGCCCCAGAGGAGCGGGTCTGGGCGCAGCCACGACCTCGCTTTCTGGTTGAAAAGCGGCTATGCAATCGCAACTCACTTTCTGCCTGGGTGGTGAGGGGTGCTCCGTTCCCCACGCCAGCAGCATCTCCGTGAGAGACAATGGTCACCTTGATTTTGGCTCGTTTGGAGGGTTTGGTGCACTGGGTCGGGCTGGGGGTCTGATGCCTCTTCAGCTGCATACGCACATCATCTTTCTCAGCCCCTTCCGAGTGCTCTGAGGAGACTGGAACTAGGGGACACAGAAGTAGCTTTTTGAAAACCGGTGGCCGATCCCTCGAGGTCGGCGCTGCTCCACTGTGCGCACCAAGGTGCGGAGAAGGGACACATGCCCATGCACACTTCCACAGCTCCCTCCATGCCAGCCTTGCCCATCTCCCATGCACCAGGAACCCACGCTCCTCCTTTTCACCGCCTACGCCGGCTTCCGCGTGCCCTAAGCTGCTGTCGTAGGGCAGGACTTAGCTTAAACTACTCACAGGCTAAGGCAGGGCGGCATATAAAGCCTCTGCAGCAAAGAAAAATGGATGTCTACAGCGATATCACTTCTCCACATACACGCTTTTCATTTCAAAGTGTGGCATAATCGATCCCGGCATTGGGCCCCTTCAATATCCCTAATTTCCAGGTGAGGGGACGAGGGCGCAGAGACTCGCGGAGCTGGTGCAGGCAACGCTGCCAGCGCTGGGATTAGGGCTCAGCCCGCCGGCTCCTCCGACACGCACCAGGTATTTGCACGCCTGTCGTTCGGCCCGTCCCTTCCAGCGCTCCTAACCGGCCCTCCAGGAGCTGGGCTGAAGCGTACAGGTTTTTTAGAGGCGCTAAGCGAAGCAGCCGTGAGCACAAAAGGTGTTGCAGCAAAGCCAAGCCCCGACATACCCTACGCTGCTTGGAGCTAGGGGAAAAAAAAAAAAAAAAACAAAAAAAAAAAACACCACGAGCTGCGATTTCTCTTCCGCACCAACGGCTGGTTTTGGTGCCATGTCCTTGACCCATCACATCCATTTCATCCTGCCTAAAGCACAAGGTTGCTGGGGCCAAGGCTATTCGAAAAAGCGCAGAGGACCCACAATAAATCGCCTCTGGGCGGCCCAGGAACAAAACACAGTCACGAGCTGCCGCATCGTGCCCATCTGCTCTCCACGTTTCCCACCGCTGGTGTACGATCGTCCAGCCACCAGCCTGAAACGCTGGTGGACCAGGTCGAAACGAGGGCACAGATCTGCCTCCGGCTGTGGTGTTTGCAGCCTGGCAGCGCTCGGAAACACAGATGCCGCTACGCCTGAGTGCTGCCGTGATCTGCGGCAAGGGAGAAAGACCTTCATTCAAAGCTATGGAGAGCCCTCTCCATCGAGAGCTTCCGCAGACCACCGCTGAGCCTGCTAACTCCCTCCTTACAGCTAGCCCTGGGCATCTAAGCCATGTATTCAACAGCCTAGAGGCCAAGATGTACATCTTTTTACTTATCTATATCTAGATATGGATATATTATGTAAAATCGATATAGATACAGATGTGTATGTGTGTATTTACACATATATATGTATTTATACGCTCCCTGCATACCACCTACACACCTCTGAACTGTGGGTGTAGGACAAGAGCGCAGCCAAATCCCTACATGTCAGGCGACTCAAAGCGTTCTGGGGCTGCTCTGGTCCCCAAGACAAGTGACAAACTCGCTGTGCTGCTATCGATGGCCGGATTTGTGGCCCGAGCATGTTAATTTGTGACACTCGTGCAACGCTCCCGTGCTTCCCACCCACCTGCAAACATGCATGGGCCAAATCACCGTCCAGAGAGACCTCACCAGGCGTGCACAGACTGCAGGCACCAAAGCCTCCCCGCCCCGGAAAAGTGCCACCAGCCAAGCAGGACAGTGAAACGGCACATGCACAGGCAGTGGCGTTAGGTGTCCCTCAAAGCATCGGCGAGCAGTGACCCAACGTCCCTCCGTGTCCCCGCTGCATGAGAGCGGAGCCTGCTTCTGCTCTCGCAGGGGCACGCAGGCCCCTGCCGCGAAGGGCCGGCTGCGTGTTTGGGAAGAGCACCCCGCTCCCAAAACAACAGCGAACGCTCCCAACACACGCACCCCAGCTTCCTACCTCGCAGCTCAGGCAGACGAGCCAACACAGTACGGAGCCCAGAGACCTTAATAGGTTTTTAGTCATATCGAAAGGCAGCCCAGGCTGGTGCCAGCCTCTCCACGTCTTCCCACCAGCAGGAGAACATCTACTGTGGTCTCTCTTCCCAGCAGATGCTGGGTGGGAGGACTCCAGATAAGCACAGGGCTCCACGTGCGCTCTCAGGCCAACCTCATCACTCAGGGGGGAGCACAAAATAAGGCTCAAGGGAGAAAGAAACCTTTAAACAAGGCTCAAGGTAGAAAGAAACCTTTAAAACAACCAGCTCGGGCCAATACTTGCCTCAGGAGTTTATTACCACGGTTGTATACTCGCAGTTTGGACTGTATCTTGTGTATGTTGAGGGTAAGTAGAGAGTCTGTTATCTTAGGAGTCTCTACACAGCATGCCAAAATACCATCAGCTTCTCTGCATCCAGCGCTTGCCTGGTCGAGTTAGAAGTACCGGCATTTGGGGTGTTGCAGAGAGGCAGTTCTCACCCACGTCAACGCTCTCAGCGCCCTGGGGTCACCCGAACAGACAACTGACACTGATAGCTCACAAGATGACATCGCAGCCTCCCAAAGCTCTAGATTTCAACCTCTCATCCTCTCCTAATCCCAGATCCACAGTCACTCCATTCGAGACATCAAAATGCATCTTTAGATACGCTGTGGATCTTGCTCCTCGATCCCTAATCCTCAGAGCACCCCTCTGCGTGCTCCAGCACCCAACACGAGACCACCGGACTAAAGACTGCTCATCTCTGCGTGTCTCCTGGTCTTCTCCCACCACATCACCGTCTTCCCAAAGCCATCCCTCTCCCTGACCTCTCCGCTCTTCTCCATCTCTCTCTGGCCACAAAACGCTGCTCCACGTGTCTACATCTGCCCCTTCCAAGTCACTCGGCAGTCCCTTGTTTCTGTTTCCGCTGACACGGAGCTGCTCCCCGTCTTTGGGACGCTCCGCCAGCACACACAGTCTCCCAGGCCGGTGTCCACGTGCCCTTCTCAGCCCCAGCACAGGAAAGGGTTAAACTCACAATCACAAAAAGTCACCGTATCATCCACAAAGTTTTAGTCCATCACAGCAAACCGGCCGCCAGACTACGCGGCTCGAAGAGCAGTATTCGCCTCCCCAGGCAGGGAAAGAGCTCAGGAAAAGTTAATGCTCTCAGCTAGCACGTGGGCCATTTGCTTTAGCTTCAAACACAGCAATAAGAAAGCAAAAAAAGCGGGGGGACAAGGGGACACGTTGGGCCACATCCCCAAACCAATGCAAGGGAAGAGGAAGATGATGAAAGAAGGCAGGAGAGACAGAGAGAAGGAGGGAGACAGAGAGAGAGACAGCAAGAAGTGAGGAGATACTCACCAAAGAGACATGAAGAGGTGCCAGGAGGAAGAGCTTTCCTCCCCAGCATGTTTTGTTTCAGAAAAGCAGCAAACTGAGCTGAAATGAATCAGAGAGAATTACAGTATCACAGCCCGGCTCTGAAGGGGGACGAGGAACTCCAGGGACACCACTGCGACCCACAGACAAGAGACCTCGGAGCAGGCAGGCAGCGAGCTCCGGATATAACTCATCCGGCCGCGGGGCACAATGGAGACACACCGACCTCCTCCGCGGATGGCAGCGTAACACAACCGAGACTAGAAGGGGGATCGTCCCAGCTTTCACCGAGCGCACATCCCAACAGCACGAGCCCTCTCCAGCCCCACAGCCACCGGGGAAAAAGGTCAGGCGCCCAGGGAACGAGAGCGGGCTTGGCTGCGGAGAGGCACGGCTAGCTTAACCGAGCAGTTGCGCCAAGAAGCTGAGAGCAGCTGGGAGCCATCAGCCAGCACATCCCTGAACAGCTTATGGCCACAAAAAGGCAGGCCAGAAGCCACGCTGCAGCAGCGGTCCTGACAAAACGAGGCGTCCACACCACACACCACTCCACCGACCCTCCTTCCGCCTCCCGCGTGCTATCTAGAAACTTCCTCGACTACAACAAGAAAGGAAGAGATTTCAAGCTCAAACGTCCCCCTGGAGCCTACCCTGCGTTAGAGAAAGGCGTTAGAGAACGTGGAGGGTCACACTATTGCAGGAGACAATAACAAGCCTGTTCAGGTCTGTCTTGAGCAAAGAAATAAGGAGAGAAGGGAGGACGGAGGACTATTCCCCAGGCGCCGCTGATATTTGCCGGAAGGGATCATCAACAAAACCATCACCTACATTCACGGCGCTCCCAATCAGACTGAAGCTGCATCCGAAGTTTTTTAATGAGCATCCGACAGGACAGAAAAAAAAAAAAATACAACCCCACAGCTCGAGCTGTTTTCTTATTCAGAGCAGGTTTTCCACTGCCATTTGATGGATGATGACTCTGTAATTACCCAAAGCCCCACTGTTTCAGTCACAATTCAAGGGCCGCAATCACCTCCCAGCGTACCTTTAGTCTCCCTCCCAAGCAGCCTTCGAGGATATGAGACACTAGTCAAGGGGCTCACACTTGAAAAAGAATTAGAGTGGTGATTTGGTCAGACAGTGAAAAATCCTTCCCACTTTCAACAGCAGCAAGGCTCCACAAGCTGCGGGAACGCCAATTCCAACCTGATTTCAACCCTCCCCCCAGGCTGCTGCTTTCGGATGACAGTGATGGGGGACCGAGCTGTAGAGAAAGCTGCCACGGGGAGCTTGGAATTCAAAACAGGCCTCAGAAAACAAAAACCCTACGCACGTCAGGACAGATAAAGACCAAAAATCCAGATGCCAAGAAGAGGGAAGTGGGTGGGAAAGCTGCAGGGCATTACCTTGTGCCTGCTTGTGCGTCAGGACAGTGTCCGTCCTCTGCACCTGCCTCTTCAGCAGCTGCGTGGTGCCCATCTGGCTGGGCTTCTGGATGGAGGACACAGCAGCCATTTTAGTCTTGGGGCTCGAAGTGGGACTGCTGGAGACGCTGGATAAGTCCTGCTCGAAGAGAAGGAACACCTCTTACCCCCAGGTTTCCCTGAGAGGCAGTCGTAACCCTCAGCACAGCAGCACACAGGCAAGAATCCCAGAGTGGCCGGGGTGGGAAGGGACCTCTGGAGATCACCCCGTCCAACCCCCGGCCAGAGCAGGGTCACCCAGAGCAGGTGGCACAGGGACACCTCCAGGTGGGTTTGGGATGTCTCCAGAGATGGAGACTCCACCACCTCTCTGGGCAGCCTGTGCCAGGGCTCTGCCACCCTCACAGCAAAGAAATTCCTCCTCATGTTGAGATGGAATTTCCCATGTTCCAGTTTGTGCCCATTGCCCCTTGTCCTGTCGCTGGGCACCACTGTAAAGTCTGTCCCCATCCTCTTGCCACCCGCCCTTTAGATATTGCTCAGCATCGATGAGATCCCCTCTCAGTCTGCCCTTCTCCAGGATAAACAGCCCCAGGGCTCTCAGCCTTTCCTCAGCAGAGAGATGCTCCAGTCCCTGAGCATCTTTGTAAAGAACGTACATCCTTTTGCTGGAGCAGATCTGTTCCCGAAGGTTCGTTTGCCCCATCGCAAGCCCTTAATCCCTCCGTATCCTCTCACCTCCCTCTTCCAACACTAACCACGTCTCTCACCACATATTTCAGTGGTACAAAACCACCTCTTGACACAACCTCAGCCTTCCCCAGCTCAAAGTATCCCAGAGAGAGCCCTCACCTCTGAGCCCGAAGGCGAGGCGGGCACTTTGGCTGCCGGCGAGGCGGGCCTGCTGCTTCTTTCTGGCAAGTCAAACGACAGATCCCTCCTGGTCGAGTCGCGCGGTTTCTTCTTCTTCTCAGCATCCAGGTCACGGGGATCGGAGCCCGAGTGGCTCTCTGCTCGGGTGAGGACTCCAGTCAAGAAGTCAGCTATTTCATCCTGGGAAGGATGAAACAAACAGACTAAGTGACGTGCAGGTCTCTAAACAACTCATCTTCACAGCTTGAAACAAAGAAAGAATGAAAGATTCACAAAGGGTCAAACGGATACGGCTCTCTAGCTTTAAAATCCCACAAAAAGAAACCCTAAAACCTTACAGATAGACCTTGGCTTTCTCATTTAAGCTCAAACTCCACTGATTTCTGATATGAGGTGTAAAAGGAAGATTTCTATTGTTACCTGGATGCACCGGTCCACCATGCTCTGGGTCAGGCCTTCTGACTTCTTTTTGGCTTTGCTTATCCTATTAGAAAAAAAAAACAAAACAAACCAAAACCAAACAGATGGAAGTCAACACATGTTTGGTTTTCCCCTTTCACACTCACATCATTCTTCGCCTGAGAGAAAGATCCAAACGACAGCAGGCTCGCTCCCTTACCCAGTCCGACACAGAGCAAGGCAAGAGCCAGCTCCGTCAGCTCTCAACTCAAGAGCACCGTCTACTGGAAAGAGATTCATCCTTCAGAAGCCCCGAGGGAAACTTCGACGACGCGGAAAAAAGCTCAGCATCCCACAGCATTTTGCAAAGCAAATATGACGTTTCCTTTCCTTCAGAGCTCCATCTTCAGGCCCAGTATCGGAGTTCTGTGTTTCTTTCTTTCCTCTCCTTTACGGATTGTCTCTACTATAGATTTCTGACTTATACGGTGCTCCAAAGCCTTGTTTGCGCCGCTGGGTCCAACTCTAGCACCGGCCCAATCCTATTCTCCCGCGCAACTTTTGGTGCAGTTATTCCAAACACGCGCAAGTGTGACAGGAGAACAAGCTGAAAGTTTACGGAAACCTTAAGTTTCTTGCCTCCTGCAAGGCTCTTCCAGCCTCCCTTACCCCAATTCCGTGCACAGCCCCCAAAAGCTACATATTCCAGAGCCAGGGCGGGCACGAAACAGCGAATACTTGCCGTAGTGTTACACCACACTGTACCCTGCATCTTTGACTTATCACTGGGAGAAACGATGCAGAGTTATCACGGAAAACCAACTATCCAAACACACCAGGTTTTGAATAACAAAGTTGACCTTAATGGATCATTTTTATGCAGTTCCCGTCTAGTCTCAGTACCAAATTTGGGGTTGTTTTTTTTTTTCCTGTGTATGCAGCATGCTCAGATCTTGCCCAGTGTTCCTGGGAAGAGAGTATCCACCTTGCAGGCTGTTACCTGAGGTTATCATCTGCTCCTCCCACCACCACCATGCTGTTATCGGCTCGTATTTTCTCCCGGAAATCTTCCATTGCTTCCATGTTGCACTGCAGGGAATTCTGACCGATCACAAAGAGGACAGGGGTCTTCATCTCCAGGAGGGGGTCGTCAACGTCCTGCAAGAACGAGGGGAAAATGTAATCCCGAAGGACCAAAAAAGGGAGAGCACGGTGCCACGGAGGCAGGCAGCGCTTCACATGCAATCCCAGTATATACCAACAGCGTCCTGAAATGAGAGAACTATAAACTGTGCGGATCGTTTAAACGTAACGTGAGAAAGACTGACTCAAAAGTTGAATGAGTACCTAGTGACAGCTCAGACCGATGCCCTTCCCCTCAGAAACCGTATTTTCCTCCTTCCAAGCTTTTGCTGCAAAAACCCAGGATAAGGCTGAAGAAGTGCCAAGAGGGAAGGACAAAAGGAAAAGGCCTCAAGTCGCACCAGGGCAGGTTTAGGATGGATATTAGGAAAAATTTCTTCACCCAAAGGGCTGTCAAGCATCGGAACAGGCTGCTCAGGGCAGTGGTGGAGTCGCCATCCCTGGAGGGATTTAAAAGCCGGGCAGACGCGGTGCTGAGGGACGTGGGGTAGTGGTAACTTGGCAGTGCTGGGTTAACGCTTGGACTTGTGTAAGGGAGGGACCGTCAATTCCCTGCCGAGGGGCAGGAGCCCTCCAAGCCTTCGACGGAACGCCTCGAACGCTGGCGAGGAAAGAAATACCGCAGGCCTGGCCTTCAGAGAACGGATAAGGCTTCACGCTTCTGGCGCCGGAAAGTGCGGGAGAACTGTCGTGTGAAGCCAGGATGGTTCTGCCACTCGCGTGGTGAGCTTGCTCGTTCTCGGTTCTCCAGGCCGTCGCGTCCCGCGAGCGACCTTTGCTTCATTCTCTGTGCAACGCACGTGAAAGCGCCCACCCCTGCACGCGCTAATGAAGGTTACGGAGAACACGCTAAACACGGGTGACGACGGCACGCGTCTCGCCACCCGAATCGCGCTACACGTCACCTGGGAGAAGGGAGAAACCTGAGCCGAGGCTGTCCTGGGCAAGGGGGGTGGGCCGTGCTGGTTCAGCAAACAGAAAAGGGGAAAAGAAGTGCCCCTGGGGGGGAACAAAGAAGAAACAATAGAAGAAGATTGTGTCTGGGAAGATTCTTCCCAAGAAAGAAGACCGTGCCTGGGAAGATTCCCTGAAGAAGACGCTGGAACCAGGACCGGTGATCTCTTTCTCTCCGGCTTTTTCTCCGCCTTTTCCTTTCTCTATCCCTCAGTTTCTCTTAGAACTGTTCAGTAACTGTTCGAGTTGGGAAGTAACGACCTTAAGTAGGACCTTAAGTCCCGCTTGCCAGCAGTTGGCCTGTCCCTGTTGTTCGGTGACACGACGCACACCTCACCACTTGCCATCGTTTGTCATACTCCCAACCAATCCTCGGGGACTCGTTAAGACCTACACTAACCATTTGGGGAAGCCGATAAACGTTTCTATATGGACCTTGAGATTTATCTCACCTTAGTCCACACCGTTGAGAATTTACGAACCTGAAGTCACTCACCCCCCCGGCTTTACTGGGAGCGAGGCGTGACAGCTTGATGATCTTAAGTGTCTCTTCCAACCGTAACAATTCCATGATTCCTGGGCTGAGTCCCCGATGCGATTTACGTAGCCGTACTAAGTCCTGAAGACACCTCCACTCGAGGGTTGCGCCGTGCTCCCGCAAATGCCTTTTGTGCAGATTTCCACCACCCTCAGAATCAGCCAGTTCATTAGCACAATCGTAATCATTCCCAACACAGTCCCACACTGGTCAGCTAATAAAGGAGCAATTTGGGCTCTGTATAGATCAACCCAAGTTGTCCTCTCTGGTGCCAAATGACACAGTTAACGAGTGACCCCGCACATAAGACCCCAGGAAGGAGCTGCAAAGAGACAAGCGAACACAGGACTTCTCGTGCCTGCTATTGCATCAAGAATCCTACCATGAACGCAACAGTCCCGCCTGCTGGGCAAACCTCCTCCAAATAAAAATCACACAGACATTCTTCAAAAAAAATCTTCCGGTTACCGCTGGACTACCAAGCCCGATTTTATGAGAGAATCTAGGGAGATTAAGAAAAAAAAAAGTACAGTTCTTTAAATGGTTCCTTTGGTCCTTACCCCTCTGGGGCCATCAACGGTGAGAAGCGGGAATCCAAGGCACACAACTGCAGTGACGTACTCCATCACCGAAACCTGGGCACAAAAAGCAACAAGTCAGCACCCTAACAGTCAAGCGCACGTAAGGCGCGAAGGCTGCTTTGCCAAGCTAAATATCTTCCATATTTAAACCTTCCTTTGTTGATTAAGAGTGGGGGCAAAAAAAAAAAAAAAACCACTGAATGGCTCAAATTGCTTATGCCCCCATGACCAGAAAGGATGTCTGTCTCAAAGCCGGGCTTTGGGAAGAGAAAGGGGACAAGAAGAACCCCGACAGAGCCTCAAAGGCAACAGTGATTCAAACCTAACTCTGGACTGAAGCGGTCAAGTGGGCTCTGAGAGGATGCAAAGGAATCGGGTACTTACGTGACAGGCCACCAAGGCACCCGTGTTCCACCCGATCAGGATGATCGGCTTGTGAGAGAAGTGGTTGTGAATCTACAGGAGGAAAAAAAAAAAAAAAAAAAAAAGACACGAATGGAGAAAAGGGACAGACAACGGGGCAGTGCACTGGGGCAGCACAGCACCTACAGGTGAGGTGAATCGTTTGAAGGGAGCGGCAAAGGCTCCCCAACGCGCTCGTTGCTCCCTCTTACCTCCGCCACTTTGCCCCTCACCGCCCCGATCATGTGTTCGAGACACTGCAACACTCCCACCCCGCTGCCGTTGTTCAACAGGTGGGTGGCGATGGGAATCACCTGCGGTTTGAAATGAAAGATCGATAAATAACGAAGGCATAACTGGGGACAACGGCTACCAACAACAATTAGTGTGGACCGGAACCCAGTTTATGCATGAACTTGTGCTTTCTCTCTCCTTCTCTCCCCCAGGATTCACTTCTAGCTACTAAAAACCAGAGGAAATGGAGAATTCCACACAGAGACAACACCTGCCACTCACCTCGCTCCTGTACACCCAGTACATCTACGGCACTAGGAGGTGTAGGAGCAGCTCTGTATCCCGGCAGAGGACTAAGATGACCTATAATCTCTCTCCCCCAACCTCTTCCTACCGGAGGACTCATCAATCCCTAATCACAGCAATGATACAATCTAAACTGCTGACGGCGGACGGCTTTTGTCGGTGAGAGGCGCCAAAGGCATCAGGTTTGGGCAACTTCATCCCCTGCGCAGTGTCTCAAATGCTAAACACTGCAGGTGGCAGACACCAGCCTCTGCTTTCAGCAGAACCAAGCATTTTGGTGCGGTGAAGGCTTATAAAAACAAGCTCAGCAGCTGCAGCCTAGCACAGCTGCCAGTTTGAACTTGCCTCCTTTCAAAACCACCCATACCAACCTTTCCCAAGCAGGAAAGCTGCGACTGCCAGAATCGATGCCGTCGAGAAGTGGGGAACATGGAGTTGGAGGGTCCAGAGGACGCAATCAGGATGAGGGGGGAACCAGGCAATTTGCTCTACGAAGTTCAACAAGAGAAATGTAAGGGAAAGCAATTTCCCTGCCCGAGACCTCGCTGCCCAGCCTGGCCCGCACAACGAAGCGGGAGGGTTCTTATTAATTGATCACATTTTCCCCGGCCAGAGTTACATCAGGACAGTACGGGGGGGGAATGCGTTCAACACAAGGAGTCCCCCTCACTGAGCAAGTCTAAAGCGGGAGGAAAAGAGCCCAGGAAGCAAAACGGAGGCGGCAAGAAGAGAACAGCAGAACGATGGGAAGAATAAAGCGGACGCGAGGCCAGCCTCTCACCCCCTGCAAGCCCCAGGAGATACTCACGGGTTTATTATGCGACAAGACACCCACTGCTGGGTCCCAAGGTCTCTTCAGCAGCAGAGACAGAGCCTCGGCACCCGCTGCCCCCGTCTTCGCGGTAGAGGAGAGCAGCATCCTATCGATCAGGGTGGGGATCTGAAAGCAGAGGCCAGAAAGGACTGAGAAAACGCACATAGCCCTTTCGAGGGGCTTTATAACATCATCCCCGCCACTCCAAAGGAAAAAAAAAAAGACTCCATCAGCTTCCTTTACAGAGGGAGAACATTCTAAGTGATAGCAAAGTCTTTCAGTGCTTTTATCACCTTTCCTTTCAGCGTTTGCAGAGCATCCAAGTAAGCGGCCAGCACCGGCAAACTGAGGGTTTCCACTAACGTTGTGTGAAGCCACTGGATGAGTTTGGTGTCCCAGTTCACACTGGCCAGAGCTTGGCGGACCCTCCGAGCACATTTGTCCACCGCTATCCTCCTCAGGACCGGCTCGTTGCAAGCCTAAAAACCAGGAAATTAAGAAGAAATACAGTTATGGGAAAAATCAAGCACGCCACGGGCATCCCAAGCCACTGGAAAATATTGGCTTGGGCAGCTTGAAGTCCTCTGGCAGCACGCAAAGACCAACATCCTCCCAGTGAGGACAAAATCATGCCTCAAAGAAGCCCAGAACCACACATTTCTTAATGCTACACAACCCAACGGCCAAGACTTTTGTCTTGACTCGATCTGGCTTTGCTGGGAAGGATTGATAAAAACACACAGGCAGCAACTCTGCTGGAAAGGGGAAATAGGGAGTAAAAGACCTTACCCCTTCGTTAGCTAAACGAGCCAGCCTGTCAGACTGTAGCGCTTTGTGGATCTTATTAAATAGCTTGTTCTGGGCCATCGTCCAACCCGTCCTGTCGAGAAAACCAGAGAGGTAACGTAGGTCACCGTCACACAGCCATCCAGGGCCTGCAACCAGCTCCCAAAGGCAGTCAGCAGCCCAGCTGGGCATCACCTGCGATCGCAGCCTCCAGAACCCATTTACGGCCCTGGACCTGGACAAAGCGAGTTTGGTTACTGAGGATTTAATTATTGTGATGGCTCAATAAAAAAATACTCGTTTTTAAATGTCACTAAGGCCTGTCGGCAAGCATCCAAGCATCAGAATGACAAGAGTAACAGCAGAAGCAATAAATAAGACCAAAATAATCACTCCTTTTAGCATAGGTTATTGCCGTATTTCTCAGACAAACTGTCCAGAAAAAAAACTAACGCCATTCCGCATAACGCCAAGACCGGCGTGACTCCAGTCACGGTGCGGGTTTTTAATAAGGTGGAATTTACACATAACCCCATTTGTAATTTTTGACATCGGAATATGGCTGAATTGAGGATCTACGTGTAATCTAACGACTCGTTGTCCCATCCTCCCCCAAACAGAGCAGAGCGCTTCACATGAAGCGTGCGGGAGAGGTTCCAACAGCTGGGCCAGCCTCTCCCATTACATCCCACAGCTTTCACAGCAGGGAGACGAGGAATTTGGACACAAGAATTCATTTTCTTTGAACATTATTCAGTTCCGGAATGTCACCGCGTATCGAGTCGCAGCAAAAAAAAAAAAAAAAACCCACACCGCGCAACGGGTGGCTGTTTAGTGCCCAAATTTCTTTTCTCCGCTATCCCCGCGCTACCTGTTGACGTGTTCCTCCCAGTCGTCCGGCGGCGGAGGGGCGTCAGCGTCCGTGCGAGCGAACATCACGTGGCGCTCGCACTCGTTCATCACGCTGCGCGCCTTCTGGTTGTCGTAGAGCGGCATGGGCGTGGGCGTCACCGTCTCGACGTCGATGGGGACATCTGCTTCACTGTCGGGAATAATCCCGCTTTAGAGAAGGGGAACGCTCACCTCGGGCTCTGCTCTGCTTTACAATGCAAAGTCCACCCCCACCTCAGCCCCCACACCTTCCCCATGGATCCCCAAACTTGCTCTGGTCTCCCCAACCCATGCTCTCCCCCCCAACACTACACCAGCCCCACAGGATGCCCCCCGCCCCACACTCTCCCCTCACAGACCCCTCGAGACCTAACACAGCTCCCCCAGCCCCATATTCTCCCCTCACAGACCCCTCAGAACCCCCCACCTACCCGACAGGCCCCTCAGAGACAGCCCCCAGCCCCTCCACAGGTCTTTCAGCCCCACAGAACCCCCCCACTCTCCCCTCACAGGTCCCTCAAGACCCTCTCACCTACCCCATATGCCCCTCAGGACCCCCCCCAGGCCCCAAATAAGCTCCTCAGACCCACATACCCTCCCCTCTGCTTCACAGACCCCCTCACTCTCCCCTCGCAGACCCCTCAGAACCCCCCCATGCCCCCCCCAGGCCGCTCAACCCCACACTCTCCCTCCCTCACAGACCCCTCAGGATCTAACACAGCTCCCCCAGCCCCACACTGTCCCCTCACAGGCCCCCCCGCCCCACACGACTTCCCCCAGTCCTCCAGGCCCCACACTCTCCCCTCACAGACCCCTCAAGACCTCCTCCAGTCCCCTCACAGGACCCCCCTACCCCACAGGTTCCCCCCTCATTCCACAGACCCCAAACCTTCCCCTCACAGGCCACTCAAGACCCCCCCAGCCCCTTCATAGGCCCCTCAGGACCCCGCTCCAGCCCCCACATAGGCTCCTCAACCCAATAGGACCCCCCTCACCTGCTCCTCAGGACCCCCCAGCTCCTACGCAGACCCCTCAGCCCCACACTCTCCCCTCACAGGACCCTCAGGACACCCCCAGCCCCTAAAGTGGCTTCTCAGACCCGCAGAACCCTCCCCTCTGCTTCAGAGACTCTCCCACTCTCCCATCGCAGGCCCCTCAGGACCACCCCCCCTGCCCCACAGGCAGCCCCACTCCCCCCCTGCAGTCCCCACATAGGTTCCTCAGCCCCTCAGAGACATTTCTTGCCCCACAGGCCTCCCATCACAGGCCCCTCAGGACACCCCCACGCGCCCCACAGGCCCTTCAGGACCCCCCCACAGGCTTCTCAACCCCACAGGCCCCACACTCTCCCCTCACAGGCCCCTCATGACCCCCCCATCTACCCCACAGGCCCCTCATGACCCACCCCCCAGCCACTCTACATGCCTCTCAGCCCCACAAGTCCCTCACAGGCTCCTGAGGACACCCCTACCTGCCCCACAGGCCCCTCAGGACCCCCACACAGGCCTCTCAGCCCCACACTCTCCCCTCACACTCCCTTCAGGATCCCCCACCTACCCCACAGACCCCTCAGGGAGACTCTCCCAGCCCCCACATAGGCATCTCATCCACACAGACCCCCTCCAGCCCCACAGACCCCCTCAGGACCCCCCGCCACCGGCCCCACAGGCCATTCAGTTCCCCACTCCCCACAGGCATCTCAGCCCCGCAGGCCCCACACTCTCCCCTCACAGTCCCTTCAGGACCCCCCCACCTACCCCACAGGCCCCCAGGGAGACCCTCCCAGCCCCCACATAGGCCCCTCATCTGCACGGACCCCACACTCTCCCCTCACAGACTCCTCAGGACTGTCTCCCCTGCGCTCCCCCCACATAGGCCCGTCAGCCCCACGGGGCCTTTCCCTGCCCCACACAGGCTCCTCATACTCCCCTCACAGACTCCTCAGGACCACCCCCCCAGGCCTCTCAGCTCCCCAGGCCCCATACTCTCCCCTCACAGGCCCCTCATGACCCCCCACCACCTACTCCACAGGCCCCTCAGGACCTGCCCCCCAGCCCCACACGCCCGCCACCCTCCCCTCACAAGCTCCTTAGGACACCCCTACCTGCCCCACAGGCCCCTCAGGACCCCCGCACAGGCCTCTCAGCCCCACACTCTCCCCTCACACTCCCTTCAGGACCCCCCACCTACCCCACAGACCCCTCAGGGAGACCCTCCCAGCCCCCACATAGGCCCCTCATCCGCACAGACCCCTCAGGACCCTCCCAGCCCCAGAGGACGACCCCATGTGCCCCACAGACCCCCTCAGGCCCCTCCCCAGCCCCCTCAGCCCCACATTCCTCCCCCCCCCGGAGCTCACAGGGCGGTGCCGGGCTGCCTCCGCGGCGTGAGGAAGAGCATGCGGGTGGGCCGAGCGGCGCTGGCGTCGGGGTGGGCGCTCCAGGGTTTGGCGTAGCTGTGGTCCAGGCAAACCAGGTCCAGCTCCCGCTCGTGCGCCGACAGCTGCAGCAACAACGACGTCCCCATCCTCCTCGCCGACCACTGCAACTCCCGGTCGCGATCCCGCTCCCGGTCGCGATCGCGATCCCCTCCGCGCTGCGACATGGCCCTAGCGCCCGCCGCGACGCATCCCACCGCGCCCGGCCCGCCGCCCCGCCGCGCCGCGCATGCGTCGGCCACGCCCCCCCCCTGCGGGGGGGCGTGGCCGACGCATGCGCGGCGCGGCGCGGCGGCGGGCCGTAAAAAGCGGAGACTGGATTTCACAGGAGCGGAGCGGAGTCAAAGCGCGGAAAGCGGAGCGGAGCGCGTGGGCGGGGGGGGCCACATAGGGACATGGGGGAGCGGTGACATGGGGATGTATGGAGATGGGGATATGGGGACAGATGGGCCCGGGGAGGCGGTGATGTGGGGACACGGGGATACAGTGATATGGGGACGTGGGGATGTAGGGATTGACGTGGGGACGCACGGTCGCGGGGAGACGTGGATGTAGGGGAATAGGGACACAGGGACATGAGGACACGGTGATATGGGGACATGGGGACACATGGACATGGGGACACGCGGTCATGGGGGCATGTGGATGTGGGGGAATAGGGACACGTGGAAATGGGGATGCAGTGACGTGGGGACATAGGGACACATGGACGTGGGGGCACCAGGGACACGTGGACATGGAGACATGAGGACGCACGGATGTGGGGACACATTGGCGTGGGGACATAGGGACATGGGGACATGGAGACGTGGGGACAAAGGGGAACCCAGACATGGGGATGCAGTGACATGGGAACATGGGGACACATAGATGTGGGGACACGTGGATATGGGGGCATAGAAACGGGGACATGGAGGCACAGGGACACACGGACGTGGGGACACATTGACATGGGGACATAGGGATATGTGGACATGGAGATGTGGGGACTCAGGGACGTGAGGATGCAGAGATATGGGGACACATGGACATGGGGACAGAGATATGAGGACACATGGACACGGAGACATGGGGACGTGGGGACATAGGGGTACACAGACATGGGGATGCAGTGACATGGGGACATATGGAGATGGGGATATGGGGACACATGGACATGGGGACACGGTGACGTGGGGACATGGGGACAGAGGGACATTGGGATGCAGTGATTGATATGGGGACACATGGACGTGGGGACACACGGTCGTGGGGACACATGGATGTAGGGGAATAGGGACAGAAGGACATGGGGACACAGTGATGTGGGGACACAGGGGCACAGGGACATGTGGACATGGAGACATGGGGACACACGGACGTGGGGACACACTGACATGGGGACATACGGACATGCGGACATGGAGATATGGGGACACGTGGACACGGCGATGCAGTGGTATGGGGACATGGGCCACATGGACACGGGGGCACAGGGACACGTGGACACAGAGACGTGGGGACACAGGGACATAGGGACACACAGGCATGGGGATACCGTGACACGGGGATATATGGAGACAGGGACACGGGGACACGGGGACACAGGGACACAGAGACATGGGTAGCCGGTGACACGGGCATGCGGTGACACCCACCAAGCCAAGCCAACAGCAGCGTCCCTGCCCTGTCCCCTTTCCCCCCTCCCCCCCCCGCCCCCCTGCCATTCTGGAACACGTCCCGGTGCCGTGGTGACAGCATCTCAGTGGCACAGTGGCGTGGGGACACGGCCATGTTGCGGCTGCTGGTGGCCAGCGCCCACATCCCCGGGGCCACTGGCTCCGGGCCCGGCGTGCACGTGTCCGCCCGCTTCAGAGGTACTCTGGGGACAGAGCGGGGGGGGGGGACACCGCGGTGGCTGTCCCCGTGGGATGGGATGGAATGGCACTGGTCATAACTGTGTGACAAGATGGTGCAGCCATCCTGGTGCAGCGGGGGTGGCATCCTCGTGTGACGGGATGGTGCCGGCCACGCCTGGGGACAGCGTTGGCCATCCCCACGTGTGGGGACAGTGCCAGCCATCCCCTGATGTCCCCACCCCGGTGTGCCACCACCCTCCCTCCTGTCCCCCCCCAGGTGTCCCCAGGAGCACCCGGGTGGTGCCGGAGGAGCGCAACCCCACCTGGAACGAGGTGAGGTGACACCGGGGTGGCCCGCAGTGGCACGAGGACACTGGGGTCACCCCTCAGACCCTTTGTCACCTCCCCCGCAGACGCTGGCATGGCCACTGGGCTTGCGTCCCCTGCACCCCACAGCCAGCCTGACCCTGCGCCTCCGGCACTGGGGACAGCCGGCGCCACGGGGGTGAGTAGCACCCGTGGGTGGGCACCCCGGGAGAAACCACCCCCAGCATGGCCACCCTCACCATGTCCTCCTGTCCCCGCAGGGACCTGGGTGCCACCACGGTGTCACTGGACCGCTTGGTGGCCGACCCCGGGCTGCCGCTGGCCCTCAGCCATGTCCCGCTGCTGGACCCTCGGGGACAGCCCACGGGGGTGAGCACCCACCCACGCGCCCACCCGGCAGCACCCCAGGGTGCCACCAGGCACAGGCTGGGGTGTCACCCGTCCCTTTGCAGTGCACCGTCACCCTCCGCTGCTCCTATGTCCCCCGTGGCACGGCTGGGGACACCACAGTCCCCTTGCAAGGATGGGTGCCACCGCGGGCGATGTCACCGGGGCCACCCCACCACCCCGACAAGCCCCCAGAGGGGAGCAAAGAGGATTTCCAGGTAGGGCATTCATGGGCACGGTGGCACCCAGGGGTGACATCCCATCCGACGTGTCACCGCCTGTTCCGTAGGTACGGGTGAGGGTCATCGAAGGCCACCAGCTCCAGGGCAATGACATCAAGCCGGTGGTGACGGTCCTCATCGGCCAGCACCGCTTCAGGACCAGGATCCGGGTGGGAAACAACCCCTACTACAACGAGGTGACACCGGGGAGGGGACACGGGGACCCGCCGGTGTCCCTTCACCCCGCCCTCACCTTGTTTTGCCCATTTCTAGGTGTTTTGCCAAAATTTCCACCGGACGCCCGCCCGGTTGGCAGCGGAGCCCATCCGCATCCAGGTCGGGGCGGGAATCGGTGGCACCAGTGGGGACGGGGACAGCAGGGCGGCTGCTGATGCCGTGTCCCTCCCTTGTCACAGGTGCTGGACTCGCGGGCCACCCGCGCCAAAG
The DNA here is from genome assembly GCF_028500815.1 of Rissa tridactyla. Classification (NCBI taxonomy): domain Eukaryota; kingdom Metazoa; phylum Chordata; class Aves; order Charadriiformes; family Laridae; genus Rissa; species Rissa tridactyla. The sequence continues at coordinate 3,329,772 of NC_071485.1, forward strand.
CCGTCATCGGCGTCTTCCAGGTGAGGCCGGTGGCGCGGGGACGGGGCGTCCCGCGGCGGTTGGGCCGCTCTCACCCCGGTTTTCCATCCCTGCAGCTGGACGTCGGCACCGTCTACCGCGCTCCGGGTAGGCGAGAGGGTTGGGGGTGACACGGAGGTGACAGCGGGGTGACAGCGGGGTGACGCCGGGGCGGGGACGGGGGGGTGGTGCTGTGTTTTGTCCCGCCGTGCCAGGACGCAGCTTGAGCTGGAAGTGGCTGAGCCTGCAGCATCCCCACTGTCCCGACGCCGGCTCCCGCGGGTACCTCCGCGTCAGCATGGCCGTGCTCCGCGCCGGCGAGCCGCCCGCGGTGAGCGTCCCCCCCTTTCCCTTCCCCACCATCCCCCCCAAAAAATTAGTCCCCGTTTGGGGGGGGTGTGTGTGTGTGGGGGGGGTGTCCCCAATTTTTCCACAAACGCCCCCCAAGGAGCAGGAGGAGCCGGCGGGGGACGTGGACGTGGAGGCCAACCTGCTGCGGCCGCCGCCGTGCGCCGCCACGCTCCAGCTGCGCGTCTACCGCGCCGAGGACTTGCCACAGGGTGGGTGGGTTGGTGGGGGGGGGGGGGTTTGGGGTGACACCCCCCCACCACCACCCCTTACCCACCTCTCCCCATCACCGGTGCAGAGCCGGCTCAGCAATGTCTCCCCACCGTCGGCGGCGGCAAGAGGGGCTTCGCGGCGGCGGCGGTGCGGGTCAGCTTTGCCGGCAGGACGGTGGGTGCCGGGGGGTCGGGGACATGACGGGGGGGAGGTTTTGTTGGGGGGGGGACACGCCGTGATCATGGCGGGGGTGGGTCCTGACGGCTCTGCCCAACGCAGCTCTGCACCCGGGTGATGCCCCCCGACGCCAACCCGGCATGGAACGAGGTCTTCTTCTTCCCCCTGAGGGTGAGGTGACCCCCCCCCCAAGCCCCACACGCGTCCTGCACCCCCTTCCCCAAAGCGGGGGCACCCCCAAAATGGGGGGGTAGGGGGGGAACCCCCCTTTTTTTCCCCTCTCCGCAGCTGCCCCCCATCTGCGAGGAGATCCAGTTGGCCATCCTCAGCGGGTAAGTGGGGGGACACCCACACCCCCCACACCCCCCGCCTCGATTTTGGGGGGGGCCACCCCAGTTTTGGAGGACTACCTCAATTTTGGGTGGCCACCCCACTTCTGAGGGACACCCCCCCCCTCGATTTTGGGGGACCACCCTGGTTTCAGGGGATCTCCCCGGTTTTGGGGGAACACTCTAGTTTTGGAGGACCACCCCGATTTTGGGGGACCTCCCCGATTTTGGGTGGCCACCCCAGTTTTGGGGGACCCCCCCAATTTTGGGGGACCACCCCGGTTTTGGGGGACCACCCCGGTTTCGGGTGATCTCCCCGGTTTTGGGGGAACACTCTAGTTTTGGGGGAACACCCCGGTTTTAGGGGACGTCCCCGATTTTTGGGGGACCACCCTGGTTTTGGGTGGCCACCTCAGTTTTGGGCGAACACTCTGGTTTTGGGGGACCACCCCGATTTTGGGAGACCACCCCGGTTTTGGGGGACCTCCACAGTTTGGGGGGACCCCCCCCGATTTTGGGGGACCACCCCGGTTTTGGGTGGTCACCCCAGTTTTGGGGGACCACCCCAATTTTGGGGGACCACCCCAGGTTTGGGGGACCGCCCTGGTTTTGGGTGGCCACCCCACTTTTGGGGGACCACTCTGGTTTGGGGGGACCACCCCGGTTTTGGGGGACCTCCACAGTTTGGGGGGACCCCCCCCGATTTTGGGGGACCTCCCCGGTTTTGGGGGAATACTCTAGTTTTGGGGAACCACCCCTATTTTTGGGGGACCACCCTGGTTTTGGGGGGACCTCCCCAGTTTTGGGGGACCCCTCCCCGATTTTGGAGGACTACCTCAATTTTGGGTGGCCGCCCCAGTTTTGGGCGACCCCCCCCCCCTCGATTTGGGGGGGGACCACCCTGGTTTCGGGGGATCTCCCCGGTTTGGGGGGAACACTCTAGTTTTGGGGGAACACCCCGATTTCGGGGGCCCACCCCGGTTTTTGGAGACCACCCCTATTTTGGGGGGAGGGGGGGGGCCACTCCGGTTTTGGAAGACCCCCCCCATTTTTGGGGAACCACCCCATTTTTGGGGGGACACCCTCCCCCGCCCCCCCCCAGGTTCCGCAGCAGCAGGGTCCTGGCCACCGCCACCCTCCACCTCTCCCAAATCTCCTCCGCCGGCGCCGAGCTTGAGGGTGAGCGGGGTCCACCCTTGGGTGGGGGGGGTCCCCAGCACCCAGACCCCCACCCCCCCCCACCACACCCCCCCACTCCTCCCACCGAACCCCCTTTTTTTTTTGCCCCTAGAGGGGACCCCCGGCTTCTTACCCTGCTTCGGACCCAGCTTCCTCCCCTTCTACGGCCCCCGGCCGGATTCTGCCAGGACACCCAGTAACGTGAGTGGGTGGCGGGGAGGGGAGGGGGGGGGGACAGCACCCATTTTTGGGGGGGGACGGGACACACACCACACACCCCCCCCCCACACTTTGTTCTTTTACAGGTTGCTTATCGGGGTCGGGTGCTGCTGGAGCTCAGCACCCACATGGGGAGCCCGGACGGACGCCAGCGAGACACCATCGCCCCCGAGGACGTCGCCCGGGTGCAGGTGGGGACACGGCGTGATGCCACCCCCAGGGTCTCTTTTTTTTTTTTAAGTGCCATTCGGGTGTTTTTTTTTGTTTGTTTTTTTTGTTTTTGTTTTTTTTTTGCCCCAGCGCCACTTGCCCCGTCACCGCTTCGGGTTGTGCGGCGTCTTTTATTCGGCCACCATGGTGCCAGCCGGCCCCGAGCTCCTGCGCTTCGAGCTCAGCCTCGGCAATTACGGGGACGCGGGCGATGTCACCTGCAAGCCAGCCGCCTCCGTCACCCCGCACGGGTGTCCCCTCTTCGACGGTGAGCGGGTTGTTGGGGCCGGGGGGGACACGGACACACGCAAAAGTGGTACCCACTGGTGTCCCATGGGATGCTCGGTGCCCTCCGGATGCAGGCAACCGCTATCACTACCTGCCGTGGTACGGTGACAAGCCGGTGGCGGCCGTCACCTCGTCCTGGGAGGACGCCAGTCACCGCTGGGATGCCCTCAACCTCCTGCGTGCCCTGTGCCGGCGGTTGGTGAGCACCCATGGGTGACGGCGGGGTGGGATGTGACCCCCCCCCCCCCCCCTCCCGCCTCCCCAGTCCAAGGCACCGGTTTGGGATGGTTCTTGGCAGGAGAAGAACGTGGCGGAGCTGCGGGACGCCCGTGGGGACGCCGTAGGGGACATCGGCAGGAGGCTGCTGCGCCAGCTGGCCCAGGACTGCAGGTGAGCTCGAGGGGGGGTGTCCCCCCCAGGGTGGGGGGTCCCAAAGCCCTGGGTCGTGGGGTGCTGGGGGGGACCCCTGGGCTTGCCAAGCGGTGGTTGGCGGGGTGGGGGAATGAGGAATTTTAGAGGACAATGGGACATTTGGGGTGGAAATGGGATGGTTCGGGGGGGGGAATGGGGGGATTGGGGGGAGAAAACGGGGGCGTCGGGGGGGGAAACGGGGTAATGGAAGGGGAAATGGGGTATTTGGGGGGGGAAACGGGGCATTTGGGGGGGGGAATGAGGAATTTTAGAGGACAACGGGACATTTGGGGTGGAAATGGGACGATTGTGGGGGGGGAATGGGGGATTGGGGGGAGAAAACGGGGGCGTCAGGGGGGGAAATGGGGTAATGGAAGGGGAAATGGGGTATTTGGGGGGGAAACGGGGCATTTTGGGGGGGAAACGGGAAAATTGAGAGGGGAAAAGGGGTATTAAGGGAGGGAAATGGGGCATTTGGGGGGGAAATGGGGGTACTGGGGGAGGGGGGTAAATTGGGGCAACCAGGGAGAGGGAAACAGGGAAATTGGGGGGGAAAATGGGATATTTGGGGAGGGGGAATGGGATATTTGGGGGGGAAATGGGGCATTTGGGGAGAAAATGGGACAAATGAGGGGAAAAAGAGGAATTTCGGAGGACAATGGGACATTTGGGGTGAAAATGGGACAGTTGGGGGGGGAATAGGGCATCTGGGGGGGGGAATGGGACGATTTGGGGGGAAAATGGGTCAATTGGGGGAAACGGGGTACTTGGGGGCAGCAATGGGGCATTTTGGAGGAAAAAGGGGCCAATTGCAGGGGGGAAATCGGGGCAACTGGGGGGAGGAAAAGAGTGAATTTGGGGGGGGAATGGGATATTTGGGGGATATTTGGGGGGGGGGAATGGGATGTTTGGGGGCAAATGGGGCACTCGGAAATGGGACAATTGGGGGGGAAATGAGACGGGGGGGAAATGAGGAATTTTAGAGGACAATGGGACATTTGGGGGGAAAAATGGGACGATTGGGGGGGGGGGGGACGGGGCATTTGGGTGTGGAATGCGGCAACTGGGGGCAAAATGGGGCATTTTGGGGGGCAACAGGGCATTTTTTGAGGGGAAAAGGGTATTTTTGGAGGGGGGTGGGGCGAAACGGGGCATTTTCGGGGCGGGGGGGGGCCTGTTTGCAGGCGGGCTCTGCCCCGGCTGGAGGCGCAGCCCACCCCCACGCCGCTGGACGCCCACCTCCGGGCCTCCCGGCTTCACCTGCTGCGGCACGTGGCGACGGCGGCGGCGGTGCCACCGAGAGGTGGCTGGGACACCTTGCTGCCGGTGGCCCAGGGCTGGCTGGGACGTGTGGCCGCCCTGGCTGTGGAGGTGGGGGCCGGGGCTGGGGGAAGGTGGGCCATCGCTGTGGTGAGTTGTGGCCGGTCTCAGCCCGCCGCTCTCTCTCTGCCGTGCCCCGCAGCCGCAGGCCGGCGTGCCCGACGTAGTGCTGTGGCTACTGCGGGGGGAACGGCGGGTGGCCTGCGCCCGTGTCCCCGCGCCCGACCTCATGTTCTCCCGGGGCGGCCCCGGCGCCTGCGGCAGGCTCTGCGGCCGGCTCCAGACCCTCTTCCTGCTGGTAGGCATCCCACCTCCCTTCCCCGTCACCTCTGTGTCCCCTCCGTGTTCCCTGTGTCCCATCCACGTCCCCTCCGTCTCCTGTACCCCATCCATGAACCCTTCACATCCCCTCTGTGTCCCCTTCGTGTCCCCTCTCTGTCCCTTCTATACCTCCTCCATGGCTGCTCTGTGTCCTCTCCACATCCCCTCCGTCCCCTCTGTGTCCTGTCCATGTCTGCTCCGTGTCCCCCCATGTCCCCCCTGTATCCCCGCCACATCTCCTCCATGTCCCCTCTGTGTCCCTCCTGGATCTTCTGCATGTCTGCTCCATGTCCCCCTCCACGTCCCCTCCATGTGCCCTCCGTGTCCCCTCCATGTCCCTTCTAGATCTTCTCCATGTCCCTGCCATGTCCCCTCCACATCACCCATGTGTCCCCCTCACATCCCCTCCATGTCCCCTCTGTGTCCCCTCCACGTCTCCTCCGTGTCCCCTGTGTTCCCTCTATGTCCCCTCCATGTCCCCTCCACATCTCCTCCATGTCCCCTCTATGTCCCTCCTAGACCTTCTCCATGTCTGCTCCATGTCCCCCTCCATGTCCCCTCCACGTCCCCTCCGCGTCCCCTCCACATCCCCCATGTGTCCCCCTCACATCCCCTCCATGTCCCCTTTGTGTCCCCTCCTCGTCTCTTCCATGTCCCGTGTCCCCTCTATGTCCCTCCTAGACCTTCTCCATGTCTGTTCCATGACCCCTCCGCGTCCCCTCCATGTCCCCCATGTGTCCCCCTCACATCCCCTCCATGTCCCCTCCATGTCCACTCCACATCCCTTCCATGTCCCCTGTGTCCCCTCTATGTCCCTCCTAGACCTTCTCCTTGTCTGTTCCATGTCCCTTCCATGTCCCCTCCACGTCCTCCCCACGTCCCCCATGTGTCCCCCTCACATCCCCTCCGTGTCCCCTCCATGTCCACTCCACATCCTTTCCATGTCCCCTGTGTCCCCTCTATGTCCCTCCTAGACCTTCTCCTTGTCTGCTCCATGTCCTCCTCCATGTCCCCTCCACGTCCCCCATGTGTCCCCCCATGTCCCCTTTGTATCCCCTCCACATCCCTTCCATGTCCCCTGTGTCCCCTCTATGTCCCTCCCAGACCTCCTCCCTGTCTGCTCCATGTCCCCCCCTCCATGTCCCCTCCCGTGTCCCCCCGCTGCCCCTACCCACGCCGCGGGGCGCAGGGCTCCGGGGACATCCGTGCCCAGCTCCGCCTGCGGCTGTGGCTGGGACGAGTGGCCGACAGCGGGGACCTGCCACGGCACCTCGAGGGCACCCTGCGCGTCTACGCCGAGACGGTGAGCCCTGGGGGGGACGGGGGGACCCCAGGGTGCCCTCCCGGCCCCTCCCAACCCCACGTGTCGTGTGTGTGTGTCCCCCCCCCAGTATGAAAACCAGACCAAGCTACTGGGCAAGTGGGGTCCCCGGGGGCTGCTGGGGTGCCCCGGTTTCTCCGACAGCTCCGGCAAAGCGGGGGTCCCCCGCCACCGCATCCGGCCCCCCAAGGGCTGGCGCTGGGACGGAGCCTGGACCGTGGAGCCCCAGCGGCGGTGAGTCCCCTGGGGTGGGTGACACCCGCCCCGCCACCTCGGGGGGGGGACACCCCACCTCGGGGAGGGTGACGCCAGCCTTGTCACCTTGTCCCCGAGGCTGCTGCTGGACGCGGAGACCAACGTGGGCGAGGTGCTGGAAGAGGTGTACGAGAACGAGAGCCGGCGGCTCGGCGGGGAGTGGGGACCCGCCGCCGTGGCCACCACCGATGCCGTAAGTGGGTGACAGCGTGGGGGACACCGAGGGGGGGGGTTGGGGGGGTTGGCGTGTGACACAAGCACGTCAGGGCTCAGCTCTCGCCCGGTTCTGCAGAGTGGCGCGGCGGTGCCACCCAAGGAGGAGGTGGCATGTCCCCAAGGTTGGCACGTCACCGACGGCTGGCGGGTGGACGCGACGGGGGCCGTGGATGAGGCTGGTGAGTGGGCGTCCCCACCGGGCACCCCGGGGTGGGTGGCGGCGGTGACGAGGACGCCTGGGTGCCGCAGGTTGGGAGTACGGGGCGAGCGCGGCCCCCGGCAGCCCCCCGCTGTCATGGCACGCCGCCGAGAAGACGTACCACACGCACCGGCGCCGGCGCTGGCTGCGCACCCGCCGCAGGGACCCCGGCGCCCAGGGACGGGAGCAGGACGTGGCCGCCTTCCTCCGGCTGGATGGGGCGGTGGGGACAGGGACAGGGCGGTGGGGAGAGGGGTGGCAGGGCTGGGGTGACAAGACGGGGGTGGCAGAGATGGGGTGACAAGACGGGGGTGGCAGTGGCAGGGATGGGATGGCGGGGATGGGGGTGACAGGGATGGGGGTGGCAGGGATTGGGGTGACGGGAACAGGGTGGATGGGACAGTGGTGGCAGGGATGGGGTGGCAGGGATAGGGGTGACAAGATGGGGATGGCAGGGGTGGACTGGCAGGAATCAGGGTGACAAGGCTGGGGGTGACAGGGCTGGGGTGACAAGGATGGGGTGGCAGGAATAGGGTGGATGCGACAGTGGTGGCAGGGATGGGTGTGACAAGATAAGGGTGGCAGGGCTGGGGTGACAAGACGGGGGTGGCAGTGGCAGGGATGGGGTGTCAGGGATTGGGGTGGCAGGAACAGGGTGGATGGGACAGTGGTGGCAGGGATGGGGTGACAAGATGGGGGTGGCAGTGGCAGGGATGGGGTGGCAGGGATTGGGGTGACAGGGGTGAGGGTGGCACAGAGATGAGGGTGACAAGATGGGGGTGGCAGGGATGGGGGTGGCAGTGGCGGCGATGGGGGTGGCAGGGCTGGGGTGACAAGACGGGGGTGGCAGAGATGGGGTGACAAGACGGGGGTGGCAGTGGCAGGGATGGGGTGGCAGGGATGGGGGTGACAGGGGTGGGGGTGGCAGGGCTGGGGTGACAAGATGGGGGTGACAGGGATGGGGGTGGCAGGGGTGGGCGTGACAGGGATTGGGGTGGCAGGAGCAGGGTGGATGGGACAGTGGTGGCAGGGCTGGGGTGACAAGCTGGGGGTGGCAGGGCTGGGGGTGGCAGTGGCGGGGATGGGGGTGGCAGGGCTGGGGTGACAAGCTGGGGGTGGCAGGGACAGGTCCCGGCCCAGCTGTGCACCGGAGTGAGCAGCCCTGCCCATGCCCTTGTGCCATTTCCCACCGCGCTGTCCCCTGCCATGCCGTCCCCCGCCATGCTGTCCCCCGCCATGCTGTCCCCCGTGTCCCCACAGCACAGCCCCGTGGCGGCGGCGGGGGCCGAGGGCTGGGAGTACGGGTCCCTCTGGGGGTCCCGCTTCCACCTCCAGCCCCGGGTGGGTGACGTGTGCCGGCGGCGCTGCTGGCACCGCAGCATGGTCCCTGCGCAGCCCCCGCCCGTGGCACCCCTCTTCCTCCTGGAGGGAATCCCGGTAGGAGAGCAGTGGGGGGAGCTGGGGGGCACTGGGGCGGGGGGGGCTGGGGGTGAGCGGGGGGATGGAGGGAGGGCGGTATGGAGGGGTGGAAGGAGGGAGGGAGGGAAGGACGGAGGGATGGAGGGACGGAAGGACAGAGGGAGGGAGGGAGGGAGGGATGGATGGAGGGATGGAGGGATGGAGGGATGGAGGGATGGATGGAGAAAGGGATGGAGGAAGGGATGGATGCACGGAGAATGGAGGGATGGAAGGACAGAGGGATGGAGGGAGGGAGGGAGGGACGGACGGAAGGACAGAGAGATGGAGGGAGGGAAGGGATGGATGGATGGATGGATGGAGAGATGGAGGGATGGAGGGATGGATGGAGAAAGGGATGGAGGAAGGGATGGATGCATGGAGAATGGAGGGACAGAAGGACAGAGGGATGGAGGGAGGGAGGGACGGACGGAAGGACAGAGACATGGAGGGAGGGAAGGGATGGATGGATGGATGGATGGATGGATGGATGGAGGAAGGGGTGGAGGGAGGGAGGGATGGATGGATGGAGGAAGGGATGCAGGAATGGAAGGATGGAAGGACAGAGAGATGGAGGGAGGGAGGGAAGGGATGGAAGGATGGAGGAAGGGATGGGGGAATGGAGGGATGGAAGGACGGAGGGAGGGAGGGAGGGATGGGGGAAGGGAGGGAGAGAGGGATGGAGGGTTACAGGGATGGATGGACAGAGAGATGGAGGGAGGGAGGGAAGGGATGGATGGATGGATGGATGGATGAAGGGATGGAGGAATGGAGGGACAGAAGGACAGAGAGATGGATGGATGGGTGGGTGGATGGATGGATGGATGGAGGGAGGGAGGGAGGGAGGGAGGGAGAGAGGGGTGGAAGGACAGAGAGATGAATGGAGGGAGGGAGGGAGGGAGAGATGGAGGGAAGGATGGAAGGGATGGACAGAGGGTGGGGAGAGAGGGATGGAGGGATGGAGGACAAGAGGGATGCAGGGATGAATGAAGGGAGGGAGGGATGCAGGGACAGGGATGAAGGGACAGAGACATCCAAGGATGCGGGGACAGAGGGATGGTGGGATGGATGGAGAGGGGGAGAGAGGGATGGAGAGATGGATGGACGGATGGACGGATGGATGGATGGACGATTGGGGGATGGATGAGGGATGGATGGATGAGAGATGGGGTCCGGATGGATGGATGGATGAGGGATGGGGGGATGGACGGAGTGATGCTGAGGCAGCACATGGGACAGCGGGATGCAGGGCCGGGGGACAGCAGGGACAAGGGGACACGGCCCCCCCCCACCTCCCATCCCGCCGCAGGGCGCGGAGGACCCGGCCAAGGAGGACGAGCCGGCTGCGGCAGAACGGCAGGCGCGGGGCTTGTGCCGGGCCCCCCCCGCAGCAGCCCATGCCCCTCATCCTCTGCACCTTCCAGCGTGAGCCCTGGGGGACGCGACGGGGAGCGGGGTTGGGGGGGGGGAACGACGGACGGACCAGGACATGCCGGGGGGGTGCCCGGGCCCCCCTGCCAACCCCTGCCTCTCCCGCAGGACCCAACTTCTTCCAGCTCCGCTGCTACATCTTCCAGGCGCTGGAGCTGGCACCCCGCGGCACCAAGGCCACCGCAGGTGGGACACCCCCCCACCCCCCCCAACCCCTGGCCCCCACCCCCGTGGGCCCCCCGGGGTGCTGACGGTGTCGCTGCCGCCCAGACCCCGTCGCCCACGTCTCCTTCGTGCACGTCAGCCAGAGCACCCGGGTGCTGCCCGGCACCCTGGACCCGCTCTGGGACCAGACCCTGCTTTTTCACCGGGTGCTGCTCTACGGGGACCCCCGGGGGGTCCGGGATGAGCCCCCCGTCGTGGCGGTGGAGATCTTCGACCAGGACAGAAGGGTACGGCACCCAAGGGCGGGGGGCACCCACGGGTGGGGGGAGCCCCCGCGTCCGAGCAATGCCCTTGCAGGGTGCCGGTGGTTTCCTGGGGAGGACTGTGTGCACCCCACATGTTTGGCTGGACGTGGGGCGCCGGCAGCCCCCCAAGCTTCGGCGTTACCCTCTGGGAGGGCCGGGGGGGCCGGCCGGGGAGCTGCTGGCTGCCTTCGAGCTGCTGCACGTCGCCGAGGTGAGGGGCTGGCAGGGGAGGGCGGCGTGGGGGGCACCCAGGGGACTGGGTCCCATCGTCATCGTCGTCATCCCTCACCCCGGCAGGATGGGGCCCCGGCGCAGGTCAGCACCCCGCCATGGAGGGAGGGGGTCTTCAGCGTCCCCCTGGGTATCCGACCACTCCTGCGGTTGGTGGCACTGGAGGTGAGACCCGGGTGGGGACACGGCGGGGGGCGGGGGGGGACACACAGGTGGGACCAGGGCCGGGGATGAAGGAAGGGATGGGATGTGATGGGGAGAAGGACAGGGGGAGGGATGGGGACAAGGACGTGGATTGGAACAGGGGTGAAGACAGGCTGGACAAGGTCTGGGATGGGGAATGGGTTGGGATCAGGATGGGGACAGGGATGGGAAAGGGATGGGGACGAAATCCGGGATGGAGATTGGGAGGGGAACAGGCTGGGGACAGGGACAGGGGTGGAGGTCCTGGGGGTGGGATGGGGACAAGGACGAAGACAGGCTGGGGATGGGGACAAGGACGGGGACAGGGATGGAGATGGAGATGGGAGAGGAGCAAGGACGGGGAAGAAGGTGGGGACAGGATGGGGACGGAGATGGGGACGAGACAAGGATGGGGACGGGCACCTTCAGCATCCCACCGGGGATCCAGCCCACTCGAGGTGACCCCTGGGCACCCCGGGGACGTGGCGGGGGGGGGGGGTGTGGGGTGCGTGACAGCTGCTGGGTGCCGCCCCAGGTGCTGGCGTGGGGGCTGCGGGGGCTGCGGGGCGGCGTGCGGGCGCCCAGCCTGGAGGTGCAGTGCGGGGGCCGGACCCTGCGGACCCCCCCCATCACCGACCTCCCCGCCAACCCCAATTTCCCCATCAACGCCTTCCTGCTGACGCTGGTGAGGATGATGGGGGGTGGGGGGGAAGCACCCCACCCATGGGCGCTGCCGCTGGCACCCCGGGGTGACGGCGCGGCTCGGCCCCCAGCACCTGCCGGCGGAGGAGGAGTACGTGCCCCCCATCCGACTGCGGGTGCTGGACACGCGGGGTTTCGGGTACCGGCCGGTGGTGGGGCAGGCCTGCGTGCGGGACCTGGGGCAGTACTGCTGCCAGCCCCACGGCGAGGGGCAGCCCCACGGCTCCGGAACCACCCCACCTGGCTCTGGTACAGCCCTGGTTACCCCCTGCCCCACCTCTGATACCCCCTGCCCCATCCCTGCCCCATCCCTGGTACCCCCTGCCCCACCTCTGATACCCCCTGCCCCATCCCTGCCCCATCCCTGGTACCCCCTGCCCCATCTCTGATACCCCCTGCCCCACCTCTGATACCCCCTGCCCCATCCCTGCCCCATTCCTGGTACCCCCTGCCCCATTCCTGGTACCCCCTGCCCCATCCCTGCCCCATACTTGGTACCACCTGCCCAACCCTGGTACCCTCTGCCCCATTCCTGGTACCCCCTGCCCCATCTCTGATACCCCCTGCCCCATCCCTGCCCCATCCCTGGTACCCCCTGCCCCATTCCTGGTACCCCCTGCCCCATCTCTGATACCCCCTGCCCCATCCCTGCCCCATCCCTGGTACCCCCTGCCCCACCTCTGATACCCCCTGCCCCATCCCTGGTACCCCCTGCCCCACCTCTGATACCCCCTGCCCCATCCCTGCCCCACCTCTGATACCCCCTGCCCCACTCCTGCCCCATCCCTGGTACCCCCCTGCCCCATCTCTGATACCCCCTGCCCCACTCCTGCCCCATCCCTGGTACCCCCTGCCCCATCTCTCTCTCCTACAGGCAGGACGCCATCCCTGCCCCACGCTGCCCACCTCCAGGGGGGTTTCTTTGCCCCTCTCCTCCCCACAGCCGCTCCCTGGGGCAGGATAGCTCAGGTGAGGCTCCGGCATCCCCAGCACCCGGCACCCGACCTTGGCCCCACCGCACGCCGGGGTCCCCAGCCCCATGCCTCAGTTTCCCCGAGTCATCCCCTTTGCTCCCTGCAGATGCTGCCCAGGATCACCGCAGAGAAGGAGACTGCGGACAAGGTGGGCACGGGAATGGGGCCACCGGGGCCACCGGGACCACTCACGCCACCTGTCCCCACCTCATCCCGCTCCCCACCAGGCTGCAGAGGAGGAAGATGAGGATGAGGTCGACTGGTGGAGCAAATACTACGCGGCCATGGGGGACAAGGCACAGAGCCAGCGGAGGAACGACAGGGACGGACTGAAGGTGAGACACATCCTGGGACCCGGGGCAGGGAACAAGGATGGGGATGGGGACAGGGATGGAGGGAACAAGGATGAAGCAGGGGATTGGGACCAGGGATGGTAGGGAAAAGGATGGGGATGGGGACAAGGATGGGGATGGGGACAAGGATGGATGGGAACAGGGACGGGGATGGATGGGAACAAGGATGAAGCAGGGGATTGGGACCAGGGGTGGTTGGGGACAAGGATGGGGATGGGGACAAGGATGGGGATGGGGACAAGGATGGATGGGAACAGGGACAGGGATGGATGGGAACAAGGATGAAGCAGGGGATTGGGCCCAGGGATGGTTGGGGACAAGGATGGGGATGGGGACAGGGATGGATGGGAACAGGGACAGGGATGGATGGGAACAAGGATGAAGCAGGGGATTGGGCCCAGGGATGGTTGGGGACAAGGATGGGAACAGGGACAGGGATGGATGGGAACAAGGATGAGGCAGGGGATTGGGACCAGGGATGGTTGGGGACAAGGATGGGGACGGGGACAAGGATGGGGATGGGGACAGGGATGGACGGGAATAGGGACAGGGATGGATGGGAACAAGGATGAAGCAGGGGATTGGGCCCAGGGATGGTTGGGGACGAGGAGACGGATGGGGAGAGGGATGAAGACGGGGTAGGGATGAGGTCAGGGATGGGACAGGGCTGGAAATGGGATGGGGACTGGGACAGGACGGAGATGGCAATGGGATGGGGACAAGCTCAGGGCTGGAGATTGGGAGGGGAACTGGGCTGGGGACAGGAAGAGTGATGAAGAAGGGGATGGGCTGGGGACAAGGCCGAAGAAGGGGACAGGGATGGGGAAGAAGCACCCGGATGGGGACAGGGACGAGGGCAGGAACCGCTCCCCAGATCTACAGCTGCGAGCTGGAGGCGGCGCCCGAATTCGAGGGGCTGCAGGATTTCTGCCAGACCTTCCCCCTCCACCAGCCGGGGGGGGGTCCCCCCGTGGCGGGGGAGGACCCCCTGCCCGTGGGCGAGTTCAAGGTGAGTGAGAGCCCCCCGGGAGAGCCCGGAGCCGGGGGACGAGGAGCACCCCGGGGTGCAACGACCCGACGGCTCTCGCAGGGGCTTTTCTGTATCTACCCCCTGCCCGAAGACCCCGGGGTGCCCCCGCCACCGCGTCGCTTCCAGCAGCTGCCCCCCAGCCAGCCCCAAAAGTGCCTGGTGCGGGTCTACGTCGTCCGGGCCTTCGACTTGCCCCCCCGCGACAGGAACGGGCTGGTAAGGTCACCCATAGGTGCTGGGCAGGGGTCCCCTGTCCTTCCCCCCCCACCACCCTGACGGTCCCCTCCCTGCTGCCAGTGTGACCCCTATGTCCGCGTCTCGCTGGGGACGAAGACGCTGGGCCAGCGGGACCAGTACGTGCCCAACACCCTGGAGCCCGTTTTTGGCAGGTATGGCCAGGGTGGGTGGCCCGGTGGCACTGTCACCCCTGGGTGGAACTAGGCTGGGGGGGGGGGGGTCTGGCACTGAGACGAGGTGCCCAGGGGGGCTGGTGGGGCCCCGTTCCCCATGTCAGCATGTCCCCGTGCCACCAGGTCCCTATGCCACCAGGTCACCGTGCCACTGCATCCCCGTGCCACCAGGTCCCCTTTTCCTCACAACAGCAGGTCCCTGTGCCACCAGATGTCCCATTCCCAACATTTGCAGGTCCCCATCCCACTACATCCCCATTGCCCATGCCACCAGGTCCCCCCTTTCCCACAACAGCAGGTCCCTGTGCCACCAGATGTCCCATTCCCCGTGTCAAAGAGTCCTCATGCCACTAGATGTCCCATTCCCCATGCTGGAGGGTCCCCGTACCACCAGATGCCCCAATCCCTGTGCCACCAGATGCCGCGTTCCCCACGCAGGAGGGTCCCCATGCCACCAGATGCCCCAATCCCTGTGCCACCAGATGTCCCATTCCCCATGCTGGAGGGTCCTCATGCCACCAGATGTCCCATTCCCCATGCCAAAGGGTCCCTGTACCACCAGATGCCCCAATCCCTGTGCCACCAGATGCCCCATTCCCCATGCCGAAGGGTCCTCATGCCACCAGATGCCCTGTTCCCCATGCTGGAGGGTTCCCATGCCACCAGATGCCCCAATCCCTGTGCCACCAGATGCCCCGTTCCCCACGCAGGAGGGTCCCCATGCCACCAGATGCCCCAATCCCTGTGCCACCAGATGCCCCATTCCCCATGCTGGAGGGTCCCCATGCCACCAGATGCCCCAATCCCTGTGCCACCAGATGCCCCATTCCCCATGCCGAAGGGTCCTCATGCCACCAGATGCCCTGTTCCCCATGCTGGAGGGTCCCCATGCCACCAGATGCCCCAATCCCTGTGCCACCAGATGCCCCATTCATTCCCCATGCCGAAGGGTCCCCATGCCACCAGATGTCCCATTCCCCATGCTGGAGGGTCCCTGTACCACCAGATGCCCCAATCCCTGTGCCACCAGATGCCCTGTTCCCCATGCTGGAGGGTCCCCATGCCACCAGATGTCCCATTCCCCATGCTGAAGGGTCCTCATGCCACCAGATGTCCCATTCCCCATGCTGGAGGGTCCCCGTACCACCAGATGCCCCGTTCCCCATGCCGAAGGGTCCCCATGCCACCAGATGTCCCATTCCCCATGCCAAAGGGTCCCTGTGCCACCAGATGACATGTTCCCCATGCTGGAGGGTCCCCATGCCACCAGATGCCCCAATCCTTGTGCCACCAGATGCCCCATTCCCCATGCTGGAGGGTCCCCATGCCACCAAGTCCACGTGCCACCAAGTCCCCATGCCTATGGGTCCCCTCTCCCCATGCCAGGGGGTGCCAGCCCCCACGTTGGCATGTCCCCGGGCCTGATGGCACCCCCGCTGCCAGGCTGTTCGAGGTGACGGGCACCATCCCGCTGGAGAAGGACCTGCGGGTCTCGCTGCTGGACTACGACCTGCTGCCACCCGACCAGGAGATCGGCACCACCACCATCGACCTGGAGAACCGCCTGCTCTCCCGCTTCCGTGCCCACTGCGGGCTGCCCACCCGCTACCGCACGTGGGTGCCCCCGGGGCTGGGGGGCACTGGGCGGGGGGGCGGGGGGCACGATCCTGAGCCCAGGAGTGGGCACGGGGGTGGGCACTGGGTGATGGGGAGGGGACACGAGGTGGGGACGGGGCGATGGGGAGGGAGAGGGCACAGGGATGGGCGCAGGGTGACGGGGTGGGTACGTGGGGGTGGGCACGAGGGGATGGGGAGGGAGGGGCCGGGGCCGGGGATGGCACAAGGAGGTGGGGACAGGGTGGGCACAGGGGAATGGGGACAGGACGGGGACAGGAACGGGCACAGGGCGATGGGGAGGAAGAGGGCACAAGGGCAGGCAGAGGGGAACGGGGGTGGCGCAGGGCGATGGGCACAAGGTGGGGACAAGGAGGTGGGGAGAGGGCACAGGGGTGGCACGAGGAGATTGGGGACAGGGATGGGGACAAGCAGGTGGGGATGGGGTGGGCACGGGGCCATGGGGTGGCACCGGGACAGTCACAGGGTGGTAGACGAGGGTGGGCACAGGGACGGGGACACGGGGCTGGGGTGGGCACAGGGGTGGACGTAAAGAGATGGTTATGGGGGGGGCACAGCAAGGGGCACAGGGAGAGGGGAGGGGACAGCCAGGAGGGTGAGGCCGCGACCCCCCCCAGCCCACCCACTGTCCCCGCAGCACCGGCCCTGGGTGTTGGCGGGACCAGTTGCCCCCCAGCCGGGCGCTGGAGCATTTCGCCCGCGACCAGGGGCTGCCGGCACCCGAGTTCAGCGCCGAGGGCACCGCCGTCACCTTTGGGGACAACACCTTCCTCCTCAGCCACTTCGGTGGGTGGGGGTCTGAGGTGGGGGCGGGGGGACACGGTTCCTGGCCCGTGAGTGCGATGGCTCGGCCTTACAGAGAGCAGCCCCCCCACGTACCGGCACCCCGGGCCCCCCCGTGAGCGCCTGGCCCTGCACGTGCTCCACGCCTGCCACCTCGTCCCCGAGCACCTGGAGACCCGCACCCTCTACAACAGCACCCAGCCCGGGCTGGAGCAGGTGGGGACGGGGACAGGGAGGGGACACGGAGAGCCTGGGGTGACCGGGCTGTGGCCAGGGAGGGACTCCAGGGTGATGGGGACCTTGGGGTGTAAGAGGATGCCAGGGGGACAACAGGGACGTTGGGGTGACAGACGCTGGAGGTGGGTGGTGGGGAACCTCAGGGTGATGGGGACCTTGGGGTGTAAGAGGGTCCCAGGGGGACAACGGGGACCTCGGGGTGACAGGGACTGTGGGAGTGGGTGGTGGTGACCCCAGGGTATAAGAGGATGCCAGGGGGGCAACGGTGACATTGGGGTGACAGAGCCTGGAGGTGTGTGGTGGGGACCCCAGGGACCTTGGGGTGACAGAGACCTGGAGGTGGGTGGTGGTGACCCCAGGGTATAAGAGGATGCCAGGGGGGCAACGGTGACATTGGGGTGACAGAGCCTGGAGGTGTGTGGTGGGGACCCCAGGGACCTTGGGGTAACAGGGACCTGGAGGTGGGTCGTGGTGACCCCAGGGTATAAGATGATGCCAGGGGGACAACGGGGACGTGGGGGTGACAGACGCTGGAGGTGGGTGGTGGGGAACCTCAGGGTGATGGGGACCTTGGGGTGTAAGAGGGTCCCAGGGGGACAACGGGGACCTCGGGGTGACAGGGACTGTGGGAGTGGGTGGTGGTGACCCCAGGGTATAAGAGGATGCCAGGGGGGCAACGGTGACATTGGGGTGACAGGGACCCTGGGGGTGGGTGGTAGGGACGCCAGGGTATAAGAGGATGCCAGGGGGACAACAGGGACATTGGGGTGACAGAGCCTGGAGGTGGGTGGTGGGGTCCCCCGGGTGTAAGAGGATGCCAGGGGACAATGGGGACATTGAGGTGATGGACCCTGGAGATGGATGATGGAGACTTTGGGGTATAAGGGGATGCCAGTGGGACCTTGGGGTGACAGGGACCCCAGGGGTGGGTGACAGGGACCCCAGGGGTGGGTGACAGGGGACAGGGGCTCAACAGGGACCCCGGGGTGACGGGGACAGTGAGATGGTGAGGACACAGCCAGGGAGGGACCCTGGGGCACGAAGGGGTGCTGGGGCTTGCTTTGGGGACACCGGGGTGACAGGGAGGCATGCTGGGGGGGGTGATGGGGACCCTCGGGCAGGGGGGGACACCAAGAGGATGACGGGGACCCCAGGGCAGGGAGGGGACCCCGGGGTGACAAGGACCCTGGGGAAGGGACGGATAGCAGAGACCCCGCAGTGACGGGGACCCCAGGACAGGGTGGGACGCTGAGGGGGGGGGGGGGGGATGATGGGGACACCCTGGGATGGGGTGGGGTGGGGGGGACGCGGGTCCCAGCTTCTCCCCCACCCCGTGCCGCGCAGGGCAAGGTGCAGATGTGGGTGGACATCTTCCCCGCCAGCCTGGGGCCCCCCGGCCCCCCCGTCAACATCACCCCCCGCCAGCCCCAGAGGTGAGAGCCCGGCCGGAGCCCAGGGGGTGGGACAGGGACATCCTGGGGGAGAAGGTGACACGGTCCTTGTCTCCCCCCGCCGCCCACCCCGGCAAGGTACGAGCTGCGCTGCGTGGTCTGGAACACGCGGGACGTGGACCCGGGGGACACCAACCTGCTGGGGCAGCAGATGAGCGACATCTACGTCACCGGGTGAGGCCACCACCATGTCCCCATATCCGTCCCCCCCCGCCAGGGGAGGTGATGGCAGGGCTGGGGACAAGGGTGACGGCAGCGTCCCCTCCCTCCGGTGGCACGGCAGGTGGCTGGACGGGCTGGAGGAGCAGCGGCAGAGGACGGACGTACATTACCGCTTGCTGCAGGGGGACGGGGCCTTCAACTGGCGCTTTGTCTTCTCCTTCGAGTACCTGGCGGCCGAGCAGCTCTGCGTCCTGCCCCGGAAGGCGAGGGGCACCCCGGGGTGGGGTGGGGGGGGGGGGACACCGCGGAGGAACGAGCATGACACCCCCCTGTCCCCCTCCCCGCCCCGGCAGGAGCATTTCTGGAGCCTGGATGAGACGGTGCTGAAGGTGCCCCCCAAGCTCATCCTCCAAGTGTGGGACAACGACAAGTTTTCGGCCGATGATTTTCTGGGTGAGACCCCCGTTTCCCCGCCCCGTGTCCCCCCCCCCCAGCGGGGGGGGGGGGAACGACACACACGACACACCCCCGCAGGTGACAGGGACCACCCAAAAGCAACGGTGAGCCCCCATGGCTTGACTTTTTCCCCCCAGGTGTCCTGGAGCTGGAGCTCACCAAGCTGCCGCAGCCAGCCCAGCGCCCCCAGGCCTGCACCCCGACGCCGCAGGGGACCCCCCGAAAGCCCTGGCCATGGCGGGGGGCACAGGTCCCCTCCCGCCTCTCCCTTTTCCGGCAGAGATGGGTGAGGGGGTGGTGGCCCTGCACGGTGCAGGAGGGGGACAAGCGGCGGCTCTCGGTAAGTCGGGGGGTAGAGGGATGGTGGGGGACAGCGATGACGGGGTGGGGGGGACATGTCCTGCACCCCATTGCCCCCCTCTTGGTAAGTCGGCGCATAGGGGGATGGTGGGGGACGGCGATGACAGGGTGGGGGGGACATGTCCTGCACCCCATCACCCCCCTCCCTGTAAGTCGGGGCATAGGGGGACGGTGGGGGATGGCAATGACAGGGTGGGGGGGACATGTCCTGTACCCCATCGCCCCCCTCCCAGTAAGTCAGGGCGTAGCAGGGTGGTGGGGGATGGCGATGACAGGGTGGGGGGGACATGTCCTGCACCCCATTGCCCCCTCTCCCGGTAAATCGGGGGGTAGGGGGAGAGTGGGGGGACAGGTCCTGCACCCCATCGCCCCCCTCCCAGGGTAAACTGGAGCTGAGCTTGGAGCTGCTGACGGCAAAGGAGGCGGAAGAGCGGCCGGCAGGGAAAGGCCGGGGGGATCCCAACACGTACCCGACGCTCCCGGCGCCTGTGTGAGTCCCTGGGGAAGAGCGGCTCGTCCCCCACCCCGGCCTCGGGGAAGCTGGGGGGGGACGACAATGGGACACAGCGGGTGACTGAGCTGGGTGTCACCCGCAGGCGGCCGGAATGGTCCTTCCTGTGGCTGCAGGCGCCGCTGCGCGTCCTGCGCCACGGCCTATGGCGGCACCACCGCTGCCGCCTCAGCCTGGGGCTGGCCCTGCTGCTGCTCCTCGCCCTGCTCTTCACCTTCGTCTACGCCGCCCCGGTGAGCGCGGGGGGGCACGGCTGAGCCCCGATTTTCCCCTACCACCGGCTGCGAATCCCCCCCCCCCCGTCAAAAGCTCCCCCTCTCTCCTCGCAGGGTTATTTGGCCATGAAGCTGGTGAACCCGCTCGAGGGCTTGCGCCGTGCCAGGGGCGAGCATCCTGCCGGCAGCGGGGGCCAGCCCTGAGGTGCCAACCCCAGGGATGCCACCCATCCGCCTCGCCTCCGTAATAAAGCCATGCGCCGTGACAGCCAAAGCATCGTCCTCGACTCCCCGGGCTGGCAGGGGACTGACGAAGAAGCCGCTGGGTTTCGGGGAGCCCCGCAGCGCCGGGGGGCAGCCCCCCGACTCGTTACGGCGTGGGTTTGGGGAGGAAAGGCTGCATCCAGGGGACTGGGGGCGGGTGACAAAAGGCACAGCGGCCGTGTCACACACACACACACCGATGTTTATTCCGAGACACCAGTTACAGCTCCAGGGAGAGGCGCGCACCTTTCGCTCCTGGTTTTCAGGCAAAGAGGCAAAAGGCCAGAGGGAAAAAAAACAAAAAAAAAAACCAAAAAAAACCCAAAAAAACCCCCCCACAAAACCCTCTCCTTTCACACCACAACCACCATCGGGCACTTCGGGAAAGAAAAAAAAAAAAAAAAAAAAGCTCCCACCTACCCCGGTGACAGCATCCTGCCGAAAAACCCGCCGGCCACGTGTGTCCCTCCCGTCCCCTGGGTACCGCCGGGACAACCCCCCCCACCACCCCCCCCGCCTCCATGGGGGTCCGTCCTGGGTGCGAGCGTTCCGGAAAGCAGCGGGACAAGGACACAGCTCCCCGGGACACCGGCGAGGAGGGTGCTGCCAATGCCGGGGGCTGGCGGGGTGGCAAAATTTGCCATTTTGATGTCCCCAGAGCCACTAAAACGGCCCCGGGATAAACTGACCTCGTATCTCCCTCTCCTGGGTCCCGCCGGGGACCCTGCGCCCCCCGTGCCACCACCTCACGGGGTCCCCGGCCGGGGGAGGGGGCGGGGGGGGAAGGCGGCTGTGACGACGGGCAAGAGAAACACGGAGAAATCGTTGACCAAAAGCAGTCACTGAGGTAGGAAGAAACTACGACTCCCTGAAAGGCAGCGAGAGCTCCGGCTCCGAGAGGTTGGGGAAGGGCCCCCGCGAGGCTCAGCTCCCTCCTCCTCCTCCTCGGAGGGGCCCCGGGGATGCAGCGAGCACCGAGGCGGGGAGGGTGGGGGGCGCAAAAAAAAAAAAAAAACACAAAAAAAACCTGCCAGAAGCCACGACACGACACGCAAAAACGGCACGGGTGCGGGACGGGAGGCGCGTGGAGGCGGCAGCGTGCTCGGCGTCAACCCTACGGAGCGGGGAGAGGGGCCGAGCCCCCAGACGCAGCAGCAAATTGTTCTTAAAAAAAAAAAATAAAAATAAAAAATAAAAAAAATAGGGAAGCCAGCGCTACACCCCGCAGCGAGGAGGGGGCTTTGTCCCCAAAAGGGGGAACGGTTGGTCCCCAAGGGGGGGAGCCCAGCAGCCAGGCAGGTTCCCAGCTCGACCTGCCTCACCACCGGGGAAAAACCGTGAGCATCCCCTGCCCCAAAAGAAAAAAAAACAAAACACCAAACCTCGGCGTCCTGCGGGACAGAGACGGGTCGCACGGAGCGGGGGGAATCCAAAGTACGAAGAAAAGCAGCCCGGTCTCCAAAGACAGGTAGATGGGAAAGCAGCCGGAGCGGGATGAACAGCTTGGAAAATCCCTCCTGGATACGAAACGGCTTGAGCCGAAAGGTTTGCGAGGGTTACGGTAACGCCGCAAAGGGTTATCGTAAGGGTGCGGAGAGGAAAGCAGGCGCTCGCTAGCATCCCTCTCAGACGGATTTCACAGCCGAGGTGGCGTCTTCTGTCGGCGTCGGGGCTCCCAGTACGGCAGCGAGACGGCTCAGCATCGCCAGCGCCCCCGCGGCACAGCCCCGTCCTCCTGAACAACTCGCAAAGCGAAGCTCCTTCGGTCCGTCCCCGCGGCGCTCGGCTCCCAGTCCATCGGACGCCACGCTGGGGATCCCCCCCCCCCCCAAACACTCCCCCGGCAGCAGCGTGAGAGTTCTGGAGCCCAGTAAGAAGCTGCAGCCGTTCCCGCTGGGGATTTCAGGGGGGACACGAGGGTCCCTGCCGTGAGGGTCGGTCCATCACGCTCTGGCCAGTCTAGGATGGGTGGGAGTCGGGACGTGGCTAGCAAGGACTAGCAATGGGCCATCCCCGGCTGGGGGGGGGTGAGGGGGGGTGCGGTTCTCAAGTCAATAGAAGTGTTTCCGGCTCTGCTCCTGCCACTTGTTGTAGACGATGACTCCGATGACGATGGCGAAAACGATGGCAACGAGGGAGAAGAAAACGATTAAGAAGAGAGCCAGGCCACTCATGGGCTCCAGCGGTGCCTCCACTGCGTGGTAGAGAAAGAAAAACCAACCTGTGAGCACCCAGAGTGCCCAGCACCCCAAAAACCCAGCTGAGATCTGCCTGCACGAGGTGGGTTTAGCCACCCCACAGGCCACACCGGTAACCCCCCCACGCACACCCTGCCAGGCTCACACCACCCCCAGGGTCGGGCTCCCCAAAGCTTTGGGGCTCAGCTCATCGGAAGGGCCGGAGCCACGAGACCTCAGGACGCACGAGGGGCTCGTGGACACGACAGCGGCGGGATTTCTGGAGGAGAGGTGGCACCGTTGAGGTTCCAACCTCCGTGAGCTTCCAGTGGACCAGCACACCCCGTTTTGGTCACGGTATGACCCAAGTGGAAGGGACACGCTTAGCTGAGTGGGCTGGGATCCTCCAGGAGGGCAGCACTTCTCCGAGGCAGAGCGCTGCTGCCCGCTACACCCACGCCAAACGGGCCGCGACACCAGTCGTGCCGCGCAGTGGATGAGAACAACCGTCGGGGCGAAGAATGGGGCACAGACCTCCCGATTCCAGCTGGAGCTCGGCTAGTTTGGCGGTGAGACAACGTGCTATCTGCTCCGCAAGCACCACAGCTCCGTACCCCTGCGGGTCCCTCCCAATTCCGTGCTGGTCCCGCCTTCCCCCGGCATGAGGCCGGTGGCTCCTACTCACTTCCCGGCAGCTTCAGGTTGTCCACGACCGGCAGATACACCTCTCGGTCCCGCTTCTCCTCCTCCGGCGTCCGCTCCACCGTCAACTGGTAAAGCTTCAGCGAAATGATGTCGTGGTTGTCTGGAAGCAGAGCGGAAACGTGTCCCAAGGCGTCACCGAGAAATACGGCTCCGGCCAGGGGACTCGAGTGCCACGGGGATGCTGTCGCTGGGGGCAAAGGCGCTGGCTTCTCCCTTCCCATGGCGGGGGGGAAACTCACCTCCGCAGGGCAGGATCTACGCCGGGCCGAGAGCTGCGCCCAGCGCAGGGCCCTCTGCCAACAGGAACCTTTTAAGCTACTTAAACTGAAGAAAAAAAAAACAACAAAAAAACCCCAAAAAAAACCAAAACAAACCAACAAACAGCCCCAGAGCGGGAGATCATCTGACTCGAAACCGCTCGGCCACCCGAAGGGAATGCGTTGGCATCGGCCTCACGTGGCCCTACTTCCTTTGCTTGTGATGGAGGGGTTATTAGCGGGAGAAGGCGAGTGCTCCGGACCAGCCTGCCAGCTCCCCGGGCACAGATCGGAGAGAGCAAAGGAACTTTTGTTGGAACCAACAATGGGCCCAGACACCGGCCATCAATGAGCTTTTGTCGAGGCCGAACTCAAATCGGGCTTAAAACCTGCCCGAAAGAGGCCCAGCGGGGTAACGCCAGGCCTGACGGCACCTCAGGCAGCGCCGGGAGGGAAGGATTATTCCGAGGAAGGCGGAGAGCTTTAACTTTAGCTCTTTTTTTGCAAAACCCGATGGACGTCGGCCCACCTTGCGCCACCGCCGTTTCTGAGCACACCTGGCTGACCCCTCCCTCAATAATGGGCGGGCAAGAACCGGCGGGCTACGAAAGCCAAAGCGAAATAGCCCCAGAGACAGAGACGAGGAGCGAGCATCCTCCTGGCTTGCCTGTAACACCTCACGTCCAGAGCAGCTCTCGCCGGCACTGCCCTCGGGGCTAACCCAGCCACCCCAGGTGGCAGCAGGAGAGCAGAGATGTGGTTTTTTTTTTTTTTTTCCCAATGCTCATCGTGTTTTTACTCCTCCCAAGGCACAGGTTTTGGAGACAGAGCCTCCGGCCAAGCCAGTATGGCCACTTTGCCGCTGTGTCATTAAGACAGGCTGGTTGAGGTCGGGCTGCGGCCACGCTGGGAGCTTTAAGGAAAGTGGGGCGCGCCGCCTAAACAAAGCGCTCGGGGAAAACAACGTGCCCAGACAGGGCTTTGGGCTCCTCGGGAGTTGCTGCAAGACAAAAAAAAAAAAAAAACCAGGCTCCCAGCTCGCCGCTAAAGGCTGCTTAAAGCACGGAAAGGTCCTCAGGCACTTCTGTAAGCCCCACCGGCTACCGAGCTGCGCCTCCAGACGCCCAAAGCTGCGCAGGAGCTGCCAGAGCTGCGTGGAAAACAAGACCCCGGGGCAGTACCTGACAGGTCACCGGTGACAGAAGAGGTCCCAAAGTAATACCCGCGAGGCAAGCGCACGCCCGGCACGTCGATGCAGTCTCTCCACTCGTGCTTACCGTCGATGTCGATCAACACCTGAGAAAGAAGAGGCACCCTTAGCCCCTCCGCGGCGCGGCCGGCCGCTCCGCTCCCGACAGGCGGGACTCACCGTCAGTCTCCTCTTCACGTAGCGGATCACCAGGAAGGTGTCGTGGTTGAGGTTGCGCACCATGGCCGTGCAGCCCCCCAGCTCCGTCGGTCTCCCGTCCCGGTCGTGGTCGTAGGTGAGGGAGCCGTTGTTCACCATGGCCGAGATGTAAGGGAAGACGCGCTGCGAAGGGGAAACAAGGCTGGGGGTGAGGTTCCTGCTCTCGCCCCGCTGGCCACGGCTCCGGGGTCGAGAGCCGCGACAGCCCTACGGACCCCGAACTCCTTCAACCTTCCAAGAATCCGTCTCAACAAGCTAACGGCACGATCCCACTTCATCCCCCAGCTTTGCTCGGGGCTCCTGGACATCCGGGATGGAGGACAGCCGGTTTCCATGCAGTCTCCCGGCTCACACACAGGGATTTCTGGGCTCACGCGGGGATTTGCGGAGCTCGGGAGAGGGAATTCCTCGACCATAAGCCAAGGTGAAACCCGACAGCGTGGGAACGGGTAGGTGAGCAAGAGCAAGTACCTGATTTCCCGGGCTGTACCTCCTCTTCTGAGCCTGCCAGTCCAGGGTTATCGCAAAGCGAGAAAGAGCACAGAAGCAAGACAGTCACGGACCAGAGTTAGTATTAACCTGCAACCTGGAAACTTCCTCCCTGGAGAGCTCAGCGCGTTATCGGCTTAGCGGAGACTAAAGCAGAGAGGGTTTTAGGCGTTAGGTGCCGAATCCCGGAACGCGCGGCTAGGAAACGGCGCTGGTGGGCGAAAGCCACATCAAGCGTTGCCACCTCCTTGGCGTTTCCTCCTCCTCCTCGGGGCGCAGGAGCTCACTCGCGCTAAAGCCAGCGCCCCAACGGGGGGGACACATCGGCCACAACCGCTCCTCAGGGACCTAACAACTAACCTGTCCCTCTTCCCTCCGGAATAAAACCTTTCTTTTTCGTCCTTTTAAAGGCGAGAAAAAAAAAAACAAACAAAACCAAAAAAAACCCCAAAACAACTGTGAACCCACATTACAGCAACTGGCCGACCAGCATTTCTCCATCTTTTCCCTTCCTCAGAGCTCGACCGGAGGAGAGCAGCCCTCTCCGGGAAACCGGACAGCCGCGTTCCGCTGATTCTTTCTTTTAAATAAAACCTGTCATGCGGGTCCTTTTACCCCATGAAAAGCAGAGCCGCCACCCCGCAGATCAACAGGATCCATCCAACGCCACGCTAATTCCCCGAGCGCTGCCGGTAACGCGGCGCCAGGCAGCTCCTAAAGTTTTTTTTTTTTAGGAGCACAAAGTCCACCCCTGCGCCGGAGCCGGCTGCTTTGGATGTTTAAACCAAAAAAAAAAGCTGGTAGTTACTCAACGTTTGCTCGGCAGCTCCTAGGTCAGGGCACATCCCAACTGCGCCCTTTTGGCTCTCTCCCTGGGCTGAAGGGGCTCCTGCGGGGTTGACGCCAAGGTCTCGGGGTAAAACAGCGCCTATTTTTTAGGATAAACTAGAAGTAAGGAAAGGTCCGGCTTTGGTTTCGGAGTGATGAAACCCATCCCGGCGTTAAGGGTGGGAAGGACCCGGTTTTAAGTGCCTCTGCGCTCCCTTCTCCACCGGAACGGACGCCAACAAACCCCAAACAAACAACGGCCACATCAGGAACACAAAGACGTTTAGTCACGTTGCATCCCTGAGAGCAGGGAAAGCCTCCCGCCAGGAAACAGCCCCGGCGCGCACCCAGGCCTGGGCTGGCAGCTCGGGTACCGCTCTACTCGAGGTCTACAAAGACCACAGGAGCTCGCAAACGCAGAGATGGTGTCATCGGCTAGTTTTCTCCTGCCCCTGGAAGGCTTTTCTCTGGGTAAAGCTGACCACACAACCACCCCGCGGCTTTTTCTGAAGAGTCAGTGCCTCCCTAGGGAGGAAAAACCAACTCCGCGGAGCACGGCGGGGAACGGCAGCGGAGAAACGTCTGGTCTCCGATTTAAGAGCTCAAAGAAGATCGCACCGCGCCAAGGAAGCGTTCGCGGCGACGCAAGCCGTAACCTCGGCGCTGCCCGTGCCACGCTCAGCAGGCAGCCGGCGAGGAGCACGGTCCCGTTTATCCTCTCTAGCTCACCTCCTGCTGCTTCTCCTCGTTTGGGTAGGTGTCCACGAACACTCCCAAGCCCAGGAAGTTATCCTTGCTTCCGAAGACAGGTCCTAGAAGGAAGAAGAGGCTATGGATAAGGATGGCAAGGCCAGGCAAGCGTTGCGAAGGGTTTGTTACCCATCCCTTCACGTTCTTCACTGTTATCAGACAACGAGGCAGCCTTGACCAGTTAATTGAGCACGCAGACCCTCCAGGCAGGGGAGTCAGATTAAATCCCCCACCCTTTGCTGGTCAAGGATCGAGCTTCCTCCGCAGTCTGGGGTTTTTTTTTTTTTTTTTTTTTTTTTTTTTTTTTTTTTTTTAAGGAGCCAACCCCCAGCACGGGAGGCCCCATGCGTCCCGTGACACGGCCCATCTCAAGATCAGGGCAAAACAATCCCAAATCCACCTATCGCCGAGCTGACTCCAGCCTCCTAGGGCCCCCCCCTGCCGTAAACCCCCCCCCCCCCGCCCCAGCCCAGGGTGCCGAGGCTCAGAGGCGGCCTCATGCACGGGCGTTACTCCCTCTGCGCCTGCCAGGGCGAAAGAAAAACAGCCCTAAGGCCCCAAAACACTGCGATTCCCCACGGAGATTTCCCCAAGCCAGCCTACAGACCAGGGAGAAAGCGTCCCCGAGAAGGTGGCACGTGCCACCCGACACCGTCCCCTCGAAGCATGCCCCCCCCGCCCCCCCCAAGCAGCTACTGCCGACGCTTTACCCGGCTGCATGCGATCCTTGGTGTACCAGATGGCAAAACCGTCTCCGTTCAGGTTTTTCTTGCCTTGGCCGTGGATTTTAAAATGCACCTGCATCTCCCAGTCTCGCAGGTAACACGGCTGCAGGAAAATAAAAAAAAGATAAATAAATATAAGAGCGAGGATGTGAAACGTGGATGTCCCTCATGCCAGCACCCTCCGCTGCACCGTCCCCTGCCATCACCAGCAGCTCCACGTGCCACCAAACCGGAGAGCACACCGCCGCTCCCCGTTTCCCCTACCAACGGACCGCGCTGACCTATATTTTGGATGCGAGCAAGAATAATTAATCCCAAGGGACACCGTGAAGCCGAGGGAATTGGTCGTTACCCAGCGCTATAAAAAGCCAAAGAACCAATTCTGATCTCGCACTATTCTCAGACAACAGCAACTCCGGCAAAAATCAATAACTCACACCTGGGAAAAAGAGAGCAGAAGGAGCCCGAGGAGCAGCTCCAGCTTCTTAATTGCTCATGAGCCAATTATTTCTTGAGCTACCAACAAATTCCCTGCGCGAACAGGCACAGAATGCGACAAGCTCACGACAGATTCGCCCAGGCGACGTGAAGCCGGCCGTTGGCCCAAGTGAAAAACCGAATCTCCCTCAATATTTTATAACAATAGAAGTCGAGCGCGATGGATCGCTTCTGGTCTCGTAGAGCATTTCCCAAACCGCTACGGAGAGGGCTGGATTCCGGGGCGCAAAAAATCCCACCGATTTCAACCCCAAATTGAAATTAAACAGGAATTATCGAGGTATTCAAGGCAGCTTTGCCGTCTGCCAGGCGAAAGGCTCGCGAGGGGCAGCAAAACGCCTTAACAGAGCGCAGCGCTGGCGCGCACGCACCACGTGGAGCTGCCGCTTTACCGGCCCCGCTCTGAGACGTGGGCGCAGCAAAGGGGGCTGCGGGTGCGCTCCGGTCACGGTGGTCCCATGAGAGACCCCAAACTGGTCAGCACAGACACCCCAAATCCACACGGGGCTGGAGGAGGGGACAGACGGGACTCAGCCCTTGCAGGAATCGCCACGCCAAAGGCTGGACGTTGAAGTGCCGCTGGTACCCCCAGTTCCAACCCCCCATGGACCTCCCCAGCCCGCTCCCCACCACCCCATGGCCCCCACAGCCCACCCCAATTCCCCCCACCGTCACCTTGGCCCAGACTCTCGAACCTCCCCAGCCCCAACACCTCCTGCGCCCCCCAAAACCCCCAAACCACCACCCCCCACCAGTAAACCCCCTATAGCTGCCGGCCTGGACCCCAACGCTCCCTCATTTGGCCCAGACCTGCCCAGCACCCCCCAGCCAAGACTCCCCCCCCCGTCCTACCCGCACCTCAAATCTCTCACTCAGGACCCCCCACTAACCCTGGCTCAGTCTCCAAACCCCCACCCCCAGTAAAATCCCCCCCATACCTGCTGCCCTTGGACCCCCACGTTCCCTCATTTGGCCCAAACTTGCCCAGCCCCCTCAACCAAGACACACACACCCCCCACCCACCTCAAACCCCCTTCCCCAGCCCCCCTCCCCACCAGCCCCCCCCCCCCCCCAAGCCCTACCCACACCCCCCCTGTCATTCAGGGCCCCCCACCACCCCCAGCTCAGTCTCCAAACCCCCCACAAGTACCCACCTCCCCCCCCCAAGTAAACCCCTCACGCCTGCTGCCCGGGACCCCCACGCTCCCTCATTTGGCCCAGACCTGTCCCTGTCATCGTTGTCCCCCCCCCCAACTCAAACCTCTTTCCCCAGCCCCCCTCCCCATCAGTCACCCCCCCAGCCCTACCCACACCCCCACCTCCCTCAGGGCCCGCCCCCCCCACCCCTGGCTCCGTCTCCAAATCCCCTCCCCAGCCCCCAATTCCCCCCCACTCACCCCAAAACCCACTCCCTCCCCCCGCAACCTGTCTTCAATCCGCTCCTGCCGCCCCCCCCCCCCACTATCCCACCCCCACGGGAGGGCACCCTCCGGTCCCTCAGTGCCCCCCCATCCCATCCCGGTTCACCACCACTCCCCCCCCCCCCCCCGCCCCGGTGCAGGCCTCCCCGCCCCCGGGGACTCACCACTCGGTTCCAGACGGCTCCCTGCTTGCTCTGCACGTCGGGGGTGAGGCGGATGTACTGGGTCATGACCATGGCGTTGCCCAGCAGGTCCCACAGCCCCGAGCTGGCCGAGCCCACACCTGCGGCCCACACGCACCGTCGGTACCGGGAGCCGGTACCGGACATCGTCCGCCGTCCCCCCCTGCCCCACACTCACCCTGGTACGGCTTGGAGAGCGAATGCTCCCGCTTGAGGTGCTCCTCCGTCTGCTCGGCCCGCGGCCCGCCCAGCCCCAGCGCCACGGCCAGCAGCGTCAGCCCGGCCCGCCACCGGCCCGCCGCCGCCGCCATCTTCCCTGCACCGCCCCGCCCCGCCCCGCCCGCCCATTGGCCGCCCCTCCGTCCCGTTCCGCCCGCCGGTTGGCCGTGCCGCCTGTCTGTCAACGGGGAGGCGGGGCGCGCGCGGGCACGATGTAGTTCCGGCAGATTTAAAGGGTCCGCGCATGGATCTGGCGCGCACTTGCTCCGCTGTCGTCCCCCCGGTCCTAGTGCCACCCCGCCGGTCCTAGCGCCACCGCCGGTTCTAGGGTCGTCGTCTTCCCCCACAGGTCCTAGTGCCACCCCCAGTCCTAGTGTGTCCCCCAGCCCCAGTGCCCCCCCCGGTCCTAGTGCCCCCCCCCCCCCCGGGTCCTAGTGTCGTCGTCTTGCTCCCCAGGTCCTAGTGTGTCCCCCAGCCCCAGTGCCCCCCCCGGGTC
This sequence comes from Rissa tridactyla, assembly GCF_028500815.1. Taxonomy (NCBI): domain Eukaryota; kingdom Metazoa; phylum Chordata; class Aves; order Charadriiformes; family Laridae; genus Rissa; species Rissa tridactyla. The sequence continues at coordinate 3,360,264 of NC_071485.1, forward strand.
CTAGTGCCCCCCCGTCCTAATGTCGTCGTCCTCCCCCTCCCCGGTCCTAGTGCCCCCCCTCCCCAGGAGCCTAGTGCCCCGCCCCGGTCCTATCGTCGTCGTTTCCTCCCCCCCTAGGTCCTAGTGCCCCCCCCGGCCCTAGTGCCCCCCCGGTCCTAGTGTGTCCCCCAGCCCTAGTGCCCCCCCCAGGTCCTAGTGTCCTTTGCCCCCAGGTCTTAGTGCCCCCCCTCCAATAGGTCCTAGTGTGTCCGCCAGGTCCTCGTGCCTCCCCCAGGTCCTAGTGAGCGTCCCCTCCCCAGGTCCTCGTGCCCCACCAAGCCCTAGTAGTGAGTGGCCCCTCCCCAGGCCCTAGTGACCCCAGGTCCTAGTGCCCCCCTTCCACGGTTTTAGTGTACCCCCCCCAGTGTGTCCCCGTCTCCCCCTCAAGGCGCGTATGCCCCTGGCCCCCCACGCATCCTCCTTCCGCGGGGGGCACCGAACCGACACCCCCACTCCCGTTACACCCCCTCACCCCTCTCCGCGTCTCCCCCACCCCCCTTCGCAGCCCCCCCCCTATCTGCGGTCCCCACCCTTCCATTGCCCCGACGCCATGGCCCCCTTAAGGCGCGCCGGCGGGACGGGACGGGGCCGGGGGGGGGGGGGGTGACGTCGTGTGTGTGTGTGTGTGTCCCCTCCCGTCCCGCCCTCCCCGAGGGCGTGGCGCGGCGCGTGACGCTGCCGCGAGCGCGGCGGCCCCGCGAGACACCAACATGGCGCCGGGCGGCGGGCGGCGGCGGCGCGGCTGGGCCGGGGGGGGCGGCGGCGGCGGCGCCCCCTCCTCCTCCTCCTCCTCCTCCTCCTCCTCCTCTTCCTCGTCGTTGTCGCTGTCGCTGTCGTCTCCCCCCCCCGCTGCTGCCGCCGCTGCTGCTGCTGCTGGCGCTGCCCGGCGGCGGTGCGGCGGTGCCGGCGGGGGACAGCATGATCCTGGGGATGCGGCTGGAGGAGAGCACGAAGCCGGCGGCGGGGGCTCCGGCCCGCGGGCCCATCCAGGTGACGGAGGGCAGCGAGGTGCTGCTGCGCCTCTACGGCTTGGGGCTGGGCCCCGGCACCAGCGAGCGGGTGGCCTTCGCCGAGTTGCGGCCGGCTACCTCCAACAACGCTTCGGTGGCCAACGGCACCTGCCCCGAGCGCTCGCAGGACCTGCTGGTCCAACCCGGCTTGGCCGAGGCCCGCGACACCTCGGCCCTGCTGAGGGTCCGAGTCCAACCCCTGCGCAAAGACGAACAGGCCAAAACCTACGTCCTCTGCACCCAACGCCAGCCCGGCCAGCCCTGGGTGCCCCACCAAGGCGCCGACGGGCAGATCGTGGTGTTGGAGGAGAAGAAGTCGCTGCTGCCCCTCTGGCTGCAGGTGATCCTCATCGCCGGGCTGCTGGTGCTGTCGGGGATGTTCAGCGGGCTCAACCTGGGCCTGATGGCGCTGGATCCCATGGAGCTGCGCATCGTCCAGAACTGCGGCACCGAGAAGGAGAAACGTTACGCCCGGAAGATCGAGCCCATCCGACGGAAAGGCAACTACCTGCTCTGCTCCCTCCTGCTGGGGAACGTGCTGGTGAACACCACCCTCACCATCCTCCTCGATGACCTCATCGGCTCCGGCATCGGCGCCGTCGTGGCTTCCACCATTGGCATCGTCATCTTCGGGGAGATCGTGCCCCAGGCTCTCTGCTCCCGCCACGGCCTGGCCGTGGGCGCCAACACCATCGTGGTCACCAAGTTCTTCATGCTGGTGACGTTCCCCCTCTCCTACCCCATCAGCAAGCTCCTGGACTGCATCCTGGGCCAGGAGATCGGCACCGTCTACAACCGGGAGAAGCTGGTGGAGATGCTGAAGGTGACGGAACCCTACAACGACCTGGTGAGGGAAGAGCTCAACATGATCCAGGGGGCCCTGGAGCTGCGCACCAAGACGGTGGAGGACGTGATGACCCCGCTGCAGAACTGCTTCATGATCAACAGTGACGCCATCCTGGACTTCAACACCATGTCGGAGATCATGGAGAGCGGCTACACCCGCATCCCCGTCTACGAGGACGAGCGTTCCAACATCATGGACATCCTCTACGTCAAGGACCTGGCTTTCGTCGACCCCGACGACTGCACCCCCCTCAAAACCATCACCAAATTCTACAACCACCCCGTCCACGTCGTCTTCCACGACACCAAGCTGGACGCCATGCTGGAGGAGTTCAAAAAGGGTGAGAGGGTCCGGGGGGTGGCTGCTTTCTTCCCCTCGGAGGAGGAGTTTTGCCTTCCGGGGCTGGAATTGCCCGTGCTGGGGCTGCCTGGGGTCCCCGCGGTTCGGGTGGTGGCGATCCGGAGGGCACGGGGGCGCCTGCGGTGCCGGACACGGAACCGGGAGCAGCTGCTCGGTGCCCGCAACCACTCGGGCTTCCGGGGTTTGGTGCGTAACGGCGCTGCGCCGGAGAGGGAAACCCTCTGCTTTACCGCTGACGGAGCGCCCAGCCTCGGGAAACACTTTGGGAGTGTTTACTTGCTCCTTCTTTTTAATTATCGGCCGCGGAGGCCCTTGAAGAGCTGCTGGAAAATTGCTCCGGCTCCCTGGTTTGGGCACGGCTCCTTCCTCCGGGCCTTTCCCTGCCCGCGGGGGTGCCGGCCCCCATCCCCGCTCCGCTCCCCGAAACCGAGAGCTGGGAGGAGGAGCGGGATCCGGGCTGGCCGGAGGCTGATCGGGGAAAGCCGTCTTAGCTCCGAGGCAGGATTTTCCCACTCAGGGCTTTGCCAACGCGGGCAGGGGCCCCTCCTGTACATCCCACCCCCAGGCCCAGCTTCCCGCAGCTCCCGCCGGCTCAGGACCAGGCTGGGATGAAACGAAGAGCCCGGCTGTGCCGGGTGATGCCAGGCCAACCCTCCGCTGTGCGTCACCCCGCGCTCTCCTCTGGCTCCCCTTCCACCCGGCTGGGGCCGAGATTCGGGCACATCACGAGAGTCGGGAGCTTTTGCTGCCGTTTCGGGGAGCTGGGGGGGGGTGGGGGGGGGGGGGTTTCCAAGATTTAGGGGGTTTAATAATTCCTCCCGCGGCGAGAGCTCGGCGGGAGGGTTTGGGAGCTGGTAGGTCCGAGCCTGGCCGATTTCCGAGGGTAGGGAGGAGGCAACAGCTCTGCTCCCGCTTCCCTTTGCGACGGGGCTTCCCTGGCACCCAAAAATACCGGCGGGGGAGCAACGCCCCTGGGTCGCGGCTCGCGGTTGTGACAATGACGACAGGATCTCTCGCGGCCTCGGAGCTGGCCTGCTTAGTGAAAACCCTCCTCGGCAAATGTTTTGCCACCGGTTCATCTCACGCCGGTTTGAGACCCCGCCGTAGGAGCGCGCCCAGCCGTCCCGCTCGCCCCCCTTTCCGAAAAGCGACGGCGCAGAAGCGGAGCCCTGTTGCTGCCGGAACTAGAGTTATCCCGGTTGCTGGCACCGGCTTTTCCTCCCGACGAATCCTTCTTAAAGGATTTATGGCGCGCTCGTTCCGGTTACAAAGCCGCCCATGTCCCGTATTGGTTTGGGGTTTTTTGTTTTTTTTTTTTTTTCTTTTTTTCATCGCCGCCTCTGTGGGTTCAGGAGCGGAGGATTTGTGGGGCCGGTTTTGAGGGGGGGGTGTGTGTCCGTCCCCCCCCGCCCTAACCCCGAACCCCGTTTCTTCTGGCTGCAGCACCGCGGCGAGTCTCTGCCCTCACCCCGCTCAGCGAGACCCGGATCGGGAGCGGGAGACGCGCCCGGGGAAAGGATAAACGTGGGGGGGGGTGGGAAAAAAAAAAAAAAACACCAAAAAAAATCGACCGGCCGCGCTTCTGATTGTCCTAACGGCGGGGCTTGGCAGCCGGATCTCTCCCCCCCGCTCGATGCCACCGAGGTGTCCCAGGCGCTGGCCTGGGGGTGACGGCTCCCGCAGTGATGCCCAGCGCTCGGCTCGGCGCCTTCTCCCCGTTTTTGGAACGGGGGGAGCGCCCGCGGGGAGCTGGGGGGTGTTGCTCTCCCTCCTGGCGTGCGGGATCCGAAGCCGGGGGGGGGGGACGGTGCGGGGGGGTTTCCGTCGCACCCCGCGGCCGTCCTTTGCTCGGGCGGTTGGGGCACCCCGCGGCGTTGTTTGCTTTGCCACCGGCCGCTCCCCGCCGTGCTCGGCCTTGGCCGCCGGGCCCGGAGAGGAACCGCTGCCTGAGTCATCGGGGCTGGCCCCACAGCTCGGCTCCTTCCACCTTTTCCCAGCTCCTTCCACCTTTTCCCAGCTCCTTCCACCTCTCCCCGCCTGGCGAAAGAGCCGCCGCGCCTCACCGAGGGGGTTTGGCGAGCGCGCGTAAAGGATTTTCGTGGCCCGAGCGGCAGTTTTAGGGGCTTCTCCTCCCTTTTCCCGTCGCCTTTTTTCACCGGGGGGTTGCCCCCAACGGCGGGAGCTCGGCTGAAGAAGGAGACAAAGGGGAGCCGTGCGGTGTCCAGCCCTAAAATTAGCTTTTCCCTGAGCGACAAGGGCCTGCGGCCGCCAGCTCTAAAATTAAATAGCAGATAATGTCGGGGAGGGCAGATTTGTGCTGGAGCCGGAGCGGGATGGCGAGCGCGGCACCTTGCCGCTGGCCTGGGGGGGCGAGCGGGGCGTTTGAGGAGGTCGAAGGGGTTTTATTTCGGGCTGCGCCCGAGTTCAGGGAGGGAAGGTCGTTTTTCTCCGTGCCTCAGTTTCCCCAGGCTAAGGACACCGGCCCTGCGGGTGCGTTGGCCTGGCCTGGGCCCGCTGCGGTTTCCACGCGGCCGCTCGGCTCCTCTCCCCGGAGCAGAGGTGGGCGTTCCTCATCCGAGGAGTTTTTTCCCAACGGCTCGGTGTGATTTTGGGATGAAGCAGGAGAAACATCGGCTCGCGGAGAGGCTGGCCGGCCGGCCGGCCGGGGCAAGAGCGACACCAGCTTCGCCGCGAGCCGGCGGGTCGGATTTAGTCTGGATAAGGCAAACCGCATCCTGCCCGCCTGGGGCGAGGTCGGCGGAGCGAGGGGAGTTGGAAATTTAGGGCTGGAGAGGTCTTCGTGCCGGCAGGGACCTGCTGCTTGTGGCCAGGGCCGGTCGGGCAGCGGCTGCTGCTTGCCCTTGGCTCTCTTCCCCCGGATGTTTTGGCTCCGGAATCGGGCGGCCGTTTCTTCACCAGGTGTCCGGAGCGTTTCCTCCGGGATGGGCCAGCCCCGGCTCAGCTCAGCAGAGTTGCCGAGGAATTTCGGAGAGGACGCCCTCCGTGCCGGGGTGTCTTCAACCCCACGGTCGCTCACCCGGCGTCGCCGGCACCGTGCCGTGCTCGGGTGACATGGCATGGGTTCCTCCGGGGACACATCCCGTCGTCTCCGGTGACCCCCTGGCCGAGCCCGCGCCCCACGGTGGCGCCTCCGTGCCACCGTCATGGGCTTAATTACTGTCATTACACTGGGAATTAGTGCCCAGCCCAGGGGCTCGTTAAGATTTTAACTGGTTTATTGTTTCCTGCTGGGGGAGGGGAGGGAAGGGCTGGTCCCGGTGACATCCCTGGGTGCGGGGACCCGGGCGGGGAGGCTGGGGTTGCCCTGGGGAGGGCGGGGGGTGTCTCCCTTCTAAGGTCCGTGCGTCTGTCCGCAGGGAAGTCCCACCTGGCCATCGTGCAGAAGGTGAACAACGAGGGCGAGGGCGATCCCTTCTACGAGGTGCTGGGGCTGGTGACGCTGGAGGACGTCATCGAGGAGATCATCAAGTCGGAGATCCTGGACGAGTCGGATACGTACAGTAGGTTTTGGGGGCTCGGGCCCTCTCCCCGCCCCACCTCCCCACCCACCCATCCTTTCCCCTGCTCCCACCCGCCACCCTGCTCCCCCCTGACACCCCGCTCCCCCTTCCCGCAGCCGACAACCGCACCAGGAAGCGGGTGGGCACCCAGAAGAACAAGCGGGACTTCTCGGCCTTCAAGGACCCCGTCAACGAGCTGAAGGTGAAGGTCTCCCCGCAGCTGCTGCTGGCCGCTCACCGCTTCCTCTCCACGGGTGAGTTTTTCGCCGTGGCCGGGGGGGAAAAGCGGGGCTCGGGACACCTCCTCGGGCTCAGTCCGGCTGCGCGGCACCGGCACCGATGGCTCCGTGTCCCCGGCAGCCGCGTGGGCTCCGTTCTCGTCGTCGCCCCCCTCCAACCCCGGCCTCGAGGAAAAGTCGCTCCGACCGTCTCGGTCAGAAATTGTGGGGCGCTTGCGTCTGGTCCCGTTCCGCTCCCCTCAAAATGAGGAGGGGACGGGGTCGGGGGATGCCAGCCCTGCCCCTGAGGCTCGCCACGGCCCTGTCCCTCCAAGGACGGTCCTCTTCCCCGGCTGGCGCCTGTGTCCCCCGCGGCTGGGGCTGGCCTTGCTGGGGACCTGCTTCTGTCCCGGGGAGGTGTCGAAGGGGCCCAGCCTGAGCCAGGCACCACCCGAGGGCCCGGGGAGTGGGGGGGGGTCACACCTCCATGTGGAGGGTCGGGAGAGGGACAAGGAGCGCGGCTCTGACGCCCCCCCGTCCCCTCTCGCCCTCAGAGGTGACGCTCTTCACCCCCAACTTCATCTCGGAGAAGATCCTGCTGCGGCTCCTCAAATACTCCGACGTCATCCAGGAGCTGAAGTTTGACGACGAGAACAAGAAATCCCCGCGCCACTTCCTCTACTGCAAGAACAAGGCAGCCGACTACTTCATCCTCATCCTGCAGGTAGCCGGGCACCGGGGTGACATCGGGGTGACGTTGGGGGTCCCCTTCACCCCGGGAAGGCTGCCGTGGGCTGGGGGGTGTGTGGGGGTGTGTGTGTTTGGGGGGGGTGTGCGTGTGTCTCATCCAGCCCAGCGCGGCGGGATGTGGCTCACGGCGTGGGACGCCGTCTCTCCCCTGCAGGGCAAGGTGGAGGTGGAAGCCGGCAAGGAATGCATGAAGTTTGAAGCGGGAGCTTTCTCCTATTACGGGGTGATGGCCATCAGCCCCCCTCCTGTATCCGGTAAGCGCCCCCCCCCGCCGATCGCCCGGCTGCCAGCGCGGGCAGAGCCCTCCCACCCTTTTTTTTAGAGCTGCCGCTGGGAGTAGGAGATGCTGGGAGCTCCGAGCCCCCGCCGGTGCCCCCCGAGCCATCCTGGGGGGGGATGCAGCGTGGCCAACGCTTGCCCTCAGGGAGACACCCGAGCGTGTCCGGCAGCGAGCGGAGGCTCCGCGCCCGAGCCGGCGGTTTAAAACTCGCCGTCCTCATTTCGGGCCGCCCTCCCGTGGCTTTCAGGCTCTGCCAGCGGCCGGACGCGGCTCCTCGCGGCTCGGTTCGGTGTCACTCCGTCGCCTCCGTCACCGCGAGGGGCAGAGGTCCCGCCCGGCAGCCGCCCCCCTCCATTGCCCCAGAGGTTTGCTCTTGACCTTGTCCTCTGCGTGTGTGTTGTGTTGTCCGTCTCTCTGCCTCAGCCCTCCCAGCCCAGCCCCGGCGCCCAGCCGTAAAGCGAGGGTCATTATTTGCCAGGTTGACAGGTAAACGGCGCGGCTGCATGGCGTGCCAAACCCCGCTGCGACCGCATTAACCCGCCGGAGTGGGCGTCCCCACCCCCTTAATGCAGCACCGGGTATTTTGGCCCCCACAACGAGCTCCATGTGCACCAACCCCGGTGCCGTCGGCTTCTCGCCCCGCATCCGAGCGCCTCCGGAGGAGGAATAAGCGGCTCCTGCCCCGGAGCGGGTTGCGGCGTGGGGCTGGAGCCGGGCAGCGCCGCTGCCCGGTGTCACCCGGCCCCGCTGGCGGCGGCGTTTGGGTCCTGCTGGTCCCCGATTTCTCCGGCGTGGAGCAGGGGGACGGTGGCGGCTGTCGCCGCGCCGGCTGGCTGGCGGAGGAGGAGGTGCCGCTCTCCCTGCTGCTGCATGCGGTTCCTGCCTCACCCCGGCTTTCCGAGCACGTCACCACGTCTCCGTAACCCCCACCTCGTCCCTAACCCCGCACAGAGAGACTGATCCACCGGTTCAGGGAGTCACAGTGTCCCCTGGGACTGTCCCCTGGGCAGTGCCTGGCCCTGGAGGAAGGGGACCAGCGGGTCTGGCCAGGCTCCGGACTCCGTGGCCGGTGGCCATTTGGCAAGTGACGGGCAGGGATCAAACCCGGTGCTGCCCAGCAGAGCTGGGGGACGGCAGCGCTCGGCCATGGGGGGCACAGGGCTGCGCTGGGGTGGACGCGTGTCCCGTCACCCCTTGTCACCGCCGGGCTCCGTGTCCCCGGAGCCTGCGGGACGGGGCTCTCCCTGCCCGGCACCCACCGGAGCCAGTGTCGGCGTCACCGGGGGCTCAGCGCCCCGTGGAGAGTTGCCAGGCCTCGTGCCAACGCGACACAGGACCCTCGGCGGCGTGTCTGACCCCGTCCCTCCCGTCCCCGCAGAGATCCGCTCCCCGTCCCACGTCAGCGGCCTGAACCGCTCGGCTTCCCTCAGCTACCACGAACGCTCCGACTCCGTCTCCTCCCCCGTCAGCGGCAGCAACAACCAGCTCAACGCCAGCGCCGGCGCCCAGTACGTCGCCGACTTCAGCGTCCGCGCTCTCACCGACCTCCAGTTCGTCAAGGTGAGGAGGGACAGGGGACGGGGACGGGGATGTCACCGCTGGGGTTCGGCACTGCTCCTCATCCCCCCTCTCCCGGCTTTTTATTCTTTTTTTCCCCGGCACAGATCACGCGGCAGGAATACCAGAACGGCCTGATGGCTTCCCGCATGGACAGTTGTCCCCAATCCCCCGACAGCAACGCCCCCAAAGCGGACACCGGTTTACCGGAGAAACCGGAACCTTCCGCCCCCCGCCGACGAGACCACCAGTCTCCTCAACGAGAGGAACTGCCTGAGCCGCCGGAGCAACCACAGCCCCCTGGAAAAACTCCATCTGACCCCGGCCCCGCCGGCACGCGCCGGAAGGACCTCGCGTGCCCCTTTTTAAGGGGACCCTTTTCCCCGGTAGGAAAACGCTCGGCGTCTCCTCGGGTGACGTCGCGCCGGCTGCCGCGGTCGCCGGAGGAGCCCGGTTGAGCTGGAGGAGGCGGCACGGCGGGAAACGGAGCCGGGATTTGCTGCTGCTTTCCAGACTGGCTTATTTTTAATTAATTTAAACGGATGGCGGCGGAGACGGCACCGCCGACTCTCCGCCGGCCGCCCCGCCGACGGCGCTCGTTCAGCTCAGGGAGCTTCAGGTCTCGTACGCCGCTTTCGGGGGGGGTGGGGGGGGCGGAAAATGGCTCCGCCGCGGCCCCCCGGGGACGGGCACCCCGGTGGGGTTTTTGGGGCACGAGGGTCGGACGGGGTCGGCGTGGGGTGCGGCGCGACCAGGGCGACGGCTCGTCCTCCCGGCGCCCGCGACCTTTCTCCGTGCCCGTTCCCCTTTCCCGCTGGCCCGGGGTTTCGGGGGGATGGGGTGGCGGAGAGCTCGGCGCAGGCCTGAAGCCGAGGGGATGGGCTCGGCGGCTCCGGCCACGGCCCGAGACACCCCCCCCCCCCCGTCACCCCCCCACCATCCCCGGCCTCTCCGCCGCCCACCGGTGTCACGAGCGTGCTGAGGACGGCAGGGACGGCGGCCACCCCCCCCCCCCGGCGGTTGCGGTGCCTTCCCCCGTGCCGTGGGGTGTCTCAGGGTATCGGTGCCCGGGGGGGGGGGGGGGGTGGTGGGGGGAGGGAGGGTTGTGGGGGGGGGTGGGGGGGGGCGCAGGATCCGGCTTTTGGGGTGGCACAAAGCTAGTGACCAAAGTTGTACAGGCAGGAGGGGGGCCGGCGCCGCACGCGTCTGTGTGTGCGTGCGTGTCCCCCCCACCCCCCGGCACCGGGGGAACCCCCCCCAAATCCCCCGGTGACATCCTCGGGGCAGGACGTGGGACCCCCGGTGAGCACCGGCCGGAACCCCCCCCCCCCCAAGCCCCGTCCCTGGAGCTTTGTGCCCAGTGCGGGGGGGGGGGTGTGGGGGGTTGGGGGGGGGTAGGGGGGGGGGGGGAGACACAGTTCCCCCCCCCCCCCGCCCTCCCGAAAAAAAAGCACAAGTTCCCTGGGTGAACTCTTGTAAGTTATTGGGAGAAGGTTAATTATTTTTGTTAATCACGTCTCGACGATCAGGTCCTAGGTCCTTCCGCGGGGAGATACTAGAAATAATAATAATAATAATTAATAATAATAATAATAATAATAAACCAAGACAAAAAAGAACCCTTTTTTTTTTTTTTTTTTATTTTTTTTTTTTTTTTTAATTAAATCTTCCTCTATGCAATCCCCTCCCCGCTCCTTCCCCCCCGGGAATTCGTATTTATTTTTCGCATCAGGTTGGATTTGTATATTTGGGGGAGGCCGCGGCCGGTGGGGGGGGGGGGGGGGGGTGGGCGGGGGGCCGGGCCTCCCCCTCCCGGTTGTTTCCCTCCCCCCCCCCCTTCCTCCTCCTCCTCCTCCTCCTCCTCCTCCTCCTCCCGCCGCCCCCTCCCGGTTGTGAAACCGACTGTGGAATTTTATTCGATGGGGTTTTGGGGTTGGCTTGAGGGTTTGGGGGCCGGGGGGGGGGGGTGGGGGGGTGGGTTTTTTTTTTGCCAGTTGGGTAATAAAAAAAAAAAAAAAAAAAAAAAAAATCTATATCTGTACGTCGCTCTCCTCTGTGCTTCGTGGGGGGGGGGGGGGGGGAGGTTATTGATCCTCCAGGACCCCAAACGCAACCAATTCACCCCAAAAAAGCATCGAGATGAAAATCATTCCCCCCCCCCCCAACTCCCCCCAGCCCCGAACCGCCAGGGTGACGGCTGCCCCAGTAGCCGTGGCCCAACTGGGAACCGTGCCCTGGGCATGGCTGGGGTGATGGGGGGGGGGGGGGGGCCACCTCCGTCCCCGGTTCTTCTCGGGGCCCGTGGCACAGCGGAGCAGCCGGGGGGGGGTGGCCCGATTCGGGGTGGCCCCTGCGAGGCTCCCCCTTCTCCCGCGGGTCCTTCTGCGGCTCGGCGGCCGCTTGACACCGAACCCTTCCCCGAACCAACCCCCCCCCCCCCCCCCCCCAAAGTTTTTTAGGTTTGTGGGGGTTTTTTTGCCACCGGAGGAGTTGGCAGCCAAAAAAATAGCGCTGTGACCACCCCCCCCCCCCCCGCCGCAACAGTGCTGCAGCCAGGCTGCGGGGTGACCCCCCCCACCACCACGCCGGGATAGACGGAGACGGCGTTGGGGTGCCGAGGGCTTCCTTTACCCATGGGAGACGGGCTCCGGTGCCACCGCCTGTCCCTCGGGGCGGTGGCTCTCCTGGTCCCAGGTATCCAGCAGGTCCCTCACCCCCGCGGTGGCCACGTCGCGAGGCCGCCGGCCCTTGACGTCGGCGACGGTGACCAGCGCCGGGCTGTGCCGCAGGAGCAGGGCGCAGAGCTCCGGGTGGCCTTGCTCGGCCGCCTGCGGGTGACACGTCCGGCATCACCGGTGTCGTGACATGGAGTGGGGGGGGCCACACGCACGATGTCCCCCCCAACCCCTGCCACCCCACCTTGTGCAGGCTGGTGAGGCCGTCCCCGTCGGCGGCAGCCGGGTCAGCGCCGTGGGCTAGCAGTAGCCGGGCGACGGGCCAGGTGGCCGCAGTAGCTGGCGCGGTGCAGCGGGGGTGGCCCCCCCGGGGGTGCGGGGCGTCGCAGCGGGCCCCCCCCGTTGCAGCAGCAGCCGGCAGACCCCCAGGTGCCCGTTGCGGCCTGGCGTAGTGCTGGGGAGCCGGGGGGGGGGGGGGGAACCAGGCGGGGGGGGTGGGCAGGGGGCTCTGCGCTCCTCCCTGCCCCCCCCCAGCACCCCCCAGATCGGGGTGTGTGCCCCCCCACCCCCCGTACCAGTGCCGTGTACCCCGCCGTGTCGGGCTGGCTGGGCCCCCCCCCGTCGCTCCAGCAGCTCCAGCACCCGGCCGCTCGTCCCCCGTCCCCGCGCCGCCGACCAGATCCCTGCGGGGGGGGGGACGGGGGGGGGGGGGGGGACGGACACAAATCAGGCAGGGGATGAGCACACACAGACCCCCCCTCCCTCCCCCCCAAGCCCTGCCTGCACCCCCCCAGGCCCTGCCTGCAACACCACAGGCCCTGCCTGCACCCCCTACCTGCAAACCCTCGGGCCCTGCCTGCGTCCCCCCCCCCCAGCCCTGCCTGCACCCCTGCCTCCTCCCCTCCCCGCCAACCCCTGCCTGCACCTCCCCAGGCCCTGCCTGCACCCCTGCCTGCAACCCCCCAAGCCCTGCCTGCACCCCCACCCCTGCCTGCACCCCCCCAGGCCCTGCCTGCACCTCCCCGGGCCCTGCCTGCACCCCTCCAGCCTTGCCTGTACCCCTGCCTGCAACCTCTCAGGCCCTGCCTGCACCCCTCAGCCCTGCCTGCACCCCAACCTGCACCCCCACCCCTGCCTGCAACCCCTCCAGGCCCTGCCTGCACCTCCCTAGGCCCTGCCTGCACCCCTCCAGCCCTGCCCGCAACACCACAGGGCCCTGCCTGCACCCCCCCCAGCACTGCCTGCACCCCGGCCTGCTCCCCCGCCCCCAGCCCTGCCTGCACCTCCCCGGGCCCTGCCTGCACCCCTCCAGCCCTGCCTGCAACACCACAGACCCTGCCTGCACCCCCCCAGCCCTGCCTGCAACACCACAGACCCTGCCTGCACCCCCCCAGCCCTGCCTGCAACACCACAGACCCTGCCTGCACCCCCCCCAGCCCTGCCTGCACCTCCCTGGGCCCTGCCTGCACCCCCCCGACCCTGCCTGCACCCCTGCCTGCACCCCTCCAGCCCTGCCTGCAACACCACAGACCCTGCCTGCACCCCTGCCTGCTCCCCCACCCCGGCCAAGCCCTGCCTGCACCCCCCCGGGCCCTGCCTGCACCCCTGCCTGCACCCCCCCAAGCCCTGCCTGCATCCCCACCCCTGCCTACACCCCTCCAGGCCCTGCCTGCACCTCCCCGGGCCCTGCCTGCACCCCTCCAGCCCTGCCTGCACCCCTCCAGCCCCGCCTGCAACACCACAGGCCCTGCCTGCAACCTCTCAGGCCCTGCCTGCACCCCGGCCTGTCCCCCCCTCTGGCCCCGCCCCGGCCCCCTGACCCCTCTCGAAGTCCATCTCGGGCAGGCTTTGGTGCACGCTGGGCACCGCCACCCGGCTGGGGCAGCAGGGACCGGGCGGAGAGGGGGGGCCCGCCGCCATCGGCCCGGCCCGGCCCGGCGCGGAGGGCCGAAGGGAGCCGGGGAGGGCCGGGGAGAACCGAGTGGAGCCGGGAAGGGCCGAGGGGAGCCGGGAAAGGCCGAGCGGGGGCCGAAGGGAGCCGGGAAATGGCGAGAGAGGCCGAAGGGAGCCGGGAAATGCCGAGTGGGGACCGAAGGGAGCCGGGAAAGGCCGAGAGAGGCCGAAGGGAGCCGGGAAATGCCGAGAGAGGCCGAAGGGAGCCGGGAAAGGCCGAGAGAGGCCGAAGGGAGACGGGAAAGGCCGAGCGAGCACGAAGAGAGACGGGAAAATAGCGAGAGAGGCCGAAGGGAGCCGGGAAAGGCCGAGAGGGGCCGAAGGGGAGCCGGGAAAGACCGAGCGGGGCCGAAGGGAGCCGGGAAATGCCGAGAGGGGCCGAAGGGAGACGGGAAATAGCGAGAGAGGCCGAAGGGAGCCGGGAAAGGCCGAGCGGGGCCGAAGGGAGCCGAGAAAGGCCGAGCGGGCGCGAAGGGGAGCCGAACGGCACGGCTCTCCCAGCGTTAGGGCGCATGCGCGCTCCGCCCGCAGGTCCCAGCCGACGCCGCCAGGGGGCGCCCCCGCCCCCCAGAGCCGAGCCCGGGGCTGGGTCCCCCCCCACCACACACACCATGGGGGTCCCAGGGGCCAGCCCCCCAGCTATGGGGGTCCCAAGGCTCCCCCCCCCCCAAGCTGTGGGGGTCCTAGGGCTCACAACCCCCCCCGCGCACACGGGGTCCCAGAGCTCTCCCCCCCGCTCCCGTTATGGGGGTCCCAGGGCTCCCGCCCCCTCCCCAGCCATGGGTGTCCCAGGGATTACCCCCCCCGCCCCAGCTATGGGGGTCCCAGGACTCCCCCCCCGAGCTGTGGGGGGGGTCCAAGGGCTCAGCACCCCCCAGCTATGGGGCTCCTAGGGCTCACCCCACACCCCCCCCAGCCACGGGGGTCCCAGGGATTACCCCCCCCAGCTATGGGGCTCCTACTGCTCACCCCCCCCCCCAGCCACGGGGGTCCCAGGGATTACCCCCCCCAGCTATGGGGCTCCTACTGCTCACCCCCCCCCCAGCCACGGGGGTCCCAGGGATTACCCCCCCCCAGCCATGGGGCTCCTAGAGCTCCCCCCCCCCCAGCCATCCATGGGGCTCCCAGGTCTCACCCCCCACCATGGGGGCTCAGCCCCCCACCCCCCCCACCCCGCCCCCCGCTTCCCACGCCCCGGGGCAGCCCCTGGCCCCGTTCCCAGCCTTCCCCGCCCCCCCCCGGGACCCGGGTCCCGCTTCCGTCCGCTTTCCCGGCAGGGCCTCCCCGGGGACCCCCCCCCCCGACACACACTGACCCCCGCCATCCGTTGCGGGGGGGGGGGGGGGGGGGGGGGACGGGACAGGGCATGGGGCCAAGCCTTGCCCCCCCCCCCCCCCCCCCCCGGGAACGGCGCCGCGATGCCCTTTTATAGCCCCGAACGCGGCCTTTTTCCATGAGCTCAGTGGCCTGGGGGGGGGGGGGGGGGAAGGACAGCACCACCCCCCCCCTCACCCCGCTTCGAAAATATAGAGAGATATTTAATTGTGGGTTTTTTTACTCCTTTTTATTATTAATATAAAAATACTCACGTATTTACAGCAAATAAATATATTTCGGTAACAAATAAATTACACTGTGTGTGTGTGTGTGTGTGTGTGTGTGTTTGGGGGGGGGTGTTATACAAAAGGGGGGGCGTGCAGGGAGGGGGGGGGGCAGGCGGGTTGGGGGGGGTATTTACAGCCGGGGCCGGGGGCGGGGGGGGGGGGGGGGGGGGGAGAAGACGACAAATTCCCCCCCACCCCACCCCGGGGCTGGGGGGGGGGTGCCCGGTGGAGGGGGGGGGTGAGGAAGGGGGAGGTGGGGGGGGGCGTTAGAAAAGTTCTCAGGAAGAAAAAATTCCTTAAATCGTCCCCAAAAAAATCATCCTGCGGCCGCTGCCCGGGGCGGGACGCGGTGCCCCATGGAGGCCGGGGGGGGCGGGGGAGGGCTCAGTGGCCCCCCCAAGGCCGGTGACGGTCCCCAAGGCGAGTCCCTCGGCGGGGACGCGGTACCGAAGGCGGACGCGGTGACCCAGAGCGGCTGCGGTGGCCAAGACGGTGGCCGTGGCGCTGGGTGCCGCGGCCCCAAGGCGGGCGCCACGGTGGCACTCCTGTCCCCAAGGCGGGTACCGGTGTCACGGTGACAGTCCTGTCCCCCACCACGGGTGCCACTGCCGAGGTGGCAGTCCCCACGGCGGGTGTCGGTGCTGGGGTGGCAATCCCGTCCCCAAGACGGGTGCCGGTGCCAGGGTGGCACTCCTGTCCCCACGGTGGGTGTCGGGGCTGGGGGTGACAGTCCTGTCCCCGAGGTGGGTGCCAGTGCCAAGGCGGCCGTCCCCAAGACGGGTGCCGGTGCCAGGGTGGCACTCCTGTCCCCATAGCGGGTGTTGGTGCCGGGGTGGCAGTCCCCAAGACGGTTACCGGTGCCGGGGTGGCACTCCTGTCCCCGAGACGGGAACTGGTGCCAGGATGTCACTCCTGTCCCCCAGGTGGGTGCCAGTGCCGAGGTGGCAGCCTCCAAGACGGGTTCCGGTGCCGTGGTGGC
This sequence comes from Rissa tridactyla, assembly GCF_028500815.1. Lineage (NCBI taxonomy): Eukaryota > Metazoa > Chordata > Aves > Charadriiformes > Laridae > Rissa > Rissa tridactyla. The sequence goes on from NC_071485.1 coordinate 3,376,057, forward strand.
AGTCCCCAAGGTGGCTGCCAGTGCCAGGGTGGCACTCCTGTCCCCAAGGTGGGAGCCAGTGCCAAGGTGGCAGTCCCCAAGATGCTTACCGGTGCCAGGGTGACAGTCACCATGGTGGGGACCGGTGTGGGGTGGCATTCCCGTCCCCAAGACGGGCACTGGTGCCGGGGTGGCAGTCCCCAAGATGGTTACCAGTGCCGGGGTGGCAGTCCCCAAGATGGATGCCAGTGCCAGGGTGGCATTCCCGTCCCCGAGACGGGTACCGGTGCCGTGGTGGCAGTCCCCAAGGTGGGTGCCAGTGCCAGGGTGGCACTCCTGTCCCCAAGGTGGGTGCCAGTGCCAGGGTGGCAGTTCCCAAGATGGATGCCACTGCCAGGGTGGCACCGTGTCCCCGAGACGGGTACCGGCGCCAGGGTGGCAGTCCCCAAGCTGATGCCGGGGGGGGGGGTTTTGGGGGGTGGTCCCCGCGGTGGGTACGGGCACCGGTGTCCCCGCGGCGGGCGCCGGCGCCGGTCCCTGAGGTAGGTAGGGCTGGCGGGCTTGGGGGGGGCGGGGGGTGGCGGCTGGCTGGGTGGGGGGGCCACGGCCACGGCCACGGCCACGGCCGCCCCGCTCAGACCGAAGATTCCTCGGGGTTGGAGTCGGGCAGGGGTTGGCGCTGCTGCAGTTTGCGCCGCAGCTCCTCGGCCAGATCGGCGCAGGGCGGCCGTTCCTCGGCACCCAGCGCCAGGCGGATGTAACCGTTGGAGGAGGAACCCCGCAAGGGTCCCAGGTGGATGCGGGTGGGCGAATGGAGGGGTTGCCCGGGGATGGCGTTGGGGGACGGCGACGAGACGCCGGGAGGGGCCGGGCCGCCGTTACGGCAGGCGGCGTGACCCGGGACGATTTTAAGCGAACCGTCCGAGTAGTAATAACTCGCCGGATCCCAGAGCTTCTCATCCGAGTCGGAGGCGGCGCTGGGGACGAAGCGGGGACTGGGGGGTTCCTTGGGCAGTTCGATGGGGTACACCAGGGTGCTCTCGATGGCTTTGGCGCCTTTGCCCAGTTCCTCCCTCAACCGCCGCCAAAGCGAGAGCACCACCAGCACCAAAACCAGGCACAGGGCGCCCAGGCAGACGGCCACCACCCAGACCAAGCCCAGGCTTTCCAACGGCGCCCGCGTCTCCAGCGGTAGCCCCGGACCGGCTAAAACGGCCACCCGGTAGGCCTCGCCTCCTAAACGGGCGCCTTGTTCTTCGGAAAAACAACGGTACGTCCCGCTGTGTTGGGCACCGGCTCCCGGCACCACCAGAGCCCGCAGCCGGGCGTCCTGCAGCACCAGCGCCTGCTCGGCCGCCAGCGCCCGGCCCTCGAAGGTCCACAGCGCCTGGGCCAGGTTGGAACCCAACCGGCACGTCAGCACCAGGTCGGTGCCGGCCACCACCGTCACGTTTTTGGGGGTGATGGGTCCTGCGGGAGAGGCGGAGGGGGCCGAATTAGGAGGGGTGGTGTAAGGCGGGGGGGGGGGGGGATTGCGTGTCACCCCCCCTTTCCTGGCTCCGCGCGGTATTTCGGGGGGACGGGGGCGGGGGGGGTGTCTTACCTTGCTTGGCCACCTGCGGCAGGGTGCAGGCGCGGGTGTCGGAGCTCAGCACGTCCTGCACCAGCTGGGACCTGCGGGAGGAGAGGGCGGAGGTGACGGGGGGGGACACGGAGGTGAGGGGGGGACCAGAGGTGACGGGGGGGGACTCGGAGGTGACAGGGGACCCGAAGGTGATGGGGGGGGACGACCCAGAGGCAACAGGGGACCTGGAGGTGACAGGGGGACATGGGGGTGACGGGGGGACCCGGAGGTGACAGGGGGACCCAGAGATGACATGGGGAACCCAAAGGTGACGGGGAGACACAGGGGTGATGGGGGGACCCAGAGGTGACAGGGGGACATGGGGGTGATGGCGGGACCCGGAGGTGACAGGGAGACCCAGAGATGACGGGGGGACCCAGAGGTGATGGGGGGACACACCCAGAGATGATGGTCGGACCCGGAGGTGACAGGGGGACACGGAGGTGACAGGGGGACCCAGAGATGATGGTGGGACCCAGAGGTGACAGGGGGACGTGGGGGTGATGGGGGGACCCAGAGGTGACAGGGGGACACAGAGATGATGGGGGAACCTGGAGGTGACAGGGGGACCTGGAAGTGACGGGGGGGGGGACCCAGAGGTGATGGTGGGACCCAGAGGTGACAGGGGGACACGGGGGTGACGGGGGGACCCAGGGATGATGGGGGAACCCAGAGGTGACAGGGGGACATGGGGGTGATGGGGGGACCCAGAGATGATGGTGGGACCCAGAGGTGACAGGGGGACACGGGGGTGATGGGGGGACCCGGAGGTGACAGGGGGACACGGGGGTGACAGGGGGACCTGGAGGTCATGGGGGGGGACAACTCAGAGATGATGGTGGGACCCAGAGATGACGGGGGGACCCAAAGGTGATGGGGGGACATGGGGGTGATGGGGAGACCTGGAGGTGACAGGGGGACACAGGGGTGATAGGGGGACCCAGAGATGATGGGGGGACCCAGAGGTGATGGTGGGGGTGACGGGGGGACCCAGAGGTGACCAGGGGGACACGGGGGTGATGGGGGCACCCGGAGGTGACCGGGAGACCCAGAGATGATGGTGGGACCCAGAGGTGATGGTGGGGACTCGGAGATGACGGGGGGTCCCAGAGGTGATGGTGGGGACCCGGAGGTGACGGGGGGACCCGGTGCCACAGCAGGGCGACCCCCCCCCCGCCGCCCCGGCTCCCCCGGGGACCCCCCCTTACCCGTTGAGGCCGTCGGTGCGGACGCAGAGGCTGGCATTGCGGCTCCAGGCGCAGTAGGGATCCCGGGCCAGGACGCAATCCGTGCACGACTGGTAACGGCCGCAGTCGGCCAGCGGCAACTGGGCCACCTGGAAACGGGAGCCGGCGAAGAGCAGCTTCTGCGAGGGCAGGGAAGAAGGGACGAGGCGACCCGGTGAGACGACCCGACCGGGTGACACCCCGGAGCGTCGACTCCCGTCCCCGTTGACGCCGCTCACCTTGCGCCCGGCCAAGACCAAGCTCTCCACGGGCTGCGCCGGCTGGAAAACCTGCAGCTCCTCCACCAGATGGACGCGAGCGCCCAGGTTCAGCGCCTTGTGCACCCAGCCGTCGCCTGCGGGACGCGGCGGGCCGTGAGGGACGTTCCTTCGCGGGGCGGGGGTGCGCGTGTGCGTCCCCCACCAGCCCTCGGCTCCCCCCCCGTCCCCGCTGCGCCCCGGCGGGTACCTGTGCCGATGAAGAGCACCTCGTAGACGGTGCCATCCAGGCCAGCCACCCGGTCGACCACCAGCTGGGTGAAGTTGGCGTCTTTTTTGAGGAGGAGCGGGCGCCCGCGGTGGGGCAGGATGGGCTCGTCCATCAGCGGGTGCTTCTTGGCGAAGTTGAGGGTGTTGTCGGGGAGCTCGAGGGAGCTGGCGAAGCCGTTCTGGCGGTGCCAGTCGGTGATGCACTGGGGGACAGAAGGGGGACGGAAGGGGGACGATAAGGCGCGCGGACGGATCCCGCGCCTTCTCCTCCCTTCCTACCGCCGCCGGCGGCGCTCACCGCGCCGGGACGGGGGCTCGGCACTTCATCCGAGTACCGGCCCCATTTCTGCGCCTGCTCCCGGTATTCCTTGTAGGGCCCCTCGAAGGCTTTCTTCACCTCCAGGATGTGGTAACGGCAAATAGCCGAGACGTCCACGTCCCCCCTGCAAAGGGACAGGTTTGGAGGGGGAGCCAACGGTGACGGGGAACCCCGGGGGGGGACCGCCGCGTCGTCGTCGTCGTCGTCGTTTCCCCCCCGCCACCCACGCGCTCACCAACGGGCCTGGAAGACGCCAAAAAAGGTGGTGTCCTGCCAGTCGGGCGCCGGCAGGGTGAAGACGGCCTGGAGGCGGTTGAAATGGAGCTGCTGTTCGGGCGCCGAGCAAACCAAGCGAGCCTTCAGGAAGGTCGTCCACTTCTTCTGCAGGGTGCGGGCGCCGCCGACGTCCCCCTGGCATCAAGGGAAGGCCACCAGCCGTCAAGACGGAGGCCACCAGCGACGCGGGTAAGGCGGCCGCGTTCCCCGGCTGGCTCCCCCCCGGCCAGGGCTCGTCCCCTCCCCGTACCTTGCAGACCCGCGCCACGCGGGCCACCACCTGCTCGGCGTAGCAGTCGTACTCCACCGCCCGCTCGCTGAAGAAGAAGTAAACCTTGTCGTCGTCCCCCGTGCTGCTGGCCGCGCTCTCCTGCACGTAAGCCGAAGCCACGAAGTGGGGCTCTGCGGAAGAACGGAGGTGGGGGGAAGACCAAAACGGGAGGGTAACGCCGCGGCGGGCGCCCGTCCTGTCCCCGCTCGGCTCCACGTCCCCTCGACCCTACCGTTCAGCCAGGAGGTGAGATACTCCGTCTTCATGGAGTAGTGGGGGCCCAGGTTGCGGAGGATGACGGGCTCCGTGCCCAAGAAGTTGTTGAAGGTGGCCGAGTACAGCTCCCCGTCTGCGAGGCAAGGGTTTAGGGACGGGGACAGCCCGGCAGCGGGCATCCCCCCCCCAACCGCGGTGGGTCACCGGCAGTGCCACCTACCCACGATGAGGCCGGTGTGTCCCTTGGTGGGGTCGTACGGACACTTCCCTTTGCCGTCCTCGAAAGCCACTTGGTCCAGGGTGAAGCCGGAGAGTTCCTGAGGGGCGAAAGCGTGGGTGGGGGGCCCGATCCCCTTCCCGGTTCACGGCCCACTCCGTCCAAACCGGCCCCAGGGACAGGGACAACCCCCAGACAAGCCTCCCGGGGACGGGGACAGGGACAGCCATGGATGATGCTCCTGGGGACAGGGACACCCTCCAGATGACCCTTCTGGGACAGGGACAGCCCTGGATGACACATTATGGGGACAGAGACGCCCCTAAAGGATGCTCCCAGGGACAGGGACAGCCATGGATGATGCTCCTGGGGACAGGGACACCCGCCCAGATGACCCCACTGGGCACAGCGACACCCTGAACAATCTTCCAAGGGAACAGGGACAGCCCCGGACCACCCTCATGGGAACAAGGTCCCCCCGAATGACACTCCTGCACATGGGGACACCCCCAAATGATACCCCTAGGGACAGGAACACCCCCAGACAACCCTCCCGGGGACAGGGACAGCCCTGGATGACCCATTATGGGGACAAGGACACCCCTAAATGATGCTCCCAGGGAGAGGGACACCCCTGGACAACCCTCCTGGGCACAGCGACAGCCCCGGATGACACCCCTAGGGACAGGGACAACCCCCAGAAAACCCTCCCGGGGACAGGGACAGCCCTGGGTGATGCTTCTGGGGACAGAGGACACCCCTGGACCACCCTCCTGGGGACAGGGGCCATCCCTGGACCACCCTCCTGGGGACGGGGACAGGGACAGACCCAGACAACCCTCCTGGGGACAAGGATGCTCCCAGACAACCCTCCTGGGGACAGGGGCCACCCCTGGATGATGCTCCTGGGGACGGGGACAGATCCAGACAACCCTCCTGGGGACAAGGATGCTCCCAGACAACCCTCCTGGGGACAGGGGCCACCCCTGGATGATGCTCCTGGGGACGGGGACAGATCCAGACAACCCTCCTGGGGACAAGGATGCTCCCAGACAACCCTCCTGGGGACAAGGACGCTCCCAGACAACCCTCCTGGGGACAGGGACAGCCCTGGGTGATGCTTCTGGGGACAGAGGACACCCCTGGACCACCCTCCTGGGGACAGGGACACCCCTGGATGATGCTCATGGGGACAGAGGACGCTCCCAGACAACCCTCCTGGGGACAGGGACACCCCTGGGTGATGTTCGTGGGAACAGGGACACCCCCGGACCACCCTCCTGGGGACAGGGACACCCCTGGATGATGCTCATGGGGACAGAGGACGCTCCCAGACAACCCTCCTGGGGACAGGGACACCCCTGGGTGATGTTCGTGGGAACAGGGACACCCCTGGACCACCCTCCTGGGGACAGGGACAGCCCTGGGTGATGCTCTTGGGGACAGGGACACCCCCGGACCACCCTCCTGGGGACAAGGTTCCCCCTTGAGTGACCCTCCTTCACCCCGGGCCACCCCTGAGTGACACCCCTAGGGACAGGGACACCTTGGGTGATGCTCCTGAGGCTGGGAGGGGGCTGCCCTGGACTTCATCGCCAGGGACAAGGGGTGACGGGGGCCGGGGGGGGGGGGGTGTGACATGTTTTGGGGGCCGCACTCACGATGTAGGTGCACTTGGGCTGGAAGGCGTAGGTGCCGCAGGCGTAGAGGTGGGAGCTGTTGTAGCTCTGCAGGAACCGCACGTAGTTGAAGCAGTCGGTCTTGGGGGGGAGAGGGGGGAACAGCCGGTTAAGGGGGTGACAGGGTGGGGGACACCCTATAACCCCCCCCCCCTCGCCTCCCCGCCACAGCCATGGCACCCACCCCCCCTCCCCGGCCAACCTGGTTGTTCTTGCCCTTCTGGATGCACTCGGCTTTCTTCTCCACGGGGGCTTCCCAGGAGATCTGGGGATGGGAAAAAGGGTCGGGGGGGATGAAAATAGTGTCGTTGTCCGTGTCCCCCCCCCCCAGGCTGTAAAATTTTGACACACACACCCCCCCCCGCCCCAACCCTCCCCCGGGGACCTCACCGCCGCCTTGAGCTCCACGGTGCCGGTGGCCAGGGCGAAGACGGCCTCGCGCGCCCCCACGTAGAGCAACGTCTCGGCCTCGTCCAGCGTCAGCGTCAGGTAGTGCGAGACCCCCCCCTGCGAGAAGCGCTTGGCCGCCTCCTTCAGCTCTGGGGGGGGACACGGGGGACATCACGGCCAGGCCACCCCCTTCCCCTGCCACCCCCCAGGGCACCCGCAGCCCCCACCCCGCCGCCGGAAGCCCCCCGGCCCCGGCAGCGCACAAAGGGCTCTTTGTCACCCCAGCGGGCGCTGGCGGTGCCGGGCGGACACAAGCGGCCTTTGGCAAGACCCCTCGCCCCCCCACACCCCACCCCGCGCCCCCCCCCTGCCCGCCCCCAGGCCCCGCAGAAAGGCCCCATTGACGGGGGAGGCGCCAGGGCCCCCGGGGCAGGGACAGGGACGCGGGGTGGCACGGCATGGGGACGGCACGGGGACGCGAGGCGCTGGCACGGCACAGGGAGGGGGGTCTGGGCGTGAGGGCGGCACGGGGACAGGGGACATGGCAGAGGGACGGGGGTCTCAGGCAAGGGGACAGCACAGGGACAGGAGACACGGCACGGGGACAGCGGCACGGCTTGGGGACAAGGGTCTCAGGCAAGGGGACAGCACAGGGACAGGAGACACGGCACGGGGACAGTGGCACGGCAAAGGGACAGGGGATGCGGCAAAGGGACGGGGTCTCAGGCATGGGGACAGCACGGGGACAGCACAGGGACAGGGGACACAGCACAGTGAGAGTGGCACGGCAAAGGGACGGGGGTCTCAGGCGTGGGGACGGCACAGGGACAGGGGACACGGCAAAGGGACGGGGGTCTCTGGCATGGGGACGGCACAGGGACAGGGGACACAGCACGGGGACAGTGGCCCGGCACAGGGGACACAGCAAAGGGACGGGGGTCTGGGCATGGGGATGGCACAGGGACAAGGGACATGGCTTGGGGACGCTGGCACAGCGCAGGGATAGGGAACGTGGGGCACTGCCACCACACGGGGACAGGCACGGGGACACAGGGCATGGCAAAGGGACAGGGACACCGGCGCTGGCATGGCACGGGGACAGGGACACAGTGCAGGGCACAGATGGGGACGCAGGGTGCTGGCACAGGACAGGGGGACAGAGGGTGCTGGCACGGGAAAAGGATGACACCTCGGGGCGCTGGCATGGCAGAGGGGACAGGGGACACGGCACGGATGGGGACAGGGGTGATGGCAGAGGGACAGGGGACATGACAGAGGGATGAGGATGGGGGTGATGGCAGAGGGGACAGGGGACACAGCAGAGGGATGGGGACAGGGTTGATGTCAGGGCACAGGGACAGGGGACACGGCAGAGGGATGGGACAGGGGTGATGGCAGAGGGGACAGGGGACACGGCACGGATGGGGACAGGGGTGATGGCAGAGGGACAGGGGACATGACAGAGGGATGGGGATGGGGGTGATGGCAGAGGGACAGGGGACATGGCGGAGGGATGGGGACAGGGGACACGGCAGAGGGATGGGAACAGGGGCGATGGCAGGGCATGGGGACAGGGGACACGGCACAGGGATGGGGACAAGGGACACAGCAGAGGGATGGGGATGGGGGCAATGGCAGGGCACGGGGACAGGGGACACGGCACAGGGTTGGGGACCCTGGGTGCCATCACGGCACAGACACACGGGCCAGCGTCCCTGCGCGTGTCCCCCCCCCCCGCCCTGCTCTCACCGCCCCCCAAGTTTTGGGGCCACCGACGCAGGAGGGGTCCCCGCAGCGCTGACGAGCTCGGGGCGGGGCCGGGGGGGGGGGGGGATGACACACACACACACACGCAGAAGCTGCCCGAGGTGGGGACAACTACAGCCACCCCGGTGTCACCCCGCCGTCCGGGATCGATGGCCTACACCCCGCCGTGCCTCAGTTTCCCCAACTCCCTCCCCGGGAACCCCTTGTGGGGGGGGGACGACAAGGAGTGGGGGGGGGGGACACACGACACGGTACTCACCCGCATAGGGGACGGTTTTTCGGGGCACGGCGCTCCACGAGGACCCCGGGGTGGCGGCGGCGGCGGCGGTGGCGAGGGCCAGCAGCGAGGCGAGGGTCAGCAGCCGGCGGGGGGCCATGATGCCGGGGCCGAAGAAAAAACCCGGGGGGGGGACACACACACACCCGACGACACACACACCCGGCCTGGCGTGGGGAGGACGTGGGGTGGGGGGGACACACACACAGACGGACACACCCGGCCCCCGTTAGGGTTACGGGGCATCGACACCGGCCGCCACGGCGTCACGCGGGCGGCGCGGGGGACAAGGCGGGCATTGAGGATCCGCGCGTCACGAGGCCGGGGGCACCCCACGCAGCGGTTGTTTGGGGGGGGGACGGGGGGGGACGGACGGACGGGACACACACACACACAGGCGGGTCCCCGACTTGCTGTGTCCCCCCCCGTCCCCCCCCCCCGACCCCGGGGCCTTCGCGATCCCTCCCCCGGCCGTGACGAGGTGGCTCGGGGTTATGGGGGGGGGGGGACACGACGCACACGACAAGGGGGAGAAGGAAATGGGTCCCTTCCGCTTCCCACCCCACCCGGGTGGCCCCACCTCACCCGCGTCCTGCCCCGGGACACCCACCCACACCCCCCCCACATGCCCCCCCTCCCAACGGTGTCCGGGGGGTGCCCCCCGCTGGGTGTCCCCACCCACCCCCCCCCAAAAAAAAAAATAAAGGCTGGGCAGGATGCGGCCGGGAATTGTTCTGCGCTGCCCGGCGGGAAGCAGGAAGGCGGGGGGTGGTGGGGGGGGGATCCGGGGGGGGCCCCCAGCGCCGGCTGGGGAAGGATTTCCGGGAGGATGGGGAGGCCGGGAACGGGCGTGGGAATGGGGGACACCCGCGGGGCGGGGGGGGCTGCAGGCAGGGGGTGACGGTGTCACGGGCACGGCCGGGGTGCTATGGGCATCGTCAGGGTGTCACGGGCATGGCCAGGGTGTCACGGCACAGTCAGGGTGTCACGGGGACAGTCAGGGTGGCATGGGCATGGTCAGGGTGCCACAGGGACGGTCAGGGCGTCACGGGCATGGTCAGGGTGCCATGGTCACGGCCAGGGTGTCACGGGCATGGCCAGGGTGCCATGGGGACAGTCAGGGTGCCACAGGGACAGTAAGGGTGCCACGGTCAAGGCCAGGGTGGCATGGGCATGGCCAGGGTGCCACGGGAGAGCCAGGGTGCCACAGGGACAGTCAGGGTGTCACGGGGACAGTCAGGGTGCCATGGGCATGGTCAGGGTGGCATGGGCATGGCCAGGGTGCCACAGGGACAGTCACGGCGTCACGGGCATGGTCAGGGTGCCACGGGCACGGCCAGGGTGCCATGGGGACAGTCAAGGTGCCATGGGCATGGTCAGGGTGCCACGGAGGTTGTCACGGTCATGGCGAGGGTGCCATGGGGATGGCCAGGGTGTCACAGGCATGGCCAGGGTGCCACGGGGACAGTCAGGGTGCCATGGGCATGGCGAGGGTGTCACGGGCATGGCCAGGGTGCCATGGGCACGGCCAGGGTGTCACGGGCATGACCAGGGTGCCATGGGGACAGTCAAGGTGCCATGGGCATGGTCAGGGTGCCATGGCACAGTCAGGGTGCCACAGGGACAGTCAGGGTGTCACGGGGACAGTCAGGATGCCACGGTCACGGCCAGGGTGCCATGGGCACGGTCAGGGTGCCATGGGGATGGCCAGGGTGTCACAGGGACAGTCAGGGTGCCACCGGGACAGTCAGGGCGTCACAGGCATGGTCAGGGTGCCGCGGAGGGTGCCACAGTCATGGCAAGGGTGCCATGGGCATGCTCAGGGTGCCACGGGGACAGTCAGGGTGCCAGGGGCATTGTCAGGGTGTCACAGGCACGGCAAGGGTGCCATGGGGACAGTCAGGGTGCCATGGGCATGGCCAGGGTGCCACGGTGATGGCCAGGGTGCCATGGGCACGGTCAGGGTGTCACGGGCATGGGCAGGGTGCCATAGGGACAGTCAGGGTGCCATGGTCATGGCAAGGGTGTCACAGGCATGGTGAGGGTGCCACGGGCACGACCAGGGTGCCACAGGCACAGTTGGGGTGCCATGGCATGGCCGGGATGCCACGGGGACAGTCCCAGTGCCACAGTCACGGTCAGGGTGCCATGTGCCATGGGGACAGTCAGGGTGCCATGGTCAGGGTGTCACAGGCACGGCCAGGGTGCCGTGGGGACTGTCAGGGTGCCACGGTCATGGCGAGGGTGCCACAAGAACAATCGTGGTGCCACAGTCACGGCCAGGGTGCCACGGGCACGGCTCTGGGGACAAAAACACGGTCAGGGTGCCACGGGCATGGGCAGGGTGCCATGGGCACAGCTGGGGTGCCACGGGCATGGTCAGGGTGCCACGGGGACAGTCAGGGTGCCACGGGGACAGCCGTGGGGACAAAGGCATGGCCAGGGTGCTACAGTCATGGCGAGAGTGCTGGGGGTGTCACCGGGGTGCCATGGGCACAGCTGGGGTGCCACGGACACGGCCAGGGTGCCACGGGCACGGTCAGGGTGCCACGGGCACAGCCCTGGGGACAAAAGCATGGCCAGGGTGCCATGGGCACGGCTGGGGTGCTGCGGGTGTCACCGGGGGTGCCACAGGCAGAGCCCCGGGGACAAAGGCACGGCGGGGGTGCGAAAGCAGGGACAGGCACCCCCAGGGTCCCCGGGCACGGCCGGGGTGCCGCGGGCAGGATGGGGTCCCCGCTTTGGGTGCTGGATGCCTGGGGGTCCCATGGGGGGAGCAGGGTGCCACGGCCCCGCAACGGTGCCATCCCCGGGGGGGGGGGGGGGGGGGGGGTCCCCATGATGGTGCCATGCTGGGGGGGGTCTCCACGATGGTGCCATCCCGGGGTGGGGTGGGGGGTCCCACGATGATGCCATTCCGGGGGTGGGGGTGGGGTGTCCCCATGGGGGTGCCATCCCGGGGGGGGGGGGGGGGGGGGGGGTGTCCCTGCAACGGTGCCACCCGGGGGGTCTGTCCGCACAACGGCGCCATCCCCGGGGGGGGGGGTGTTTCCGCGATAGTGCCATCGCGGGGTCCCCACGGTGGTGCCATCCCGGAGGGGGGGGTCCCCCACGACGGTGCCATCGCGGGGTCCCCACGACGGTGCCACCCGGGGGGGTCCCCGAGGAGGTGTCATCCCGGGGGGGGGGTGGGGGGTGTCCCCACGACGGTGCCACGCGGGGGGGGGGGGTGTCTCCGCGACAGTGCCATCGCGGGGTCCCCACGGCGGTGCCATCCCGGGGGGGGGTCCCCCACGACGGTGCCACCCGGGGGGTCCCCACGGCGAGTCGCAGCCCCCGCGGACGATCCCCCCCCCCCCGCACCCGCCGCCTGTACCGACGGGGGGGGAACGACACCCACCGGCGCACCGACGGATCGCGGCGGGGACGGGGACGGCGGGGGGGGGGGGGAGGTGTTTGTCCGTTACCGGGGAGGGGTCCGTCCCCCCCAGCAGCGCGAAGCGGGGTGTGCGGGGGAGGTGGGGGGGAAGGGGGCGATCTGCCGGTCCCGATGGCCGGTACCGGGAGGAACAAAGCGCCTCCCCCTCCTCCCCCCGCCCCCGCGGCTCCGCCACAACAATACCGGGGCGGGGCGGGGGGGGGGGGGGGCCGGGCCGGGCGGGGGGGGGGTGCCGGGGGTTGGGGGGGGGCCGGGCTCACCTCGGGGCACGGCGGCGGCGGCGGCGGCGGCGCGGGGGGGCCGGGCCCGGCCGGGGCGGCGGGAGGCGGCGGCGGCGGCGGCGGCGGGTCGGGGCGGCGGCGGGTGCGCGCCGCGCGGCTCCGGGGGCCACGCCCCCCCCGACGTCACGGGCGGGAGGAGGGGAGGTGGGGGGGGGGTGGTCGGGACGGCGACCACCGCCACGGGGTCGGGTCGGACCGGATCGGATCGGGTCGGGGCCGGTTGGATCGGATCGGTTGGATCGGGGGCCGGTCGGATCGGATCGATCGGACTGGATGAGGTCGGATTGGGTCCAGTTGGATCGGATCGATTGGATCGGGTCCAGTCGGATTGGGTCCAGTCGGATCGGATTGATTGGATCAGGTCCGGTCAGATCGGAGGGGGTCCAGTTAGATTAGATCGATTGGATGGGGTCTGGTCAGATCAGATCGGGTCCAGCTGGGTCGGATCGATCGGACTGGATGAGGTCGGATTGGGTCCAGTTGGATCGGATCGATTGGATCGGGTCCAGTCGGATTGGGTCCGGTCGGATCGGATCAGGTCCGGTTGGATCGGATTGGACTGATTGGATCGGGTCCAGTCGGATTGGGTCTAGTCAGATCAGATTGGGTCCAGTTGGATTGGATTGATTGGATCAGGTCCAGTCGGATTTGGTCCGGTTGGATCAGATCGGGTCTGGTTGGATCGGATTGATTGGATCGGGTCCGGTTGGATTGGGTCTAGTCAGATCAGATTGGATCCAGTTGGATCGGATTGATTGGATCGGGTCTGGTCGGATTGGGTCTAGTCAGATCAGATTGGGTCCAGTTGGATTGGATTGATTGGATTGATTGGATCAGGTCCAGTCGGATTGGGTCTAGTTAGATCATATTGGGTCCAGTTGGATTGGATTGATTGGATCGGGTCCGGTCGGATTGGGTCTGGTCCAGTTGGATCGGATCGATTGGACTGGATCAGGTTGGATTGGGCCTGGTTGGATCGGATCGAGTCCAGTTGGATTGGATCAGTTGGATCGGGTCTGGTCAGATTGGGTCCAGTTGGATCAGATCAACTGGATCAGGTCCAGTCGGATTGGGTCCGGTCAGATTGGATTGGGTCCAGTTGGATCGGATCGATCGGACTGGATCAGGTTGGATTTGGTCCAGTTGTGTCATATCTATTGGATCAGGTCCAGTTGGATTGGATCGGGTCCGTCTGGATTGGATTAATCAGATTGGATCAGGTCGGATTAGTTCCAGTCGGATCGGATCAGGTCCAGTTGGATCGGATCTATTGGACTGGATCAGGTTGGATTGGGTCCAGTTGGGTCGTATCTATTGGATCGGGTCCAGTTGGATCAGATCAGTTGGGTTGGATCAGGTCAGATTGGACCAGGTCAGATTAGGTCCAGTTGGATCGGATTGATTGGATTGGGTCTGGTCGGATCAGATCGGGTCCAGTTGGATTGGCTCGATCGGATTGGATCAGGTTGGATTGGGTCTGATTGGTTGGATCAGATCTATTGGATTTGGTCCAGTTGGATCGGATTGGGTCTGGTCAGATTGGATTGATCGGATCAGGTCGGATTGGGTCCAGTTGGATCGGATTGATCGGATCGGATGAGACTGGATTGGGTCTGGTTGGATGAGGTCAGGCCCAGTTGGATCAGATTGATTGGATCAGGTCAGATTGGGTCTGGTTGGATCGGATCTATTGGATCGCGTCCAGTTGGATTGGATCGATCGGATCAGGTCAGATCGGGTCCAATTGGATCGGATTGATCAGATCGGGTCCAGTTGGATTAGGTCGGGTCCAGTTGGATCAGATCAGGTCTGGCCGGATTGGATCGGGTCTGGTCGAATCAGGTCGGGTCAGATTGGGTCGGATCGGGTAGGATGGGATAGGATCAGATTGGATCAGATTGGTCCAGTTGGATCGGATAGGATGAGGTCAAATCCAGTCGGATCGGCTCAGACTGGGTCGGATCAGATCGGATCGGGTCAGATCCGCCCAGATCACGTGGGGTCTGGTTGGGTCAAATCGGATCGGCTTCCCCCAGCCCTGGCTCAGCCCATCTCAACCTGGTCCAGTTCCGCCCAGTTTGGCCCAGTTCCACCCAGTTCCGCCCGGCCTCGTGGGGACAGGAACCCCGGCGCCCTTTTGTGCTGCCGACGGCCACCAAGGCTGGCCGGCCCAACACGGCCGCGGGAATCGGGGCTGTTTATTGGGTAGGGGGTGGCCTTGGGGCACCCGAGGGTGCTCGGGACACCCCCCGGAGAGGGGACGGGGACCCCCCCAGCATCTCCTGCCACTTGACGTAGAGGAGGGCGGCCAGGCCCTTCAGCTGGGCGCGGAAGAGGAGCCTGGGGCTGTCGTGCAGCCCCCTCCCAAATTGCCGGTCCAGCTGGACGCAGAGCTGCTCCAGGTGGCCCTGTGGGGACACGTTTGGCGGGGGGGGGGGGGGGGGGAGGCGTCAGGGACACAGCGGACCACCCCCCGCGTGTCCCCCCCACCCCCGGGCGCCGGTGCTCACCCGCTGCTCGGCGGGGGGGTTCTCGGTGCCCACCACGTTGCTGGCGAGGAGGAGGAGGCTGTAGCTCAGGTAGCAAGCCTGCGGGCGGCAGAGGGCACGGGGAGGGGGGTCACCCAAAGGGGCGCCGGGGCACCTTAGGGGGTGCCCCACGGCACCCATTTCCCTGCGAGGGCAGCACCCACCTCCTGGTCAAGGTCCTCCGGCTTCTCCGGGCCCCCGGCGAGCACCAGCCGTCGCAGGGTGTCCGGCTGCGCCAGCGCCAGGAGCCGGCCCAGCGCCTGCAGCTGCAGGGAAAGCGGGTGTCAGGGTGCCGGCGCCTGCCGTGGGTGCCCCGGCACCGGCACGGTCCCACCTGGCTGCACCCACCTCTGCCTGCGCCCCGGGAGGTGGTACGGTGCCTGGCGGCTCCCCCAGCAGCCGGGACATGGCGCGAAGGCTCAGATGCCGGCGAAGCTCCCTGGTGAGAGGGGGGAAGAGCGTGAGGAAGGGTCCGGTGCGCGCCCAAGCGCCCGTCCCTGCCTCTGTGCCCGTCACCGCCATCCCCGGTGCCATCCGTGAAGCAGCGGGTGGCCCCGGTGCCCTCCGGACACCCGTGGCGAGGGGCGTCAGTGCCGGCAGCCGCATTCTGCCCGCTTTGTGCCTGCGCAACCGGCTGGAATAAAAGAATTAAGAGGCAGACGCATCCCAGCCCGCCCGGTGCTGGCACGGTGCCGCGCGCGGGGCCGTGCCAGCTGCCGCCGGGCTCCCCGTCACCAACGCGTGGGGCGCGGGTAGGGCGGGAGGCCTGGCGGCTCCGGCCGGCAAGCGGCGCGGCGTGCGGGGACGTACCTGTCCCTGCTCGTGAGGTCTGGCAGGAGCTGCACCAGGGCAACCAGGTTGTGGTGGTGCCCGGAAAGCTGGCAGAGGGACAGGCAGAGAGCGGGCAGCTGCGGGGACAGAGAGGAGCTGAGGAACGGGCAGGGAGGGCACAGCCCCTGGAGGAGGGCTGCGGAGGGTGGGCACGGGGCGAGGGGCTCCCCCCCGCCCTGGGTACCTGCTGCTGCCAGTCCCGGATGCCCTCCAGCAGGCAGTGGAGAAGGTGCTGCAGTTCGGGCAGGGGCTGGCAGCGCAACGCCCGGTCCAGGCCGAGGAAGGAGAGGAGGGTGACAAGCGCCAGGCGGGCGCCGTCGGCGTAGCGGCAGGGCTGGGTGACCACGCACAGTGCCAGGAACTGGAGGAGAAGGCGACACGTCACCCATGGGGACTTTCCAACCTGCCCCCCACCCCCCAGAAAAAAAAAAAAGAAACCACCACCCGCAGGGCAGGGACAGGCTGGCACGGCCGGCGGCAGGCTCAGCGGGCACCCCTCCAGGAGCTGGCATCGGCGCCGCCCGCGCAATTAGCAGGGCAGAGATAACGAAGGCGCAGCATCCCTGGCACAAGAAGCGGCGGGGGCTCTCACCTTGCAGATGTCACCGAGCTGCGTCACCAGGGCCAGCGTGCCGGTGGCCTCGGGGCTCGCCCGTCTCGGGGAGCAGGAGGGATCCAGGCTCCTGGAAGGAGAGCGAGGGGTTGGCGGGGGGGCTGGCAGGGGGGGCAGCGGCCTCCTGCCCCCCGCGCCGGCGCTCACCTCCTGTCCGTGGGGCACAGCTCGGGGGGCAGCAGGCGGCGCAGGGGGCTCAGGTCAGCGCCGAGATGGGCGAAAGCCAGGCTGACGTCCTGCGCCGTGGGGCACCAGGGCTCGCCTGCGGGCGAGGGGACAGTGAGGGCGGGCGGGGGCTCGGAGGGCACCCCCACCACGGCGAGGCAGCCCCCCTGCCCGCCCCACGCTCACCCCCGGTGCTCAGCCAGATCTCCCACAGCGCCTGGGAAGCGTTGGTGGCGTCCGGGCAGAGGGTCATGAGCTGCCGAAACAAAGAAAAGGTGACGGGGGGGTGGCACAGCAAGAGGAGGGGACGTCACCGGGGACGTCCTCCAGTGACGGTGGCTCACCTGGAAGAGCCAGCGCAGGACGGGCAGCGGGCAGGTGGGCACGCAGCGGTAGAGCAGGCTGAGCCCCCCGTCGCGGACGAAAGCTGCCTGGCAAGCAGGGGAGTTGCTGGGGGGAGAGACGGAGAGGGTGAGCAGGGCTCTGGTTGTGTCCCCCGTCCCCAAACTGTCACCCCGCTCCGTGCCCGGCGGCTCACCTGAAGAAAAACCCCTCCAACGCGCTCTGAGGCTTCAGCCCGCGGGTGTCCAGGGTGGGCACCGGCACGGAGCGGGCGCAGAAGATGGGTTCCCCGGGGTGGACGGCGGGGATGAACCTGGGTGTCATGGTGTAGTGGGCGAGGAAATCCCTGCGGGCCAGAGGGCGGCGTCGGGTGGGGAGCGGGCACCGCGCGGACCCTCGCCCGGGCACGGCTGGCAGGGCTACCTGTGCTCCTCGGGCAGCTCGGTGTCCTCGTCCGGGGACTCCCAGGAGCTGTCGTCGTCCACGCGCACCCACGCCAGGCCGGCCGGCGGCGTGGCTGCCTGGCGCTGCTCCCTGCCACGGTGACGGTTAGGGCAGGGCGAGGGCACCCCGGGGTGCCCAGCACAGTCCCCGTGTGCCGTGGGGCTGCCAGCCTTACCTCTTCTCCCGGGCTAGCGAATCCAGGCTGTTGGCAAGCGGATCTGGCTGCGGGCACGCAGCCTGGACAATGGAGCAAGGGAATGGTGACGCTTCAGCGGGTACCACAACACCCAGCGGGCACCGGGATGTCCCCAAGGACCTCCCGATGCCCGGGCACCCGCTCTTGGGCAGGGACCTACCTGCTGGTGGTCCGCGGGGCTCGGGGGCTCATCCCCTGCCAGCAGCATGTCCTTCAGCGGGATCAGCTCATCGTCCTCGCTGTCTGTGGAGGACACCCACCCCCTCGCCGTGCCCACTGGGTGCCCCCCAGAGCTCCTGCCCGCCTGTTGCGGCGCCATCCTGGCTGCGGTGTGCTGCCCGCCGTCGGCCTCCCCGCCCAGGGACCCCACAGCCGCCTCCGGCAGCACCGGGACATGGCTGGAACGGTCCGGTGCCACCTGGCACGCTGGGGAGCCCCGGCTGGCCACGTCCCGCCGGTTGGCATGGGGCTGAGCGGGGCCAGGAGGCTGCCGCCCTCTGCTCACCCGTTTCCTGGTGCCAGGGGATTCCTTGGATCGCCGGGGGGCTGCGGAGACAGCACAGGGGTCAGCACAGACTCCCCTGGGGCACAGGGAGGCCTGTGGGGGCAACGCAGGGGTGACTAGCCCCCCCCTCGCCACCGCCTTGGGGCATGGGGGCTATGGGGACAACACAGCGGGGACAAGGGGCCCTTCTTGGGGTGCCAGGGGAGGGCGGGGACAACGCAGGGGTGACCAGGGCCCTCCTTGGGGTGCCAGGGGAGTGTGGGGACAGCACAGCGGGGACCAGGGGCCCTCCATGGGGTGCCAGCGGAGTGTGGGGACAATGCAGGGGTGACCAGGGGACCCCTTGGGGCATGGGGCCTGTGGGGACAACGCAGGGGTGGCCAGGGCCCTCCTTGGGGTGTCACAGGACTCTGGGGACAACACAGGGGTGAGCAGGGGCCCCCTTGGGGCACAGGCAGGGCCCTAGGGACAACACAGGGGTGACCAAGGGCCCCATTGTGGCAGGGTCTTGGGGACGTGAGGGTGACCGGGGGCTCCCTTGGGGCACGGGGAGGGTCTTGGGGACAACATGGAGGTCACGGGGGGCCGCTTTGGGGCGCGGGGAAGGGCCACGAGGACAACGTGGGGGTGACCAGGGTCCCCCCTGGGGCAACA
The DNA here is from genome assembly GCF_028500815.1 of Rissa tridactyla. Lineage (NCBI taxonomy): Eukaryota > Metazoa > Chordata > Aves > Charadriiformes > Laridae > Rissa > Rissa tridactyla. The sequence continues at coordinate 3,394,784 of NC_071485.1, forward strand.
GGAGGGGCACTGCTCCCTTCACACCCACCCCCTGGGCAGGGCCACGCTCACCTCGCGCCCTGCCGGTGCCCCGTGAGCGGTGGGAGGCCCGGGGAGGGCTGCGGGCAGGCGGGGGAGAGGGGGAGCAGGGCTCCAACAGGCCGGGGGGCGGCGGGGCGACGGGGCGGCCCACGGGGAGTTGTTTGAGGACGCGGAGCTGCCGGTAGCGCCAGAGGCCCGACTGGAAGCCATAGCTGAAGATGACGGAGCGGGGCACGCGGGTGGAGGAGAGGGGGATCTGGTACCAGCGCAGCCCCTCGGGGCGGGGGGCCATGGCGGGGCCAGGCCGGGCCTCATCGGGGACACCCCAAAATGGCGTCCGAGGCCACGCCATGGGGACGGGGGCGCGGCTGTGAGGAAAAGGCGGGGCTTACGCCGGGGAGAGCCAATAGGAGGCGTTAGGGCCGGGAGTCGGCCCCGCCTACCGGCCGCGCCCCGCCGCTTTCAAAGCCTCAACCGTCAACGGCTTAACTGGCCAATGGCAGCGCGCGGGGGCGATGCGGCTGAGCCAATCACGGCCAGCCCCCGGCGCGGGGAGGAGGAGGAAGGCACAGCCAGCCAATCAGAGCGGGGGGGGGGGGGGCCGGAGCAGCGTCACCGCCTCCCGGCGGGCGCAGCGGTGCATGCTGGGAGCTGTAGTCCGGAGGGGAGCCGCGGGGCATGTTGGGGCGCCCGTCGGCGGAAGCGCTTCCGGGTGGCGCTCTGCTTCCGCTTGACCCGGAAGTGGCGTTCCGCGGCCTGCTCCGGTGCGCGGCGGTGGCGGCGCGGTCTCCAGCCCGGCCCAGCCATGGCGGATGTGACCGCCCGCAGCCTGCAGTACGAGTACAAGGCGGTGAGTGCGGCCCCTCGGCTTCCCGCCCCTCACCGGCCCCGTACCGGGCCCTCTCCGGTCCCGTTAACCCAGGGGCTGCCTCTAAACCTACCCCCGCGCTGCGGCGGCCCAGGTTCTCCCCGCGAAATCGTCCTGCTGGGTGTAACGGCCCTTTAACGTGGTTGAGGGGAGGTTCTGAGGACTAAAATCCTCTTTTAAGGGTTTTTCCCGACTTTTTTCACCTTAAAGTGGGACTTCCCGGGCACTGAGAGGTAACCGAGCACCCGGGCGAGGAGGGTGCCGGTTCTCCCGGCTGAAACAACCCCCAGGATGGGGCCGAGTGACTCAATCCCAGTTTAAAGTTTAAAATCGCGGCTATTGAGGGCATTAAATAACGCCCCCCCCCGGTTAATTAAGATACAATTTATTTGTGCCTCGAGCAGCGCGGAGTGTTTTAAATTAAAAGGAAATCTGCCTGCCTGCTCTTTATGCCTCTCTTTTTCTCTTCTCCCAGAACTCCAACCTCGTCCTCCAAGCCGACCGCTCGCTGATCGACCGGACCCGGCGGGATGAGCCGACGGGAGAAGTCCTGTCCTTGGTGGGCAAACTGGAGGGGACCCGCATGGGGGACAAGGCGCAGAGAACCAAACCCCAGATGCAGGAGGAGAGACGAGCAAAGTGAGTGGGAGCTTTGAGCCCGGGGGCGGGGGGTGTGGGGTGCCGAGCCCTGGCGTGAAAAACGCTCTGGGCAATTAATTTTTCATTCCCATCTTCGAACGATGCAGCTCTGGTTTGGTTTAGCGCTGCAAACGGGGTAGAACTCAGCGGTGTTGGGAATATTTTGTAGTGGGAAATGTTTTGGTGGTGTGAGGTTCAACAAGGCCAAGTGCCGCGTCCTGCACGTGGGTCACACCAACCCAAGGAACGCTACAGCCTTGGGGAAGGGTGGCTGGAGAGCTGCCCGGTGGAAAAGGACCTGGGGGTGGTGGTCAACAGGGGTCTGATTGTGAGCCAGCAGTGTGCCCAGGTGGCCAAGGAGGCCACCAGCATCCTGGCCTGTGTCAGGAACTTGTGGCCAGCAGGACTGGGGCAGTGATTGTCCCCCTGTACGCGGCACTGGTGAGGTCCCTCCTCGAGGGCTGTGTCCGGTTTTGGGCCCCTCGCTCCAAGAAGGACCTTGAGGGGCTGGAGCGTGTCCAGAGAAGGGCAACGGAGCTGGTGAGGGCTCTGGAGCACAAGTCTGGTGAGGAGCGGCTGAGGGAGCTGGGGGTGTTCAGCCTGGAGAAGAGGAGGCTGAGGGGAGACCTTCTCGCTCTCCACAGCTCCCTGAAAGGAGGGGGTAGCCAGGGGGGGTCGGTCTCTGCTCCCAAGGAACAGGCGGTGGGACAAGAGGAAATGGCCTCCAGTTGCAGGAGGAGACGTTTAGGATGGATATTGGGGAAAATTTCTTCATGGAAAGGGTTGTCAAGCATTGGAAGAGGCTGCCCAGGGCAGTGGTGGAGTCGCCATCCCTGGAGGGATTTAAAAGCCGGGCAGACGCGGTGCTGAGGGACGTGGGGTAGCGGGGGTTTGGGCAGTGTTGGGGTGATGGTTGGACTTGATGATCTGAAAGGTCCCTTCCAACCGAGACCGTTCTATGATTCTAACTTGGAAGACACAGAGACGTTGTTTTCATCCTTCGGAGTTGGTTATTCCATGTCAATAGATTAAAATTGAAGGGAAAAATTAAAAAACGTGTATTTTTCTTCTTTATTTTTCAAATAAAAGAGACTAGCCATATTTGAAGTAGCAGGAGCAGGGCTCTGCCGTGGGGCTCACCCAGGCGCTCTCTTCCCTGCCTTTCTTTCCAGGAGAAGGAAGCGTGACGAGGACCGGCACGACATCAACAAGATGAAGGGTTACACCCTACTCTCCGAGGGCATCGATGAGATGGTGGGCATCATCTACAAACCCAAAACCAAGGAGACCCGCGAGACCTACGAGGTGTTGCTGAGCTTCATTCAGGCGGCTCTCGGGGACCAGGTGAGGATGGCGACGCCTCGGGATGGGTGTCCCTGCTCCGGTAGAGGATTGAAAACCTGTAAAATCCATCACTTGGATTTTTTAATCTTTCCCTGTCATCCCGTGGGATGGGTTTGCTCCGTCGGTGCTGGCTTTTGGGCTCGGGGATGTTGTGGGGGTGGCCTTTTGGTGGCCATACGAGGGTCCAGAAATAGGAGGGACCGACCCCGTACCCTTCACGTAGCAAATTTCTTCTCCGCGCGACGCGTTTATTCCTTTGGCAGCCCCGTGACATCCTCTGCGGAGCCGCCGACGAGGTCCTGGCGGTGCTGAAGAACGAGAAGCTGCGCGATAAGGAGAGGCGGAAGGAGATCGATCTGCTGCTGGGACAGACCGATGATACCCGCTACCACGTGCTGGTCAACCTGGGGAAGAAGATCACGGATTACGGTGGCGACAAGGAAATCCAGAACATGGGTATGGGAAGGCGTTGTCGTGGGCTGTGGCTTCGGGGACGGGGCTGGCAGAAAGTCGGGTTGCTGGTGCCAAACAGCCAGGGTGGTGTTTGCAGATGGAGAAGCCAAAAAAACCCCACGTTTGGACAGTTTTCAAGCCCCCAAACCATGTTCTTTTCATCTTTTTGGATGCGCGGAGGTGTGGGCGGGCGTGTGGATCTGTGAACCTTGCATGTGGTGCCCAGATTTTTTTCCGATGAGTTCACTCCGCTCTCTTTTGCAGATGACAATATCGATGAGACGTACGGGGTGAACGTGCAGTTCGAGTCCGATGAGGAGGTAGGAGATGAGAGGCTGCGGGGTGGCAGCGGAGTCTCTGCCCTGTCCCCCCTCGCTCCGCCGGGACCGCGTTTGTCCCGTTTTACTCTTATCACCTTGGGAAGTGGGCATTGGCTCGGGCTGGGATGTCTCTGCCAGGAAGGAGAAGCCGGATTATTTTAGATCCCGCTTCCTGGCGTGGGGAGGGTTTGTTGGTTATCCTGCTAATCCAAGGCTTATCGTGAGTCAGTACGACGGAAAACAGATGGTGGTATTTAGATCTCGTGGGGAAACTTGACAGATCGAGAGGAAAAGAGACGTTCAGATGCGCTGCTTGGAAGCGTTTCGTGGAAAGGCTCCCTGGGGGTTGGTTTTGCGAGAACGATAAGGGAGACAAATCCAAGGAAACGCTGGCAAAACCGCTCTGTAGAGAGCGGGAATAATCTCGCCACGTGGTGCTGTACCTGAACAGCAGCGTTAGGTTCCCGTGAAAAGCACAAGGCGGGCTGTTTCCTCTCGCTGCCGGATGATTAATTTTCGGCGAGGAAAAGCTCTCTGATGTTTCCCAACGCCGCTTACTGGAACTCTTCTTGCAACAGGAAGGCGACGAGGACATTTACGGCGAAGTGCGCGACGAGGCGTCCGATGATGACATGGAGGGAGACGAAGCCGTTGTCCGTTGCACCCTCTCGGCCAACGTGAGTCACCGAGGAACGCATGAAACGCGGTTCGGGGATCGTCTGGAGGAGGGTTGGGGATGCTCTTGGTCTACGGATGGAGTTAAGGTTGTTGGTGGATGGAGAGGAGCCTTGGAGCTGTTGTCCGACGGAGGCCAAACGGAACGTTACTAAAATTAACAGGCCTGGCAGCTGCACAGCTGCGTCCCGCTGGGTCTCTGCTCCTCTCCCTGGGTAGAGAGAGGCCCCAAACGCTCGCTCCGCAACACCAAGGTCGCATGCCTGCTTTCTTCTCACAGGAAAATAACATTGTTGTGGCTTTTTCTTAAAGCTTGTGGCTTCGGGTGAGCTGATGAGTTCAAAGAAGAAGGATCTGCATCCTCGAGACATCGACGCCTTTTGGCTCCAGCGGCAGCTGAGCCGCTTCTACGATGACGCCATCGTTTCCCAAAAAAAGGCGGACGAAGTGCTGGAGATCTTGAAGGTCAGCGTTGACCTGATCTTGCGCGTCGCTGCTGTTGAGCTCCGCTTGAGTTCGGTTCTGTGCGAAGCGGGGATTCTCGTTCAGTGGGGCGCGGGGTTAACCGCCCGTTCCTCGTTTCTCCTCCTCCCAGACTGCCAGCGACGACCGGGAATGCGAGAACCAGCTCGTTCTGCTCCTGGGCTTTAACACCTTCGACTTCATTAAAGTCCTGCGGCAGCACCGGATGATGAGTGAGCGGCGTTCGCTTTAACCTTGTTTCCCTGCCGTTCTGACGTGATTCTAACGCGACCCGAGGCTTTTTAGCGGCCATCGGTGTTGCTGCGTGGAGCTTGGGCCCTTGTTATTTGCTCTCTTCTTTTGATTCAGCCCTTAACCCCTCTGCTATCCCTTAATTTTCTTTCACCAGTCTTGTACTGCACTTTGCTGGCCAGCGCACAAAGCGAAGCTGAAAAAGAAAGGATAATGGGGAAGATGGAAGCGGATCCCGAGCTGTCCAAGTTCTTGTATCAGCTGCACGAGACGGAGAAGGAGGATCTCATCCGAGTAAGGCCGGAGGGCGGCTCGAGGCGGGACGAGCGGAGGAATCGTGAGAGCCTTGCCGCCGCCTGCGGTCACCGTTGGGCTGCGTGTTTTGTTTGCTGTTCGTGAGAGAGGAGCCTTGCTGACTCAGCTGGGATCTTGAAACCGTGGGAAACGGTGCTTAGGAGGGCGATATATTTACCACTTCTTATTTTTGAGTCGCTCCGATGTCTGCTTTCCCAGGAAAATGTCGGTGTATGCAAGTTTCGCGTTTTTAGGCTGGCGTTAACCGCCTTGTAACGGCACCGTTTCACCTCTGGGCCTCCTTGCTGGGAGGCTCGGCGCCGTAAAACACCCCCGGCCCTTCCCATCGGCTCCTCGTTACCTGGCGTTGGAATGTGACACCCAACACGTTTATTGGCCTGCGGGGTTAGCTCTGCTCGGCCTTTGGAGAATAGTGGTTCTGTGACCGGTTTGGGGGTTGTTTTTTGGGGATCAATACCATATTCCTGCTTTGTTGCTAAAAAAAAACCACCCCAGGTTATGTTGTTGTGAGGGACCGTTTTGGGTTCTCTGTGTTTTGAGGAGCGCTGCTGGCCTGCAGCAGGCCGGGCTTTTGCTGGGGCACTGCAGGTTTGCGTGTCTTCACTCCCTGCTTCCTTTCATCCGCTCTCCCGGAAGGCGGGTTTACGTCCTGGCCTTGGGGGCACTGCTTTCTACTGCCAAAAATTATTGGCTCTGGTTAACGTGAATGTCCGTGCTTGAAAGAAAATCGCGGCGCGTGGCTTCTCTGGTTGGCGCGGGCTTTCCCGGTGTGACGGGAGGACCTGGCAGGCCACGGAGGAGGTTGGGCAAATCTTCCCCAGGGCTGAAATTCTCATCTCTTCGCACAGGAGGAACGCTCTCGCCGGGAACGCGTCCGTCAGTCCCGGATGGATACTGACTTAGAGACCATGGATCTGGACCAAGGAGGAGAGGTAAAACTCTTGGAAGTCAGCCGTTCCCAGCCCTTCCTACGAGCATCCCCAGGAAGTGCAAAAAGAGTATTTGAAGTGGCACAGACAGGAAGATACCGAAAATAAGCCCCCGATGTGCTAAAGAGGCGCTTGCCAGTTGGCTGCGGTTGCTTTTCCTTCCCTCCCAGGGCGTCGTTCTCTAATCCTTGCCCCTTTCCTGTTTCCAGGCGCTGGCTCCCCGGCAGGTGCTGGACCTGGAGGATCTGGTCTTTGCCCAAGGTAGTCACTTCATGGCCAACAAGCGTTGCCAGCTCCCCGACGGCTCCTTCCGCAGGCAGCGCAAGGGCTACGAGGAGGTGCACGTGCCCGCCCTGAAGCCAAAGCCTTTTGGCTCCGAAGAGGTGGGTGATCCCGCTTCGTTCCCCCGTATTTAGCACTAGGGGGGGTTGAGTGACGGGGTGACTGATGGCATCTGTCTGGACTTCTGCACGGCCTTTGACACGGTCCCCCACAACATCCTTCTCTCTGCACTGGAGAGAGATGCCTTTGATGGACGGGCTGTTCGGTGGATGAGGAATTGGCTGAACGGTCGCATCCGGAGAGTAGTTGTCAACGGCTCAACGTCCAGACGGAGACAGGGGACAAGTGGTGTCCCTCAGGGGTCCGTAGCGGCACTGGTACTGTTCAGTATCTTCATCGGTGACATGGGCAGTGGGATGGAGGGCGCCCTCAGGACGTTTGCAGATGACACCAAGCCGAGCGGTGCGGGTGACACGGCGGAGGGACGGGATGCCACCCAGGGGGACCTGGACAGGCTGGAAAAAGGGGCCCATGTGAACCTCATGAGGTCCGACAAGGCCAAGTGCAGGATCCTGCACCTGGGTGGGGGCAGCCCCCGGGGATCAGCACAGGGATGAAGGGATGGAGAGCAGCTCTGAGAAGGACTTGGGGGTGCTGGGGGTGAAAAGCTGGACGTGAGCTGACAACACGCACTGTCAGCCCAGAAACCCCCCGCAGCCTGGGCTGCATCCCCAGCAGCGTGGGCAGTGGGGTGAGGGGGGGGATTCTGCCCCTCTGCTCCGCACGGGGGAGACCCCCCTGCAGTGCTGCCTCCAGCGCTGGGGACATCGGGAGGACACGGAGCTGTTGGAGCGGGGCCGGAGGAGGCCCCGGAGATGCTGGGAGGGCTGGAGCCCCTCTGCTGTGGGGACAGGCTGAGAGAGTTGGGGGGGTTCAGCCTGGAGAAGGCTCCAGGGAGACCTTGGAGCCCCTTCCAGTCCCTAAAGGGGCTCCAGGAAAGCTGGGGAGGGACTCTGGAGCAGGGAGGGGAGCCATGGGACGAGGGGGAAGGGTTTTACACTGACAGAGGGGAGATTGAGATGAGATCTGGGGAAGAAATTGTTTGCTGGGAGGGTGGTGAGCCCCTGGCCCAGGTTGCCCAGAGAAGCTGTGGCTGCCCCATCCCTGGAGGGGTTCAAGGCCAGGTTGGCCGGGGCTTGGAGCAACCTGGGCTGGTGGGAGGTGTCCCTGCCCAGGGCAGGGGGGGGTGTGTGGAACTAGATGGTCTTTGAAGTTCCCTTCCAACCCAAACCACTGCATGATTCAATGAGTTGTTGCTAATATTGTGGCAAATATTTCTTGGGACTCGACAGCCTCTGATGTGGCTTTTGACGCCCTCTCACATTTTTTGAAGAACCGTTAGTTTAAGCTAAGAGATCTCACACGGCCGAAGAAGGTTCCTGATTTCTAGTTTCTCGCTTCTGGACCGTGGATCCTGTGCTGGTGGTTTCTGTCTTAGGGCTCCCCTGCCCCCTGTTTAGCTCCTTGGCTGAACCCTCAGCTCCGCTTTTGCTCCTTCCTTGCTTGCGACGTGCGGTGTGGGCCGGAGATCTGGCTGATTTCGTCGCCTGCCTTGTTGATAAATTGCCCCTTTTGATCAGCGCTGGCAACGGAAATGTGGGCTGATCTGTCCCGTCATGAGAACACGGCGGGGATTCGCTTTTCTGATGACGTAGCCAACTATGACTTGTACTCGTCGGAGCGCGCGCGGGCCGGCTAATGGGCCTCCTTTGATCTCTCCCGAACCCGCTCCACGAACCCCGGGCAACGGGGCTTCTCTTCTGGCCATCTGGAGGCAACGTGACCCCGCTGCTCCGCAGGGTGTCGCTGAGGTCTCACATATGCCCTGCAGCCCGCGAGGTACTGAAACAAAGGGGTCGAACTTGCCTTTTTCCCTTTTTCAGCAATTGGTTTCTGTGGAAAAGTTACCCAAATACGCCCAGGCTGGATTCGAGGGGTTTAAAACGCTGAACCGTATTCAGAGCAAACTCTACCGGGCTGCGCTGGAGTCGGATGAGAACTTGCTGCTGTGCGCTCCCACGGTAAGGATCCTGCTCTTCGGGCCCTCTGTGATGGGGAATCCAGAAAGATGGATCTTTTGGGTGGAAAATATATCTTTTTCCGGGCGAAACGTTACTCTGGAGAAGACAGGAATTTGATGGGACTGGTTCGGTTTGCGTTCCAGGGCGCTGGGAAGACCAACGTGGCGCTCATGTGCATGTTGCGAGAAATAGGGAAGCACATTAACATCGACGGAACCATCAACGTGGACGATTTCAAGATTATCTACATCGCCCCCATGAGGTCCTTGGTGCAGGAGATGGTGGGCAGCTTCGGGAAGGTGAGGAGAGGTTTGGTCCCGCCCCCGTTTGAACCGTAGCTTGGGGAAGATGAGCTTTATTGTGGTGGCTTCGTTATGTTACGCTTACGGAAGGATATGAGCTCTGGCAGAAGCTGGTCGGGAGAGGATGAGTTTGGGTCGTGCCTTTAATCTCTGTTGGTGTAGCCCGCACCCATTGGGCTCTGTGTGTGTGTCAATACGGGCTTTGGATGTCAGAGCCGGCTGTGAACCACAGACTCCCAGAGTGGCCGGGGTGGGAAGGGACCTCTGGAGATCACCCCGTCCAACCCCCGGCCAGAGCAGGGTCACCCAGAGCAGGTGGCACAGGGACGCCTCCAGGGGGGGGTTTGGGATGTCTCCAGAGACGGAGACTCCCCCACCTCTCTGGGCAGCCTGTGCCAGGGCTCTGCCACCCTCAAAGTGAAATTTTCCTTATTTCCCGAGTTACAGTTTGTGCCCGTTGCCCCTTGTCCTGTCCCTGGGCACCACTGTGAAGAACCTGGCCCCATCCTCTGGCCCCCCGCCCTTTAGATATTGATGAGCTCCCCTCTCAGCCTGCTCTTCTCCAGGCTGAAGAGCCCCAAATCCCTCAGCCTTTCCCCATCAGAGAGATGTTCCAGTCCCCTCATCCTCTTGGTGGCCCTTTGCTGTCCCCTCTCCAGCCGTTCCCTGTCCTTCTGGAACCGGGGAGCCCAGAACTGGACCCAGGGCTCCAGATGGGGCCTCCCCAGGGCAGGGCAGAGCAGAGGGGGAGGATGACCTCCCTCCACCTGCTGGCCACGCTCTTCTGGATGCCCCCCAGGATGCCATTGGCCTTCTTGGCCACCAGGGCCCATCGCTGGCTCGTGGCCATCCCGTTGTCCCCCAGGACTCCCAGGTCTCTCTCCACAGAGCTGCTCTCCAGCAGGTCACCCCCAACCTCTCCTGGTGCGGGGGGTTATTCCTCCCCAGGGGCAGCACCCTGCACTTGCCCTTGTTGGATGTTCATGAAACCCACACGTTTCTCCCAGTGCTGTAGTGGGACGAGTATGTCCTGCGAGCGTCTCGGGGCCGCGCTGCTCTAACGCTGCCCCGGGAAACGCGCGTTTATCCAGCTTAACCTCCCGTGGGCTTCCTCCTAGCGCCTGGCCACCTACGGCATCAACGTGGCAGAGCTGACGGGGGATCACCAGCTCTGCAAGGAGGAAATCAGCGCTACCCAGATCATCGTCTGCACCCCGGAGAAGTGGGACATCATCACCCGCAAGGGAGGAGAGCGCACCTACACCCAGCTGGTGCGGCTGGTCATCCTGGTGAGCAGCACCGGGGCCTCCAGAGCCCTGGCGCGGAGGTGGGGGGCGATGGTGGGGGGGCGCTGTGTCTTACGGCATTGCGGTTCCCCGACGTGGTTCAAAACGTCTCTGGGACTTGGTTGCGGCGAGACTCGGGCTTTGAGCTGTGGGCTGAGCGTCCCTCAATCCACGCAAGCAGGTTTGCTACGAAACTAAACCAAAAATGGGTAAATGGAGCCGGTTTGGAGCGGGGATAACTCTGTTCCTGTCTCCTCTCTTCAAGGATGAGATACACCTCCTGCACGACGACCGAGGGCCCGTCCTGGAGTCTTTGGTAGCCAGAGCCATCCGCAACATCGAGATGACTCAGGAGGACGTGAGGCTCGTTGGCTTGAGTGCCACCCTCCCCAACTACGAGGACGTGGCTACCTTCCTGAGAGTCGACCCGGCCAAAGGCTTGTTCTATTTTGATAACAGGTACCGTGGAAAGCCGGGAGAGATCTTTGCGATCGGATGGTGGGTAGCTGTGGAGAGCTGGGAAAGCCCTGCCTCCCGTGGAGGCGGTTGAGCGTTTATCTGTCGGATGGTGCCAGGGTCTCACCGGGCCTTCAGCCTGCTCTCCACGCGCATTTGTTTGCTCTCGGATGCGCCGGTAAAGGCGTCCGCAGGATTAGAGCAGTTAAATACAGCCTCAAAAGGCGTGCCAGGGTTCCCGCGGCGTTCGTGCGAGGAGACGCTTTGGAGAAGGCAGATAAACTCCGCCGTACCCGCGCGCTGCAGGGGCGGTTTGAAGGAAGCCTAAAATAGGAGCCGGGTCGTTCCTGAAACGCTGTTTTTGCTCCCTGAGCACGTGCGCGTCGCAAATGAATTCCGGGAAACAGCAAGACGTGTTACTGTCCCCTGTTTAATCTAACCGGGCCATCAAATCGGAATCAATTGAGGCACAAAAGAAGCCTCAATTTATACACACAAAAGAAGCGCGTTAAACTTGGCGGCACGACGTACAGGATGCCTTTCGCCAGGACCTTTGTAGCAGCGATTCTCCGTTCTTCTGCTCTTTTAGGGACTTGTTTGCTTTTGGTTTTGTTTTTTTCCCCCCTTACAGCTTCCGACCGGTGCCCCTAGAGCAGACCTATGTGGGTATCACAGAGAAGAAGGCAATCAAACGCTTCCAGATAATGAACGAGATCGTTTATGAGAAGATTATGGAGCACGCTGGAAAGAACCAGGTTTGATACTTGATGTTATTCTTCCTGACGCCCTCAGTCGCTCGCTGGTGAGGCTCTTTCGAGTTGCCGTCGCTGCAGAAACACTGCAGAGGAGAAGAGGGCGGGTTTGGGCCGTCGATGGCAGCTGAGAGAGGGAGGAACGCAGGTTTTCTCTCCGTGCCACCTGTCTGATTAACCTAGGACCTGTCTTTTTAGGACGAAGGGAGTTTTTTTTGTGATGCTGCCCTGGTAGATCAGGAGCTCGGCGCGTGGTTCGCGGGGCGTCCGGGCTAGTCCTACGACTCTTCCCACCCGGAACACCAGCAGCGGGTTGCGTCAAGCCTCTTTGATCCCTCTCTCAGCGACGGTACTTTGTGCTTGTTTTAACAGGTGCTGGTGTTCGTTCACTCCAGGAAGGAGACGGGGAAGACTGCCCGGGCCATCAGGGACATGTGCCTGGAGAAAGATACCCTGGGCCTCTTCTTGCGGGAGGGCTCGGCCTCCACCGAGGTGCTGAGGACCGAAGCCGAGCAGTGCAAGGTAACTGCCCGGCCGGGGCTGTTCCCACGCGGCCATAGCAGGAATGCAGCGACGGAGACGCTGCCGGTTCGGTGCGGTTTCGCGGCCTTTCCTCTGGGATGCGGGCTCGCCTTCCGTTGCTTCTTTTCTCTCTGGTGTTGCTCGGCTGGGGGGGGGAAAACCTAGAGCTGGTTGCGTTTCTGCCGCAGAACCTGGAGCTGAAGGATCTCCTTCCTTATGGCTTCGCCATTCACCACGCCGGGATGACACGCGTGGACCGGACGCTGGTGGAGGATCTGTTCGCCGACAAGCACATTCAGGTGAGCTTCACTTCCCGGGAGGAATTACTGCGTTTGGGGTAGGTACTTCATTAGAAATGCTTAAGCCGTGTTTTCCGATATCAAGAAAATCCTAAATCCTTGATTTCCAAAATGAAGAGGATCAAGGAAGTCCTTGATTTCCAAAATCAAGAGGATCAAGCCTAGCCAACCCCCCCATCCCGCTCTACTGAAGCCGGTGCCCGATGAAGGCAGCCTTGATTTTTACGGAAAGAATAGAAACTAAAAGCGCGGGGCCGGGAGTGGAGGGGGCAAGGACACCTCCCCTTGGTCTCGCTGAGTGTTTGAAGCCGGGGCTCTGTCCCGGAGCAGGCTGTCTCCTTCGCGGTCGCCACTTTGGCAGAACCCCATCCGAGCGGTTTCCTGGCTGCGTGATGAAGGGAAGGCAAAGGGTTTTCTCGGGGTCGCGCAGCGAGCTGGGAAATTTGGGCAAAGATCCTGCCGTTTATCTGACCTCCCTCTGCTGAGCTGTCGAGACGGTCACGCCTCTCTGTCTTTGTCCCTTTTGTGCGTGTCTCTGCTGTCAGGACCAGCATTTTAGATCCCCTTTTTTCCTTAGGAAGAGGCTTCTGCCTGGCTCTGATCTCTGTTTCGCTCCCGCAGGTGCTGGTCTCCACAGCCACGCTGGCCTGGGGTGTAAATCTCCCCGCTCACACCGTCATCATCAAAGGGACGCAGGTGTACAGCCCCGAGAAGGGGCGCTGGACCGAGCTGGGTGCTCTGGACATCCTGCAGGTGAAGTCCTGGTGACAAAAGATGCTGCCGGCACCCGGGGCGGGATTTTTCCTTTCCCCCGGAGGCGCATTTGAGATCCGCTTTCGTGTTTTCTCAGCCCGGTCTCTGCCCGTTCCCCTGCTCTCCGACTCTCTCGGCTGTTGTGGGAACAGCCCTGCTGGGAGGGCAGAGGAGAAGGCGATATCGGTGGGAGAAGAGGACAAATCATTCCTCTCCCGGTGTCTTGCCCAGACACATCTGAGACGTTTCCGCGCGTCTCCCGCCAGCTAGAAGTAGCGGCAGCCCGAGCGATCTGGCTCAGGACACGGCAGCGAGGAGAAATTGCCGAACGAGAAGCTTTTCTGACCTCACCCTCTTGTTTCTTAGATGCTGGGACGTGCCGGGAGGCCGCAGTACGACACCAAAGGAGAGGGGATCCTCATCACGTCCCACGGCGAGCTGCAGTATTACCTGTCCCTGCTCAACCAGCAGCTCCCCATCGAAAGTCAGATGGTGTCGAAGCTCCCGGACATGCTGAACGCGGAGACGGTGCTCGGCAACGTCCAGAACGCGAAGGTGAGTGCGAATCCTCGCTTTTCCCCACGTGCGACTGTGCCCTTCTGTTGTGCCCGGAGAGCCGCTGGGGATTGCAGGGCTGACCTGTGTCGGGGAGAGATGTCGTCGTCGTACGGGAGCAAAGACATTTGCGAGCTTCAGTGTCTGGAAAGCAAATTTTTAAGAGATCTGGAAGGGCAGCCGTGAGAACCACCGGGCCATAACGCTGTCAGGAAAGCGGGGGGGTGACGCTTCTGTAATGCAGAGCAGAGAGAGTTGTCTGCAGGGAGAAGGACACTGGGGAAAAGTCCGCCTGTGGAGGGTGGGTTTTCTTGGTTTTTAATTCCTTAACGTTTTTTCCGGTACTGGAGAAGAGTTGCCGTGTGGCTCCCGATCCAAAGAGGTTGCGTGTGGGCTTCCAAGCTCTGAGGTTTGAGGTTGACGTGGCAGGATTTGGCTGGATCCTACGTTAGTAATGGGAGCGCTGGGGCCCCGAGCCGGAACGTCAGCCTTGCTGGCTCGTCGGCTCTTCCAGCTCGTCGGTTTTTCCTCAGGATGCGGTCAATTGGTTGGGTTACACCTACCTGTACATCCGAATGCTGCGCTCCCCGACTCTCTACGGCATCTCCCACGACGATCTGAAAGGGGATCCGCTGCTGGACCAGCGCCGCCTGGACCTGGTTCACACTGCGGCCCTCATGTTGGACAAGAACAACCTGGTGAAGTACGACAAGAAGACGGGCAACTTCCAGGTGAGACGGGACGTGGGAAAGGCGCTGTGCTGGACGGGAGCGTCGTCTCTTGAGAGGAAGGGCGCAAGAGGCGTCTTGCTGATGAAATATGGATCCCAGGGCGTCGTTCGCACCCGCTGTTGTACGTGGCCGGGAGCTGTGTGCCGGCGCAGAGGGCGCTGGCGTAAAAACCCGACCCTCCGTCTGTCGCTGTCGTGGGTCTGCTGCTGCCTCCCGAGCTAATTCACGTTCCCCTGGCCTTTTCGTGGCTTCGGAGGCAGGCAGATGAGAAAGGGGAGGCTGGGATGTATGCGTTGCGCTTCGAGGAACCCACAACCGTTTATTGTCGCTCAGACGATTATTCTCTCAATGATCCCTCCCCACCCGGGAAGGGGGATCAGGGGGAAAACGAGGAAACCCCAGGGTTGAACTCTGAACAGATTTAATAGATTAAGACTAGATAATGAACGTTAATGACACTGAAGAACTAGTATCGATCCCCACACCAATATAAAATACACCGGGATCATTCCCAGCCCGTTCCCCCCCGCCCCCCCGCAGGGAACAGCCCCTGTGGGACCCTGCGGGAGGAAGGGAAGGGCTCAGGGCTCCGGCACCGGGGCCAGGAGTTCTCATCCCAGAGAGAAAACTCCTCAAACTCCCTCATTTCCCTGGAAGGGGCCGTTCCTGGGATGAAATAATCCTGGGGGGCCGGTGCCCGGCTCTCGCTCCTCCTCGTCCCGTCCCCGCGCCTGGTGGGGGGCTGGGAAACACCCAGACCTTGAACCCCCCGGTCCAGAGCTGGCTGGAAAGGGAATATTGGCACCAGTTTGAGTCCTGGAAAAGGGGTTTTTTTCCAATATTAGACGAGAAATGAGCGCGGTGTCGCCCAAACCAGGAGAGTATAGAATTGTGTAGCAGGTAAAGCAGCTTCCCTGGGTGATTTGTAGCCTGAGAGTTTAAATTTAGCTTGTCTGGAGATGTCTCCCCTGCTGCAGCCTGGTTCCTCTTCAGCATCTTCTGCCCGTGCCACGGTCGGGTGTCTTTCTGCTGCTTCACTCTGGCTCTTGTCCCTGCGGCAGGTGACGGAGCTGGGCCGCATCGCCAGCCACTACTACATCACCAACGAGACGATGCAAACTTACAATCAGCTGCTGAAACCCACCCTGAGTGAAATCGAGCTCTTTCGGGTCTTCTCGCTGTCCTCGGAGTTCAGGAACATCACCGTGAGGGAGGTGAGGAGCCGGACAACCGTCCCGAGCGAGGCAGCCCCCGAAGCATCGGTCTCGATGCCGCAGGGGCGGATGCAGAGCTTGGCCTGGGAGGAAGGACCCTTCTCACCTCTCCTGCCTTGGTTTTCTGCAGGAGGAGAAGCTCGAGCTTCAAAAGTTGCTGGAGCGAGTTCCCATCCCGGTGAAGGAGAGCATAGAGGAGCCCAGCGCCAAGGTGAGCCCTGCCTTGTCCCCTCCAGGGGACTTCCCTGCCTGTCTTGAGGGGACCGGTGATCTTTGGGGGAGAGCTGTGATGGGAAACGCCCCTCTTGGGGGTGGGGGGGAGGAGGAATTTCCGTTCTCTTCCCTCTGTGGGACATCCTGAACTGCTTCAGGAGATGCTCGAAGAGCTGCAGGTCCTTCTTGTCTCTGGTTGACGTCCTGTGGCGTGGGACGGTCAGTCCCCGTTGGTCGCTTCTGTCCTGCCACGCGTCAACGTCCTGCCGCGTTGCCCAGAGAAGCCGTGGCTGCCCCGTCCCCGCGAGTGTTTAAAGTCGGGTTGGACGACGCTCTGAGCAACCTGAACTCGTGAAAGATGTCCCTGCTTTTAAAGTTTTAAGGACTTAGATGGTCTTTAAAAGGCTCCTTTTCCACCCCAAACCCTTTTATGACCGTGCGGCCGGGCAGCCCGCCGGGATCGGGCGCTGAGACCTTCTGTGTTCTGCTTCCCCAGATCAACGTGCTCCTCCAGGCTTTCATCTCCCAGCTGAAGCTGGAAGGATTTGCCCTCATGGCCGACATGGTCTACGTTACCCAGGTGAGGGAGGAAACGTGGCTGGGGCCTCTCCCTTCCCATTTAGATGCCCGCAGTCCAGCCGCGTCTCTGTCTCCGACAACTATTTGCACCTCGGAAACGTGGGTTTTGGTCACAAACGGCTTTGAAAATAACTAGAGCCGGGAGGGCTGAGAAGGTCTAACCCCCGCCAGGCTGGGAATTCCGTCTTCATTGGAGTCTCCAATTCGTAATCAAAATAATTCAGCGCTAGAGGACTCCAGGGTAGCCTACGTCTACTTTTTACCAGGGCCCGTAGTGATAGGTCAAGGGATAACAGTTATAAACCGAAAGAGGGTAGATTTAGGTTGGATATAAGGAATAATCTTTAGGATGAGGGTGCCGAGACTGACCCAGGTTGCCCAGAGAAGCTGTGGCTGCCCCATCCCTGCGAGTGTCGATAAAGTCAGGTTGGACGGCACTCCGATCTCGCGAAAGATTGCCCTGGTTTTCAAGTTTTAAAGACTTTAAGATGGTCTTTAAAAGGTTCCTTTTCCACCCAAACCCTTCTGTGACCGTGTGGCCGGGCGGGAGAGCGGGTAGAAAGGAAAGAAGAGTAAAATGGGGTGGCGGCAGCCGGGGTCTGAGCGTCGCTCTCTCTCCCCCCAGTCGGCCGGGCGGCTGATGCGTGCCATCTTCGAGATCGTCCTGAACCGGGGCTGGGCCCAGCTCACCGACAAGACCTTAAACCTCTGCAAGATGATCGACAAACGCATGTGAGTGCGATCTCGGAGGCGTTGGCTGATTGCGGGCCGGCTGAGAGTCTTCAGCGGGGGCCTGGCTGGGAAGTTTGTGCCCGGGCGCGCGTAAAGGAGCTGCCGCCCGCCTCTGGCCGAGGGCCGGTCTTGGGCAACGCGGGGACCCTGCTGCTCCGAAGGCTTCGTTCCTTTGCTTGTCTCACCCCGCCGTGTCCTCGCAGGTGGCAGTCCATGTGCCCTTTGCGCCAGTTCAAGAAACTGCCTGAAGAAGTGGTGAAGAAAATTGAGAAGAAGAATTTCCCGTTTGAACGGCTCTACGACTTGAACCATAACGAAATAGGTAGGGAGAGGCGGGCAAACGCGGCAGGGGGAGGTGTTTGCCTCTCTGTTCTCCTCTGCCGTGTTTTCACCCCGGAAACTGGGGGGGGGGGGGTTTATCCCTGTCTGAGCGAAGGGGCAGAACTGGCCAGGCTCTTGGCACAGCCTGAGGACGGCGGAGGCTTTGCCCTGGCTCATCCCAGCTGCTCGGATCGCCGAGAAGGGATATTGTTCCGTTTGGGAGCCGTTGGTCACCCTGTTATCCCTCTGTCCTGCAGGAGAACTCATCCGAATGCCCAAAATGGGCAAGACAATCCACAAATACGTTCATCTGTTTCCGAAGCTGGAGCTCTCCGTCCATTTGCAACCCATTACCCGTTCCACCCTGAAAGTGGAGCTCACCATTGCTCCTGACTTCCAGTGGGATGAAAAAGTGAGCTGTGGGGCTAAATAGCGCCGGGCTAAATACTGTGCTGGGGGGAAGGAGGGCACTCGTGGGGCAGGGTTGCTGGGGGAGGGCCGGCGTTCAGCTCCTGGAGATGTGGAAGGAGGGGGAATCTGGACCGCGATACGAAGGTGAACGGCCCGCCCTTGCTCAGGTACACGGTTCGTCCGAAGCTTTCTGGATCCTGGTGGAGGATGTGGACAGCGAAGTCATCCTGCACCACGAGTACTTCCTGCTGAAAGCCAAGTACGCGCAGGACGAGCACCTCGTCACCTTCTTCGTGCCCGTGTTCGAGCCGCTGCCCCCGCAGTATTTCATCCGGGTGGTCTCCGACCGCTGGCTCTGTAAGTCTCCTTCCGCCGGTTTTACAGCGGGGCTTCTCCCTGGGGCCCGAGGCGGGGTGATTCCGGTCCTCTCCCAGTGCCGTGCTGGGAGAACGACTCCTGACATCCCAAGTCACAGCAGGGCTGGGGATGCCGCTGGCGGATGAAACCGTTGGGAGTGCTTTTGGGGATGAAAATGGGGTTGTTGGTTTTTTGTTTGGTTTTTTTTTTTTGTGTGTGTGTGTGACAGCCTGTGAGACCCAGCTGCCCGTTTCCTTCCGCCACCTGATCCTACCGGAGAAATACCCTCCTCCCACCGAGCTGCTGGACCTGCAGCCGCTGCCCGTCTCGGCACTGCGAAACAGCGCCTTTGAGAGCCTCTACCAGGAGAAGTTCCCTTTCTTCAACCCAATCCAGACTCAGGGTGGGTAGCGCCTCTGCTCGCCTCCCCCGGGGCTGCCTCTCAGTCCCGCAGCCTTCGTTTGGTGGCGTTTATTCCCACGATTTGCTACGGAATCGCCTCCCGTCACGTATCCCCTCTACCTCCCTGGGCCTTGGAGGTTTGACGGCTTCGAATCTTTCTCCCTGGGCCGGAGTATCTTTGATATATTCCTCGAGTACGTCAAACCGGCAGCAGGTTTGCGCCTGGAAGCTGCGGCCGTGCTAATTCGCGGAGCCGGCTGGCCCCGAACTTCTCCAGCTGTGCCGCTTGTAGGGACGGAGTTTTGAGGGAACCCAGGCTGCCCTGTCCGTGTTTCTCTGCCTGGGCTTAGCCAGAATAGGGAATTCACACTTAGGAGCTACCGTGACAGATTGGAGACTGTTTTTCTCCGTAGATTTGGGGCTAAAACTCTTAAAACAGCCTTTTCTGTAAGCTCCTTGTGCGGGCTGGGCCCAGGCTGTGTTTTTTCCCTGCCCGTTTTTAGAGTTTTGATAGGAATCCGCGAAGATTTTGCTAAACCGCTCTCTTCTGTGCTGTCCCTCTGCCCCCAGTGTTTAACACGGTGTATAACAGCGACGACAATGTGTTTGTGGGCGCCCCCACGGGAAGCGGCAAGACCATTTGTGCCGAATTTGCCATCCTGAGGATGTTGCTCCAGAACTCGGAGGGACGCTGTGTCTACATCACCCCCATGGAAGCCCTGGCGGAGCAGGTAAAGCCGGCACCCTGGGGAGAACTGGAGCCTTACCCCGCCTTAGATTGGTTTCCTCGCCCCTTCTTTCGCTTTTCCTCGTCCCTTCTTTGCTATCACGTCCCTCGGGATGATTCCAGAGCCTTTTGATGAATTGCGGAGCCAAAGAGACGCCGTCCCGCTGCCGACGTGCTGACGTCGGTGTGTGCCTGGGCGCGTCTCCAGGGATTTGGTAGGATATTTTTTTTTTTTGAGGTTAACGACGGCATCCCTTGGTATATTTGGCAGGTCTTCTTGGACTGGTACGAAAAGTTCCAGGAGCGTCTCAACAAGAAGGTGGTGTTGCTGACGGGGGAGACCAGCACCGACCTGAAGCTGCTGGGCAAAGGGAACATCATCATCAGCACCCCGGAGAAATGGGACATCCTCTCGCGACGTTGGAAACAGCGCAAGAACGTCCAGAACGTCAACCTCTTCATCGTGGACGAAGTCCATCTCATCGGGGGCGAAAACGGGGTGCGTCTGGCAGGGGAAGGGGCGGGGGGGACGCGACGAATTCGAGTGACGCTCGTTCTCGGGTTAGTCTCGGTAGTCGAGCCGCTTTGGGGTGGACGGTTGCTCGCTCCTAATATCTGGTCTGAGGTCGGCTTTTCCTGCCGGGAGTTTCCCCAAGCTGCAGGATGGGCTGGGGCTAGGAGGGGCATATCCTTCGGGAAGCTGGGGAGTATTCCCTGGAGAGGGCGCTTGGGCTGAAACGGCCGGAGCTCAGCCGGGAGAGGCGGCCGCGGCGCCGAGAGCTCGGTTCTTCCTGCTCTAACTTGTCTTCTCCCGCCTTGCAGCCGGTGCTGGAGGTCATCTGCTCCCGCATGCGCTACATCTCCTCCCAAATCGAGCGTCCCATCCGCATCGTGGCCCTCAGCTCCTCCCTCTCCAACGCCAAGGACGTGGCTCACTGGCTGGGCTGCAGTGCCACCTCCACCTTCAACTTCCACCCCAACGTCCGCCCCGTGCCCCTGGAGCTGCACATTCAGGTAGGGTTTGGGCAACCTCCTCTCCTTTTCCTTCCGCCCGGTCTCCGGACGCCCTCACTCCCTGCTCCTCTTCCCCCGCAGGGCTTCAACATCAGCCACACGCAGACTCGCCTGCTCTCCATGGCCAAGCCCGTCTATCACGCCATCATGAAGCACTCGCCCAAAAAGCCGGTCATCGTCTTCGTCCCGTCCCGCAAGCAAACACGGCTCACGGCCATCAACATCCTCACCACGTGCGCCTCGGACGTCCAGAGGCAGAGGTAACGACGCTGTGGCCTGTTGTCCCTCCTCTGACGGAGACCGGGGCATGTTTTTTGGCTGTTTTGAGGGACAACTAACGATGGGCAATGGTCTCTTTGATGCGACATCAAAGAGGGGAGAGGCTCGCTGGGCCTGGCAGCGGCCTCTTCACTCCTCCTCTCTCCGGCAGGTTCCTGCACTGCGCGGAGAAGGATCTGGTTCCGTACCTGGACAAGCTGAACGACAACACCCTGAAGGAGACGCTGGTGAACGGGGTGGGCTACCTGCACGAGGGGCTGACGGCCATGGAACGACGAGTGGTGGAGCAGCTTTTCAGCTCCGGTGAGCGGGGGGGACGGGGACACGCCGCTTCATCTACCCCAAACCCCTTTTCCCTGGAGCTTGGCGGTGCCCACGGTCTTGGGACTGGAAATAACAGCTCGCCCAAGCCTCGGGTCACTCCTCTGCCTCCCGGGTCCAAAAAGGCCGCGATTTTCAACTTCACCATCATTTTCCTGGACCTCCCTTTATGCTGAGACCCGTCTGCCTGAATGCAGAACCCCCCCAGATCCTTCTCCCCGCGGATTCTTCCCCCTCCCCGCCCCAGATCCTTTTCCTTCCCAATTTCAGTGACCCGCCGAGGTGCTGAGCCCTCTCCCCGCGCCCGTTTCAGGTGCGGTTCAGGTGATGGTTGCCTCCCGCAGCCTCTGCTGGGGGATGAACATCGCCGCTCACCTGGTGATCATCATGGACACCCAGTACTACAATGGCAAGATCCACGCGTGAGTGCGTCCCGCCGCCGCGGCGGCTTCCCTCCGCTCCCGCTCTGGCTGCGCTGAGCACGAGGGAACGGACTGATCCCAAAGGGCTCCGTCCCCGTGCGGGCAGAGGCTGGGAAGGGCGGGAGAGCGGTGCTAGCTTTCCGTGGCGCCTTCCTCAACTCTCTCCCCGTGTCCCAGGTACGTGGATTACCCCATCTACGACGTGCTGCAGATGGTGGGCCACGCCAATCGCCCGCTGCAGGACGACGAGGGCCGTTGCGTCATCATGTGCCAGGGATCCAAGAAGGTGGGTGTGGGGGAGCCGGGGGGGTGGGGGCACCGTTGCCCTGTCTCCTGCCCTGGGGGGTGGATTTCTTCTCCCGGCGGGCTGAGGTGTAACCCCCGCGCGGAGCCCTGCCGCCTGGGAGGCGCGGCAGGATTTTGGAGGGGCTGGGGTTGGTTCACCCCTCGCCTCTACCCCTGCCCCGCTGTAGGATTTCTTCAAGAAATTCCTCTACGAGCCCCTGCCGGTGGAGTCGCACTTGGACCACTGCATGCACGACCATTTCAACGCCGAGATCGTCACCAAGACCATCGAAAACAAGCAGGACGCGGTGGATTACCTCACTTGGACCTTCCTGTATCGCAGGATGACGCAGAATCCAAACTACTACAACCTGCAAGGTGAGCGGCGGGGGCTGGAGGATAACTGGGGACCCTCTACCACCAGAGCAGCTTTTTCGCCGTCCTGGGGAGTTCCTGAACCCAGCCGCCAATGCCGCTGTGTCCTCCCCAGGCGTGTCCCACAGGCATCTCTCGGATCACCTCTCCGAGCTGGTGGAACAGACCCTGAGCGACCTGGAGCAGTCCAAGTGCATCAGCATCGAGGACGAGATGGACGTGGCTCCTCTGAACCTGGGGATGATCGCCGCCTACTACTACATCAACTACACCACCATCGGTAAGGGCCGCGCCAGGGGCAGGGACCGCACGCAGGCGCTCCTGGGTGCTCCCGCGTCCCCGCCACGCCGCGGGCGACGGAGAGAAGGTGCCGGCCGCGTGGCGGGGTGTGTAAAAACCCTGACCTTTAGCCCGAGGCCGCGCGCACTCTGCCCCAAGGCACCTCTCGTAGCGGGGGGTTTCCTGCTGCCTGCTTTTCCCTGAGCCCCTTCCGCTTCTCTGACTTCCCCAGAGCTCTTCAGCATGTCCCTCAACGCCAAGACCAAGGTGCGAGGGCTGATTGAAATCATCTCCAACGCCGCCGAGTACGAGAACATCCCCATCAGGCACCACGAGGACAACTTGCTGCGGCAGGTGAGCGGCAGCGCCTCGGATCTCGGAGACGGATGGTGGGCCTCCGGCGGGGTCGGAGGAGCGAAGCCGCCCGACTTTTTTGGATTAAAGCACTGATGGGTTTATCGTTTCTCCCCGTAGCTGGCCCAAAAAGTTCCCCACAAGCTGACCAACCCCAAATTCAACGATCCCCACGTCAAGACCAACCTCCTGCTGCAGGCTCACTTGTCGCGCATGCAGCTGAGCGCCGAGCTGCAGTCGGACACCGAGGAAATCCTCAGCAAGGTACGACGGGGCCGGGGACGACCCTGCCCGCGTCACCGCCTCGCGTCACCGTCTCCTTGACCTGTCCCCCGTCCTTCGTCTTCCAGGCGATCCGGCTGATCCAGGCCTGCGTGGACGTGTTGTCCAGCAACGGCTGGCTCAGCCCCGCGCTGGCCGCCATGGAGCTGGCGCAGATGGTGACGCAGGCCATGTGGTCGAAGGATTCCTACCTCAAGCAGCTGCCTCACTTCACCTCCGAGCACATCAAACGCTGCACGGACAAGGTAAAGCTGGGGCTGGGGGCGGGAAACCCGGCTGCCGTCCTCCCCTCGCCCACCCCAGCAGCCCCCCCCCGGCTCAGCGCAAGGCTGAAAACGTCTTCCTTGGCAGGGGGTGGAGAGCGTTTTCGACATCATGGAGATGGAAGACGAGGACCGGAACGCCTTGCTGCAGCTCTCGGACGCTCAAATCGCCGACGTCGCTCGATTCTGTAACCGTTACCCCAACATCGAGCTGTCCTACGAGGTGGTGGAGAAGGAGAGCATCCGCAGGTGAGGCGGGGAGGGGAGGAGGGGGGTGGCGCGGTCCCCCCCTGGGCGCCACCCCGCTGCTGGGGGCATTGAGGGGGGGAGGGCCGGGACGCCCTGACCCTGGCTTTCGCATCTCCCCACGCAGCGGGGGGCCCGTGGTGGTGCTGGTGCAGCTGGAGCGTGAAGAGGAGGTGACGGGGCCCGTCATCGCACCCCTTTTCCCCCAGGTAGGTGCCGAACCGGGTGACATCAGAAGTTGGGGAAGAGGGGGACCATCCCGTCCCCGTCCCCCCCCGCCCCGAGCTGTCCCCATCCCCTTAACTCTTCCCTCTCCACCAGAAACGCGAGGAGGGTTGGTGGGTGGTGATCGGCGACTCCAAATCCAACAGCCTCATCTCCATCAAGCGCTTGACGCTGCAGCAGAAAGCCAAGGTGAGCGGGACGGGGACGGGGAGGCACGTGGCACTCCTAAAAAAAGACGCGGTTGGGGCGAGCGGGACGGGTGTGCCCCCCTTCTCCCCTCCAGCCCCCCCCCACCCTCTAACGCCGGCTCTTCCTTCGCCGACGTAGGTGAAGCTGGATTTCGTAGCCCCGGCCACGGGGACGCACAATTACACCCTGTATTTCATGAGCGACGCTTATATGGGCTGCGACCAGGAGTACAAATTCAGCGTGGACGTGAAGGAGGCGGAAAGCGACAGCGATTCCGACTAACCTCGGGGGCCACCGCGCTCCCGGCGAGCACCCTCCCCCCCCGACACACACACCCCAGCCGCGGTAGCGCTTGTGTCGCCTCCCTTTGTCTGGATTCCGTGTATTTCGATTTATTTTTTTTCTTTTTTTAAGGTGTCGATGCTTTGTACAGTGTTTTTGTTTTTTAGAAGGAGCTGCGCGAGCGCGGCAGCTCGAATAAACTTTGAGACCCCTCTTGCCCTCTGCGCTGCTGGGTCGGGGCGTGGGGGGGGGGAGAAAACAGGCGCCGCCACCGCTTTGACCCCCGACTCACCGAGTAGCTCTGTGGGGCTCGCAGACGTTCGTTAGCAGAATTAACGAAGGCAGAGTTGGCTTGGTAGCCCATTTCTAGGAGTGCCAGCCCGCAAGAGGGGGACGTAAATGCTTCCCCTCGGGCTGCGCTTCACCGGGGGGGGCGTAAATCAGCCCCCGCCGCCCCCTCCCACCCCCGCCGTGGGTCTGTCCTCCTGTGCCACCTCCTCCAGCTCTCGGGGGGGGGTCGGCGACAGCACCGCAAGGACGAACCGGAGGCTTTGACCGGGAAAACGTGGATTTATTGAGCGTGGGGCAGGAGGAAGCCGGGGGGAGCAAGTCCTGTCCTGTCTCCCAAAGCCGGCCGCATCCCGGCCGAGGCACCGCGCTTCCCTGCGCGTCCCCAGGGAGGGCTCCCGCGCATCCAAAAGTCCCAACTTATGGGGCAGAAGAGGTGGGTCACCGTCATCCCTGCCAGGGGCAGCGCCGAAGGGTCCCGCTGCTGGATAAGGGAGGATTATAGAGAGGATGGAAACTCTCAGCAAACTTCGGGACGCTGGTACTTCCAGAAAGCGATCTCGCCGTCGTCGCTGCAGGAGGCCAGCAGGCCCGGCTCCTTCGGGTTCCAGGCCACGCAGTTGACGTCCTGCGAGTGCGCCCGGGGGACGTGAGCGGCGAGGCTGAAGGTGGGCTGCTGCGGGTCGGAGGACGCGCTCTCCTCGAAGACCCGGATGGCATCGTCGCCGCAAGCCGTCGCCAGTGCTCCGGTGAGGTGACACCTAGAGAGAAGGGAGAGCGGTGGCCGGTCACCCGCGCTGCCGGCGGGAGAAAACGGGGAGCCGGGTGACACCGCCGGGTGACGCTCACCACGCCACGTCGTAGATGGTCCTGGTGTGGTAGCCAGACAGGTTGCAGACGCACTTCCACGTGGGGTCGGTGCCGCTGCAGGCCACCCCTGGAAGGCAAGAGAATAACCTCGGCTACTTGCCCACTCTTTTTCCCCCGCCCACTCTTCTCCCCCGCAGGTTACGAGCGGCTCGGAGCCCCAGTGGCACGCAAGCCGGGCTAGGAGCCTCACCTTCCTCATTGCCCGGCTTGTACTGGCGCCAGATGCGGACCGTCTTGTCGTCGCTGCAGGAAGCCAAGCGCTCGCCGCCGCGGTCGAAGGCCACGCTCCACACCGTCGACTCGTGGCCCTCCAGCGTGGCGCAGCACACCCAGTCGTCCTCCTCCTCCTGGTACAGCTTCACCGTGTCGTCGTAGCTGGCCGAAGCCAGGAGCTGAGGGAGGGGGGAGGGATCAACCCCCCAGCTCCTGAGCCTGCCCTTCACCCGCCCTTGGAGGTTGGCGGAGCTGGGACACGACCACGCCGCCGCTCTCCGTGCCCGTTCCCAGCGCTGGGGTAGAGTTTGGGGGTGGAAGTTGGGGTCTTCCTCCCCCCCCACCCCTCCCCAGACCCCTACCTCCTGGTTGGGGTGCCAAACCACATGCTTGACGTCCTGCGTGTGGGAGTTGAGGACGCTGACGCACTCGTACTCCTCTTCCTCATCCACTGCACAGAGAAAGCTGTCACAGGGAGGCAGGGGGGGAGCAGCCCTCCACCGTCCCGTCCCCCCCCGCCCCGCCTTCTCCCAGCCCCGGGGGGTCTCCCCCCCGCCACCCCACGTCTCCCCTCACCTTCCCAGACCCAGACGCTCTTGTCCCGGCTGCAGGTAGCCAGCAGGGTGCCGGAGGGAGCCCAGGCCACCGACTTCACCTCGTTCTCGTGCCCCTCTAAGGTGGTGACGCACTGCAAGGGTGGGGGGAGAGGAGAGGGGATGAGCGGGGGGGTGGTGGGGGGGGGTGGTGGTGGGGGGGGGGGGCGGTGCGTGTCTCACCTCGAAGCTGTCCTCCAGCCTCTTCCAGATGCAGGTGGTGGCGTCGAAGCTGGCGGAGGCCAGGTAGGAGCCGCAGGGGGACCAGGCCACCCTGCGCACTGTGCGCTGGTGGCCCTCGCCCAGCACGGCCCGGCAGGACCAGCCCTGCCCTGGGGGGGGGACACACACCCACGTGGAGCCCAGGGGGGACAGGCCCCGCCCCCTTTTCCCTTAGCCCCGCCCCTTACCCCAGGCGCTCCCCTCTAGCCCCGCCCCCTTCTCCACAGCCCCTCCCTTATTGGCTCCGCGGCCCCCACAGCCCCTCCCTCCCAGCTCCTTGGCCACACCTCCTCCCCACAGCCCCTCCCTCCCAGCTCCTTGGCCACACCCCCTCCCTCCTTGGCCCCGCCCCTCCACTCCTTTAGCCACGCCCATCCCCTCCCTCCCTCC
Organism: Rissa tridactyla; assembly: GCF_028500815.1. Classification (NCBI taxonomy): domain Eukaryota; kingdom Metazoa; phylum Chordata; class Aves; order Charadriiformes; family Laridae; genus Rissa; species Rissa tridactyla. The sequence goes on from NC_071485.1 coordinate 3,421,429, forward strand.
CATCTCCTTGGCCCCGCCCCTCTCCTTCCCCCCGCGGCCCCGCCCTCCCCCCCCGCTCCTTAACCCCGCCCCAGCCCCTCCCTCCTTAACCCCTCCCCCGCCCCCTCCCTCACTGCCCCTTTAGTTCTGCCCCTCTTCAGCCCCTCCCCCCTTGGCCCCGCCCCCTCAGCACAACCCCTCCCTCCTGGCCCCGCCCCCTTTCTATAGCCTTCAGCCACTTGGCCCCGCCCCCTCCGCTCCCTTAGCCCCGCCCCCAACCCCTCCCTCCCTTTTGCCCCGCCCCCTCCCCACAGCCACCCCTCCAAGCCCCGCCCCTCCGCCGCCTCTCCCCGCCCACCTTCGCGCCCCCAGATGCGGACGAGGCGGTCCCCGCCGCAGGAGGCCAGCAGCCCCCCGCCGGGGCTCCAGGCCAGGAACCAGCACCGCGACTCGGGGTGCGCCGGGACGCGGCACACCAGCTCCAGCGCCTCCTTCATGGCGGCCTCGCCGCCTCCCGCCACCTCTCCGCCGGCGCCCTGACGTCAGCGCGTCGGAAGCGGAAGCTGCGCCGGAAGCGGAAGCGGGTGTGTCTCGACGGAGGCAGGGCCCGGCGGCGCCATGTACACCCCGGGCGGGCCGGGGCTGCCCGGCGGGCGGCGGCGGCGGGGGGGAGCGGCGGGGGGAGGCCTGCCCAAGCAGCCGGAACGCAGCCTGGCCTCGGCGCTGCCCGGCGCCCTCTCCATCACGGCGCTCTGCACGGCGCTGGCCGAGCCCGCCTGGCTCCGCATCCACGGCGGCACCTGCGCCCGTCAGGAGCTGGGAGTCGCCGATGTCTTGGGCTACGTCGACCCCGAGCTGCTGCGAGGTGAGGCCGGGACTGGGCCGTCGCTCCGCCCTCCGTCCCCGCTCCCTCCCGGTGCTGGGGGGCGGTGTGCCCGGTGTCCGCGGGGGGGGGGTCGGGCCTCCCCTGGCCAGGGCCCGCCGCCCCCCACCGCTGCCCCGGCCGCCTCCCGCTCCCGGCCGCCCCCTGCGCCTCTTCCTAAAGGTTATTGAGAAAGGTTACCGAAATTAGGTGTTTATTCCCCGTTTTGGGCGGGGGGGGGGGAAACACCCATTTTAGGGGTGAGCCCCCGCTTGGGGGGGGTTCGTTCCACATTTTGAGGGGGGGGAGCACCCACTTCAGGGGGCGTTTGTCCCCATTTTAGGGGCGGGCACCCATTTTTGGGGTGTTTGTTTCCCGATTTTGGGGGAGGAAGTACCCATTTTAGGGGCGAGCACCCACTTCTGGGGTGTTTGTTTCCTATTTTTGGGGGGGAAACACCCATTTCGGGGGGGGAAGTAGCCATTTGAGGGGCGAGCACCCCCTTTGGGGGTGTTTGTTTCCCATTTTAGGGGGGGAAATACATATTTCAGGGGCGAGCAGCTGCTTGGGGGCTGTTCTGCATTTTGAGGGGGAGACCACCCATTTTTGGGGGGGAACACCCACTTAGGGGGTGCTCGTTCCCCGTTTTAGGGGCAAAACCACCCATTTTAGGGGCAATCACCCAGTATTGGGGTGTCTGTTTCCTGTTTTAGGGGGGAAATACCCACTTTGGGGGTGTTTGTTTCCCATTTTAGGGGGGGGAAATACACATTTCAGGGGCGAGCACCTGCTTGGGGGGTGTTTGTTCCACATTTTGAGGGGGAGACCACCCATTTTGGGGGGGAACACCCACTTTAGGGGGTGTTTGTTTCCCATTTTAGGGGAGGAAATACCCTTTTCAGGGGGGGAGCACCCACTTAGGGGGGTGCTTGTTCCCCATTTTGGGGGGGCAAACACCCATTTTAGGGGCGAGCACTCAGTTTTGGGGTGTTTGTTTCCCATTTTAGGGGGGGAGCACCCACATTTGGGGCATTTGTTCCCCATTTTAGGGGAGGAAATACCCATTTTAGGGGGGGAGCACCCACTTAGGGGGTGCTCGTTCCCCATTTTGGGGGGGGAAACACCCATTTTAGGGGCGAGCACCCACTTTTGGGGTGTTTGTTCCACATTTTGAGGGGGAGACCCCCCATTTGTGGGGGGAACACCTACTTTAGGGGGTGTTTGGTTCCCATTTTAGGGGGGGAGCACCCACTTTGGGGGTGCTTGTTCCCCATTTTGGGGGGGCAAACACCCATTTTAGGGGCGAGCACTCAGTTTTGGGGTGTTTGTTTCCCATTTTAGGGGGGGAGCACCCACATTTGGGGCATTTGTTCCCCATTTTAGGGGAGGAAATACCCATTTTAGGGGGGGAGCACCCACTTACGGGGTGCTCGTTCCCCATTTTGGGGGGGGGGAAACACCCATTTTAGGGGCGAGCACCCACTTTTGGGGTGTTTGTTCCACATTTTGAGGGGGAGACCACCCATTTGCGGGGGGAACACCCACTTTAGGGGGTGTTTGTTTCCCCTTTTAGAGGGGGAAATAGCCATTTTAGGGGCGAGCACCCACTTCGGGGGTGCTTGTTCCCCATTTTGGGGGGGAACAACCCAATTTTGGGGGGCAAGCTATGCGTTTATGGGGGGAACACCCACTTAGGGGGTGTTTCTTCCACATTTTGAGGGGGGGACCACCCATTTTAGTAGGGGAGCACCCACGTAGGGGGTGTTTATTCCCCATTTGAGGGGGGCAAACCACCCATTTTGGGGGGAGGCCACCCATTTGGGGGGGGTGAACCACCCCTTTAGGAGGGCACCGCCCACTTAGGGGGTGTTTGTTCCCCATTTTTGAGGCGGAACCCTTCATTTTAGGGGGGAAACCCTCCATTTGGGGTATTTCTTCCCCTTTTTAGGCTCATGTGCCACCTCACCGTACAAATTCAAGTCCGAATATTGGCAATAAATGCATTTATTTGCGGTTCCCGGCAGCAAACCGGGCCTCACCCCCTGCCTGAGCAGCCCCGGGTGCAATTAAATCAGTCGGGAAGGCGTTTGATTTAGCACAAAAAACACGGTAGCACAAAAATACGGTTCCCAGCTTATTATTTTTTCGAGGCCAACGGGCGACCGAATCCCCCCAGCAGGTATTCGCGTGTCGTCGGGGCTTTTGTTGATGAGTTAAACTGAGGGGCTGACGCTTTCGGCGTGGCGGAGGGGTTTCTTCACCTTTCATTTCCCTGGCGATAATGGTTTATAACGGGAAATACGCGAGGGGGGCCGGGGGCTGCCGTAGAAAGGAGGAGGTTGGTTTTTCTAGAGCCTAATTAAAAGCGTCCCCCCCCGCGCTCCGCTTTCCGTCGAGAGCCGCCTTTTGAAACCCCGAAGGAAAACGTCGCGATAGCCGTCGCTCCGGGGAGCGATTCGGGTGGAAAAGAGGGGTTTTCTGCTGCTCAGCGCCCGTTTTTTTGGTTGGTTTTTTTTTTTTTTCGGTTTTTTTTTGGTTTTTTTCTTCTCCTCCCCTCGCAGATTACTGCATGAACCCGCAGACGGTGCTGCTGCTCCGGGTCATCGCCGCCTTCTGCTTCCTGGGAATCATCTGCAGCCTCTCGGCTTTTCTCCTGGACGTCTTCGGCCCCAAACACCCGGCGTTAAAGATCACCCGCCGCTACGCTTTCGCTCACATCCTCACAGGTAAATCCCGGGAGGAGGAGGTAAAAAAACCAACCAACCAACCAAAAAAAACAACAAACCCCCCCCACCCCCGCCCTGGCTTTCATTTTTAGCATCCCCGACCCTCGAGGGGATGGATAAAAAACAAAAAAAAAGCCCCCGGAGGTGGTTTTTTCAGCCCGTGGTTCGGAGCGGCGGCGCCCCTCGTACCCGCGGAGCTTCCCCTTCCCGAGGTTTCGGGTCTGAATGGCAACAGCAGCTGAAATTGGAGTTAAATCTTGGGGTGGGGGCTGGAGGGGGGGCGGGGAAGAGGTTTAGGATGAACATTAAGCGTCTACTAAGGGGTTTTATTTATCAAAGAGCTCCCCCGACGCCTTTCCGAGGAAGAAGGTCACCTTTTCTGGTTCCTGAGGTCGAAGGAGCTTTAATATCCCTGATCCCTGCCGGAATTACCCGCCTGGGATCTGAGCGGCTCAGGGCAAGTCCGAGCTGTCGGCCTGCCCCAAACGCCGAGCGCGGATTTTTTCCCTTCCGCTCCTTCTAGGTCACAAAAAAAAAAAACCAAAAAAACCCAACAAAAAACCCCCCCTTTTTCCAAACCCTTCGCCTTTGGTTTGTGCCCGTCTCCCTGCTGAGGGGGCGGGGGGGGCACGGATTTGTTCTCAGCTTGGGATCCCCCACTGCGTTGAGGAACTCCCAACCATTTATTGTCGCTCAGACGATTATTTTCTCGCCCCGTGACCCCCCTCCCCACCTGGGAAGGGGAATCGGGGAGGGGGGGGGGGCGGGAAATAGGGAAACCCCGCGGCTGAACTATGAATAGTTTTAGTAGATTAAGACTAGATAATGAATGTTAATGACGCTAAAGAGCCAATATTGATCCCCATGCCGATATAAAATACACCGGGATCATTCCCAGCCTGTTTCCCACCCCCCCCGGGAGGGAACAGCCCCCGCGGGAGGAAGGGAAGGGCTCAGGGCTCCGGCACCGGGGCCAGGAGTTCTCATCCCAGAGAGAAAACTCCTCAAACTCCCTCGTTTCCCTGGAAGGGGCCGTTCCTGGGATGAAATAATCCTGGGGGGCCGGCGCCCGGCTCTCGCTCCTCCTCGTTCCGTCCCCGCGCCTGGTGGGGGGCTGGGAAACACCCAGACCTTGAACCCCCCCCTCCAGAGCTGGCTGGAAAGGGAACAGTGGCACCAGTTTGAGTCCTGGAAAAGGGGGGGTTTTCCCGATATTAGACGAGAAATGAGCGCGGTGTCGCCCCAAACGAGGACGTGCCGGCACACGGGGCTCGGCGCCCGAGCCGCGAGATGAAATCGTGGATTTATTTTTGGGGCCGGATTCTGGGTTTCGCTCTCCCCGTCTCTCTCTCTCTCTCTCGCGCAGTCCTGCAGTGTGCCACCGTCATCGGGTTCTGCTACTGGGCCTCGGAGCTGATCCTCGCCCAACAACAGCAACACAAAAAATACCACGGTTCCCAAGTCTACGTCACCTTCGCCGTCAGTTTCTACCTGGTGGCGGGGGCCGGGGGGGCCTCCATCCTCGCCACCGCCGCCAACCTGCTGCGCCACTACCCCACCGAGGAAGAGGAGCAAGCCCTGGAGCTCCTCTCCGAGATGGAGGAGAACGAACCTTACCCGGCCGAGTACGAAGTCATCAACCAATTCCAGCCCCCCCCGGCGTACACCCCCTGACGGCGCCGTGGCTTTTTTCCCTCCACCCCCCTCCCCCCCCCCAGCCTCCAAAACTCCCCTTTTTCTCGGCAAAATCCCTCCCCATCTCCCGAAAGAACTTCGCCGCTCGCTCGGACGACCGACGTTATTCTTCCTCCACCTTGATTTTATCAATTCGGCGGCCGGGGGGGGGGGCGTTTTTGAACCTTCGCCTGGGCCCAAATAACCCCGGATTCTGCTCTGCCCCCTCCGGGATCTCCCCCTGGGAAGCGGCGGGGAGGGGGGGGGAAAAATCCCGCTGGATTCCCAGCCCGCCACGCCATGGATTCCGTCCCTCCTCCAAACACCCGGAGGAAGGTGTGACGCGTGTGTATATATTTATGTGTGTGTGTATATATATATATATATATTTCGGGGGGGGGGGGGGGGGGGGGGGAACGGCCGTACGGCAGGAGGAAGGCGGAAAAGATTCCAAAAACCCATATCCCTTCTCCACGGCCGCTCTTTCCGCTCCTCTTCGCCACCCGGCGCTGACCGCACGAGCGTTTTGCACTTTATTTCAGCTTCGGGCGAGGACGGCGACGGCTCCGGCCACTTAAACCCCCCCCCCACTCCCCCCCCCCCCTCCCCAAATCCCCGAGCGAGGTTTGCGACGCCGGCGGATTCCGGAGAAATTTTTCTGCCTCCGGTGGGGCATTTTTGGGATTTAGTATTTCCTTCACCGCCGCGTCCAGCTCCCGTCGGCATCTCACCGAGCAAATCCCCGAATCTCGGGGTGGGGGGAAGGTTTTTGAGCCGAGAGCAAACCGGACTTTGGTTGCAACGCCGGCTCCCGGCGAGCCCCCCCTCTTCCCGCCGCTGGAAAAACCGGCATCTCCGCCCAGAGCTTTTACTCAAGTTCCTTGAGGCCGCCCGTTCCGCTTTTTTCCTTCCGCTTTTCATCTCGCTGAGTTTTTTGGGGTGGGTTTTTTTGGTTTTTTTTTTTTTTTTTTGGTTTTTTACGCTCTCCTGCTTTTACTTTCTTTACTTCCGAGGAGACGCCGGAAGGTGCCGGCGAACCGAAGGGGGGAAAAAAACCCCCATCCGACGCATCATCCGGACCTACAGCCGAACCCGGAGGAGGTAGCAGGGGGTTTGTTTTGGGTTTTTTTTTTTTTGGGGGGGGGGGGGGGGGAACCCCCACCCAGCGCCGAAAAGCTCAAGGCTGGCTCCGCGGAGGCTCCGGTGGACTGGGGAAAGGAGTTTTAGGACAGGTCGGAGATTCTCGGTGATCCCTTTTAAATGCTTTTATTCCTTATTTTCTTCCTGCTGGTTGGCTCGGCCGGCTCGGCCCCTGTGTGTGGGGCCCCCCCCCGGCCCCCCCCCCCCCCCAGCCTTGCGCCCCACAGCGTCACTGGCTATGCAAGAGCTTCGGCCGCTCGCCGGGGCTCGGGCTTGTGCCGGGAAAAAAAAAACCCACAAAAAAACGGGAATACTCACCCCCCCCCCCCCCCCCCAAATTCCAGGGTTCTGATGGACACAGAGCGCGGGGAGCGAGAGGGGTTCAAGGCGGGGGGGAAGGTTTAGTGGCCCCCCCCGGGGTGGCTCCTCGTCCTCTTCCGCGTCCTCGGCCAAAGAAAACCATCCCGTCGGCTCTTTTCCCGGCATCCGGCTGGAAAACCCTTTGGGTTTCTCCCCCCCCCCCACACACCCCGGCTTCCCCTTCCCCCCCCCACCCCCCCCCAAGTGCTTTATATGCAAGAGAGGGGCTCGAGTGTAAATAGTCTGTATTTCTGTAAAAAACAACCAAACCAACAAAAACAACCCAAAAGAGACAAATGACGTGGTTTCCCTGTCCTCTGTCGTGTCCCCCCCCCCCCCGTGCCCCCCCCCCCCGGAGGTGGGTGGGACCCCTGCGGGATGTGGGGTTTGGGGGGTCCCGTCCCCCATTCCCCCCCCCCAGCCCGTCTCTGGGGGAAATAAAGGGGGTGCAAAGAGCCGTGTGTGGGAGCTTTTGCTTTGTTGGGGGGGAAAGGGGGGGGAAAGGGGGGGGGGGAAAGGGGGGTGCCCCCGTAAATGGCATCTGCTCTGCTCTGCCCTGCCCCCCAATAGCCACCCGCTGCCCCCCAATAGCCACCCCCTGTACCCCACTGCCCCCCAGTAGCCACCCACTGCCCCCCAATAGCCACCCCTGCGCCCCACTGCCCCCCAGTAGCCACCCACTGCCCCCCAATAGCCACCCCTGCGCCCCACTGCCCCCCGATAGCCACCCACTGCCCCCCAATAGCCACCCCCTGTACCCCACTGCCCCCCGATAGCCACCCACTGCCCCCCAATAGCCACCCCTGCACCCCACTGCCCCCCAGTAGCCACCCACTGCCCCCCAATAGCCACCCTGCGCCCCACTGCCCCCTGATAGCCACCCACTGCCCTCCAATAGCCACCCCCCTGTACCCCACTGCCCCCCGATAGCCACCCACTGCCCCCCAATAGCCACCCCTGTGCCCGACTGCCCCCAATAGCCACCCACTGCCCCCCAATAGCCACCCCCTGTACCCCACTGCCCCCCGATAGCCACCCACTGCCCCCCAATAGCCACCCCTGCACCCCACTGCCCCCCAGTAGCCACCCACTGCCCCCAATAGCCACCCCCTGTACCCCACTGCCCCCCGATAGCCACCCACTGCCCCCCAATAGCCACCCCTGCGCACCACTGCCCCCCAGTAGCCACCCACTACCCCCCAATAGCCACCCCTGCGCCCCACTGCCCCCCAGTAGCCACCCACTGCCCCCCAATAGCCACCCCTGCACCCCACTGCCCCCCAGTAGCCACCCACCGCCCCCCAATAGCCACCCCTGTGCCCGACTGCCCCCAATAGCCACCCACTGCCCCCCAATAGCCACCCCCTGCGCCCCACTGCCCCCCAAATAGCCACCCACCGCCCCCCAATAGCCACCCCTGCGCCCCACTGCCCCCCAGTAGCCACCCACCGCCCCCCAATAGCCACCCCTGCGCCCCACTGCCCCCCAGTAGCCACCCACCGCCCCCCAATAGCCACCCCTGCGCCCCACTGCCCCCCAGTAGCCACCCACCGCCCCCCAATAGCCACCCCTGCGCCCCACTGCCCCCCAGTAGCCACCCACCGCCCCCCAATAGCCACCCCTGCGCCCCACTGCCCCCCAGTAGCCACCCACCGCCCCCCAATAGCCACCCCTGCACCCCACTGCCCCCCGATAGCCACCCACCGCCCCCCAATAGCCACCCCTGCGCCCCACTGCCCCCCAGTAGCCACCCACCGCCCCCCAATAGCCACCCCTGCGCCCCACTGCCCCCAGTAGCCACCCACCGCCCCCCAATAGCCACCCCTGCGCCCCACTGCCCCCCAGTAGCCACCCACTGCCCCCCAATAGCCACCCCTGCGCCCCACTGCCCCCCAGTAGCCACCCACTGCCCCCCAATAGCCACCCCTGCGCCCCACTGCCCCCCAATAGCCACCCCCTGTACCCCACTGCCCCCCAGTAGCCACCCACTGCCCCCCGATAGCCACCCCTGCGCCCCACTGCCTCCCAATAGCCACCCCCTGTACCCACTGCCCCCCAGTAGCCACCCACCGCCCCCCAATAGCCACCCCTGCGCCCCACTGCCCCCCAGTAGCCACCCACTGCCCCCCGATAGCCACCCCTGCGCCCCACTGCCCCCCGATAGCCACCCACCGCCCCCCAATAGCCACCCCCTGTACCCCATCGCACCCCAATACCCCCTCCCATTGCCCCCTGGTAACCCCCCATCGCCCCCCAATAACCCCCATTGTGCCCCAATACCCCCCGTTGCCCGCCAATACCCCCCCACTGCCCCCCAGTACCCCCCATTACCCCCCAATAACCCCCGTTGCCCCCCCCTATTGCCCCCCAATGCCCCCCCGTTGCCCCCCCCATTCCCCGCACTCCGCTGTGGGGGCGTGTCCCCGCCCCAAGCCCCGCCCACCGCCCCAAGCCCCGCCCATCGCCCCGCCCCCGAGCCCTCCGCGCCCCGCGCGCCCTTGCCCTCCCGGCCGCGCGGGGGGGGCGGGCTCTCCCCCCGCCGCCCAATGGCGACGCGGGCCGAGGGGGGGGGCGGTGTCGTCCAATGGCGGGCCGGGGGGGGCGGTGGTCGTCCAATGGCGGGGCGGCGCGGGTCGATGACGCCTTTCCGGCGCGACGCGGGGGGCGGCCGGGGGGCGGCGCGGGTCGATGACGCCTTCCGGCGCGACGCGGGGGGCGGCCGGCCGGAGGTAGCGGCGGCATGTTGCAGCCGCGGTGGCCGCTCGTCGGCCTCGTCGCCCGCTGCGCCCCGCACCGCCCGCCTGGGCCCGCGTCCCCCCGGGCCCGCAGAGGCTCCCCCCGGCTGCCGGTGACCCGGCCGGGAGCGGAGCGGGGCGGCGGGGCCTGCTGGGGCCTGCTAGCGCGGCAGTGCAGCTGCGTGACGGGGGCAGCGGGCCCGGCGGGGCCGGCGGGCCTGGCACCGCGGCGGCGGCGACGGGGGCGGCGGAGCGGGGCGAGGCGAGGCGGCGGCGGGGGGTGGTGGTGGGGTTGGGAGGGCGGGTGGTGGTGGTGGTGGTGGCGGGGGCCCGCTCCGGGGCCGCCCCGCTTTCGCCGCCACCGGCCGCTTCATGGCGACTCTGGCCGGTGTCTTCGTCTGGGACGGGCAGCGCATCGAGGAGGAGGAGCTGCAGCGGTGGGTGTCTGCCGCCGGGACCCCCCTCCCTCCCCCCCCAAATCCCTCGGTAGTCCGGGATCCCCAAGCTCCCCGCCCCGTTCCTCAGGCCCTGGGGTGCCCCCCAAGTTCCCCCCCCCCCCCCCTATTTCCAGGGTTTAGGGTGCCCCCACTGAGCTCTTTACAGTCCCTGCCCCCCCATCGCTGGGGGTGCCCCCCCCCCCCCCGAATTCGCTAAGGTGGGGGGTCCCCTCGCAGACCTTCCCAGTCCCCGCGGTGTCACCCTCTGCAGGTTTTGCCCTGGCCGGACACCCCTCGAGTGTCCCCCCCCCCTGCCCCCCGCCAGGGTGCCCCTCCAAATCCTCCCCTGGCCGCTGTCCTGGGGGGGTGGGTGTCCCCCAGCCCTTTTTCTGGGGTGCTGGAGGATGGGGGGGAGGGTGCCCTTCGTTTCCTAAATCCTCTCCCTGCGTCATTTCC